>NW_026974977.1:0-327399 GCF_030014295.1 Loxodonta africana
TGTGTGTTGTCTTTCCCATCACCTAAAGTAGTTCTTATCTACTACCTAATTAGTGAATATCCCTCTCCTTCCCTCCCTCCCATCTCTCTTAACCATCAAAGAATATTTTCTTCTCTGTTTAAACTATTTCTTAGTTCTTATAGTAGTGGTCTTATACAATACTTATTCTGTTGTAACTAATTTCACTCAGCATAATGCCTTCCAGGTTCCTCCATGTTATGAAATGTTTCACAGATTCATCACTGTTCTTTATCAATGTGCAGTATTCTGTCATGTGAATATACCATAGTTTATTTATTCATTCATTCATTGATGGGCACCTTGGTTGCTTCCATCTTTTTGCTATTCTAAACAGTGCTGCAATGAACATAAGGGTGCATATATCTGTTCCTGTAAAAGTTCTTATTTCTCTAGGGTATATTCCAAGGAGTGGGATTGCTGGATCTTATGGTAGTTCTATTTGTAGCTTTTTAAGGAAGCGCC
Source organism: Loxodonta africana (assembly GCF_030014295.1). Classification (NCBI taxonomy): domain Eukaryota; kingdom Metazoa; phylum Chordata; class Mammalia; order Proboscidea; family Elephantidae; genus Loxodonta; species Loxodonta africana. The sequence continues at coordinate 484 of NW_026974977.1, forward strand.
AAATTGATTTCAAAAGTGGTTGTACCATTTTACATTCCCACCAACCGTGTGTAAGTGTTCCAATCTCTCCACAACTTCCCCAACATTTCTTGTTTTGTGTTTTTTTGGATTAATGCCAGCCTTGTTGGAGTGAGATGAAATGTCATTGTAGTTTTGATCTGCATTTCTCTAATGGCTAATGACCATGAATATTTCCTCATGTATCTGTTAGCTACCTGAATGTCTTCTTTAGTGAGGTGTCTGTTCATATCTTTTGACAATTTTTTAATTGTGTTATTTGTCTTTTTGTAGTTGAATTTTTGCAGTATCATGTAGATTCTAGGGATCAGGCACTGATTGGAAATGTCATACCTAAAAACTTTTCCTCAGTCTAGGTAATCTTTTAACTCTTTTGGTGAAGTCTTTGGATGAGCATAGGTGTTTGATTTTTAGGAGCTCCCAGTTACCTGGTTTTTCTTCTGCATTATTAGTAATGTTTCATATACTCTTTAGGTCATGTATTAGGGCTCCGAACAGTGTCCCTATTTTTTCTTCCATGATCTTTATCATTTTAGATTTTATATTTAGGTCTTTGATCCATTTTGAGTTTGTTTTTGTGCATGGGGTGAGGTATGGGTCTTGTTTGATTTTTTTGCAGATGGATATCCAGTTATGCCAGCATCATTTGTTTAAAAAACTGTCTTTTCCCTATTTAACTGTTTTGGTGCCTTAGTCAAATATCAACTGCTCATATGTGGATGGATTTATGTCTGGATTCTCAAATCTGTTCCAGTGGTCTATGAATCTGTTGTTGTAGGAGTACCAGGCTGTTTTGACTACTGTGGCAGTATAATATGTTCTAAAATCAGGTAGAGTGAGGCCTCCCACTTGATTCTTCTTTTCCAGTAATGCTTTACTTTTCATTAAAAAATGTCATTGGACTCATTAGACATGGATTGGACTGGACAATGGATTGGAGAGAGAGATGATGAGGAGTGAGCTACTTGTATCAGGTGGACACCTGAGACTATGTTGGCATCTCCTGTTTGGAGGGAAGATGGGACGGTTAGAAGCTTACAAAATGGTCACCAAAAAAGAGACTGGAAGGAGGGAGCGGGCTGTCTCATTGTGTAGTAAGGCGTATATTATAAGTTTATATGTGAGAGACTGACTTGATTTGTAAACTTTCACTTAAAGCACAATACAAATTATTTTTAAAAAGTTGGAATTTGGCTCGGAATTGCATTAAATCTATAGATTGCCTTTGGTAGAATAGACATTTTTATAATGCTAAGTCTTCCTATCCATGAGCAACGTATGTTTTTCCACATAGGTAGGTCTCTTTTGGTTTCTTGCAGTAGTGTCTTCTAGTTTTCTATGTTTAGGTATTTTACATCTCTGGTAAGATGTATTCCTAAGTATTTTATCTTCTTCGGGGCTATTGTAAATGGTATTGATTTGGTGATTTCCTCTTCGATGTTCTTTTTGTTGGTGTAGAGGAATCCAACTGATTTTTGTATGTTTGTCTTGTATCCTGATACTCTGCTGAACTCTTCTATTAGTTTCAGTAGTTTTCTGGAGGATTCCTTAGGGTTTTCTGTGTATAAGATCATGTCATCTGCAAATAGAGATACTTTTACTTTTTCCTTGCCAATCTGGATGCCCTTTATGTCTTTATCTAGCCTAATTGCTATGGGTAGGACCTCCAGCATAGTGTTCAATAAGAGTGGTGATAAAGGGCATCCTTGTCTGGTTCCCTATCTCAAGGGGAATACTTTCAGGCTCTCTCCATTTAGGATGATGTTGGCTATCGGTTTTGTATCAATGCCCTTTATTATGTTGAGGAATTTTCCTTGTATTCCTATTTTGCTGAGAGTTTTTGTCATGAATGGTGTTGAACTTTGTCAAATGCCTTTTCTGCATCAATTGATGAAATCATGTGATTCTTGTCTTTTGTTTTATTTATATGATGGATTACATTAATGGTTTTTCTAATGTTGAAACATTCCTGTATACGTGGTATGAATCCCACTTGGTCATGGTGAATTATTTTTTTTTTGATATGTTGTTGAACTCTATTGGCTAGAGTTTTTTTTGAGGATTTTGGCATTTAAGTTCATGAGGGATATAGGTCTGTAATTTTTTGTGTGTGTGTGATGTCTTTACGTGGTTTTGGTATCAGGGATATGGTGGCTTCATAGAATGAGTTTGGGAGTATTCTGTCCTTTTCTGTTCTCTGAAATACCTGTAGTAGTAGTGGTGTTATCCCTTCTCTGAAAGTTTGGTAGAACTCTTCAGTGAAACTGTCCGGGCCAGAGCTTTTTAGGGGAGGGGGGCAGTTTTTTGATTACCCTTTTCGCTTCGTCTTTTGTTATGGCTCTATTTAGTTGTACTACCTCTGTTTGTGTTAGTTTAAGTAGGTAATGTGTTTCTAGGAATTCATCCATTTCTTCTAGGTTTTCAAATTGTTAGAGTACAATTTTTCAGAGTAATCTGATATGATTCTTTTAATTTCAGTTGGGTGTGTTGTAATATCGCCCATCTCATTTCTTATTCGGGTTATTTGGTTCCTCTCCTGTTTTTCTTTTGTCAGTTTGGCCAGTAGTTTATCAATTTTGTTGATTTTTTTCAAAAAAACTAGCTTTTGGTCTTATTAATTCTTTCAATTGTTTTTCTGTTTTCTATTTCATTTAGTTCTGCTCTAATTTTTATTATTTGTTTTCTTCTAGTGTCTGTGAGTTTTTTTTTTGTTGCTCTGTTTCTATTTCTTCAAGTTGTAGAGATAATTCTTTCATTTTGGCCATTTTTTCTTTTTGTATGTGTGCATTTATTGATAAAAATTGGCCTCTGAGCACCGCTTTTGCTGTGTCCCAAAGGTTCTGTTAGGAAGTGTTTTCATCTTATTGGATTCTATGAATTTCTTTATTCCATCCTTATTTTTTTTTTTAATGTCTTCTATAATCCAATCTTTTTTGAGCAGGGTATTGTTTAGTTAGTGTTTGATTTCTTTTTCCTGCTTTTCCTGTTATTGATTTCCACTTTTATGGCCTTCTGGTCAGAGAAAATGCTTTGTAATATTTCAGTGTTTTGGATTCTGCTAAGGCTTGCTTTATGACCTAATATGTGGTCTATTCTACAGAATGTTCCATGTGCACTAGAAAAGAAAGTTTAGTTGGTTGCTGTTGGGTGGAGTGTTCTGTATATGTCTATGAGGTCATGTTAGTTGATTGTGGCATTTAGATCTTCCGTGTCTTTACTGAGCTTCTTTCTGGATATCCTGTTCTTCAGCGAAAGTGGTGTGTTTTTTATCTATCTCACTATTCAATGCTGATAGAGTTTGTTTTATGTATCTTGCAGCCCTGTCATTGGGTGTGTAAATATTTAATATGGTTATAGCTTCTTGGTGTATTGTCCCTTTAATCATTAATAGTGTCCTTCCTTATCTTTTCTGATGGATTTAACTTTAAAGCCTATTTTGTCAGAAATTAATATTGCTACTCCTGCTCTTTTTTGCTTATTGTTTGCTTGATATATTTTTTTCCATCCTTTGAGTTTTAGTTTGTGTCTTTAAGTCTAAGGTGTGTCTCTTGTAGGCAGCATATAGACAGATCGTGTTTCTTTATCCAGTCTGAGTCTCTCTGACTCTTTATTGGTGCATTTAGTCCATTTACATTCAGAGTAATTATGGATAGGTGTGAATTTAGTGCTATCATTTTGATGTCTTTTTTTGTGTATTGACAGTTTCTTTTTCCCACTTGATTTTATGTGCTGAGTAGATTTTCTTTATATATTGTCCTTTCCTCATATCTGTTGTTGTTGATTTTGTTTCTGCTGAGTCTCTATTTTTTTTTTTTTTTTTAATGAGTAGGGTAGCTTGTCTCCTTTGTGGTTACCTTATTATTTACCCCTATTTTTCTAAATTTAAATGTAACTTTTATTTCTTTGTATTGCCGTATTTTCCACTCCATATGGAAGGTGTATGATAACATTTCTTACTCCCTCTTTATTATTCTAATGTTGTCTTCTTTTCTGTGATAACATTGCTGTTACCCTGTTTTGAGGGTTTTTTTTTTTTAATAATCTTGCTTTGTTTTTTTGGATTTCCCTATCTGGGTTGACTTCTGGTTGCTCTGCCCAGTGTTCTAGTCTTGGGTTGATACCTGATATTATCAATTTTCTAGCCAAAGAACTCCCTTTAGTGTTTCTTGTAGTTTTGCGTTGGTTTTTATGAATTCTCTAAACTTCTGTTTACCTGGAAATGTCTGAATTTCACCTTTATATTTGAGAGACATTTTTGCTGGATATATGATTCTTGGCTGGCAATTTTTTCCTTCAACTTTTTATATGTCATCCCATTGCCTTCTTGCCTGTGTGGTTTCTGCCTAGTAGTCCAAGCTTATTCTTATTGGCTCTCCTTTCTAGGTGACTTTTCCTTTATCCCTAGCTGCTCTTAAAATTCTTTCTTTATCTTTGGTTTTGGCAAGTTCAAGTATAATCTGTCTTGGAGACTTTCTTTTGACATCTGCCTCATGTTCAGTTAGACGAGTATCTTGGATAGATATCTTCTCCTCTTTCATGATATCAGGGAAGTTTTCTGCTAAAAAATCTTCAACAATTTTCTCTGTATTTTGTGTTATCCCTCCCTGTTCTGATACTCCAATCATTCGTAGGTTATTTCCCTTGATACAGTCTGCCATGATTCTTAAGCTTTCTTCATTTTTTTTAAATTCTTTTATCTGATTTTTCTTCAAACATATGACTGCCAAGTGCTTTATCTTCAAGTTCAGAAATTCTGCCTTCCATTTGCTCAAATCTGCTTCTCTGGCTTTCTATTGAGTTGTCTATTTCTTTATTTTTATTGTTAATTTTCTGAATTTCTGATTGCTGTCTATGGATTTTTCCAGCTTATGAAATTTTTCATTATGTTCCTGAATAATCTTTTTAATTTTTTCAATTGCTTTATCTGTATGTTCCTTGGCTTGTTCTGCACATTGCCTTATTTCCTTCTTGATGTCTTGAAAGGTTCTGCATATTAATGTTTTGTTTTCTGCCTCTGGTAATTCCAGGAATACACTTTCATCTAGGAGATCCCTTGATTCTTTGTTTTGAGAGTTTGTTGAGGTAATTATGGTCTGTTTCTTTATGTGACTTGAAATTGACTGTTTTTTTTTTGAGCCATCTATAAGTTACTGCATTAGTTTATTTTATGTTTGCTTACTGTGTCATAGCTTCTTGCTTTGTTTTGTTTTGATATGCCCAGATGGTTGCTTGAGTGAGATAACTTGATTATTTTCACTTTTGGAGCTCAGATGTCCTCTCACCAGATGGTTAGAGCTGTTATCAGGTAGATCAGTCTAGGAGTGCATTCAGTTTTCTTGTATGAATTCCGCTCAGGTGTCTAGGTAGCTGATCATCAAGTGTGTGGTGCAGGCTGTGTCCCACACCCTTAGAGGGGCAGGGGTGATTGGTGCAGGTACCTGTATCTGGTTGTAGCAGACGGTCATACTCTGAACAAGGCAGGGGGCTGAGAATCATCCCCCAAGTGTCTCTGAGGAAAGTGTGCCCCTATTCCCTAGAGTGTACAGTTGGGTGGGTTCTTCAGACGGACCATGGGCACCCAATATTTTTGGTTGTAAGGACTGAGAAGTACCAGTTATCCTCGGACCCCTTTTGCGGGTGGCTGGGTGACCTGAGTGGAGCCATCTGTCTTTAGGCCCCTGATATGGGTAGGTGAGGACCCTGTTTAATAGGCAAAGCAATGTCAAACATCAAACACCCACCTTTCCACCGCACAGCTGAAATAGTTGGTGTTTGCCAACAGGGGCCTATTCTCCTGAAATAGGCCCAGACAGGTCCATGCAGAGGGGAAAGGTTGTCAAAGTCCACAGACCGTTTATGTCTGATCAGGAGCTGCTTCTGTCCTGAGCTTCCCCAGTTAATGGAGCTGGTAAATTATGTTTTTCCCCAATTGCAAATTTATTCCTTCTCAAAGCCCATGAGGATAGGTCTAGGCTCTCAACAGGACCTATCTCAGGCCCAGGGAAGTCAGCCACTGAAGCCATCTTGGGAGTGGGGGGGCGGGGGGGCAGAGTGGGGGGTGCAGTGAAATATATGCAGGTAATTAGCTTTTGCTGAGAGCGCCATTCTTCTCTGGTTCCAGAGGTCTGAGTAGGCTGTATGGCTGGCTGCTTCTCCCTGAGGAAACTGTGGCCGAACACTAGTACCAACCCGCCACTGCAGCTCCTGGGAATGGGGCCTAAGGGCTCCCCATGATTCAGGTCTGGTAACTCCTCTCCACTTCTGAACCGTCTCTTCCTCCCCCTGCCCCTCAGTTCTTTTTCTAAGCTTGCCTTTGATACTCAGGGCTCCTAGCTTGTCATAAATATACTTGTTTCACTTGTTTTTTTCAGGTGTTTGTTGTAAAGAGAGCTTGCTGGAAGCGCCTGTCTATTCTGCCACCTTGGCTCTGCCTCTGGAAATAGCATCTTTTGATTTCTTGATTGCTGCTGCTATGGTATTGATTGTGGATCCAAGTAAAATGAAATCCTTGACAACTTCAATCTTTTCTCTGTTTATCGTGGTTTGGCATATTGGTCCAGTTGTGAGGATTTTTGTTTTTTTGTGTTGAAGTGTAATCCATAATGAAGGCTGTAGTCTTTGATTTTCCTCAGTAAATGCTTCAAATCCTCTTCACTTTCAGCAAGCAAGGTTGTGTCATCTGCATAATGCAGGCTGTAATGAGTCTTCCTCCAATTCTGATACCTCATTCTTCTTCATACAGTCCAGTTCCTCAGATTATTTGCTCAGCATAGAGATTGAATAGGTATGGTGAAAGGACACAACCCTGACATTCACCTTTCTTCACGATAAACTACTCAGTCTCCCCATGTTCTGTCTGAACAATTGCCTCTTGATCCATGTACAGATTCCTGATAACACAATTATGTGTTCTGGAATTCCCATTCTTCACAATGTTATCCATAATTTGTTATGATCCACACATAGTCGAATGCCTTTGCATAGCCAGTAAAACACAAGTAAACATCCTTCTGGTATTCTCTGCTTTCAGCCAGGATCCATCTGACATCAGCAATGATATCCCTGGTTCCACTCCCTCTTCTGAATCTGGCTTGAATTTTTTGCAGTTCTCTGTTGTTATACTGATATTCAAATCTATTAATGTCCCGTTTATCTTACCATTAATAAGGACCAGTTATAAAAATATATAAATGGTCACCTAATGGTATTAAAAATATGATATTCAAGTCAGCTATTATAGGGACATCTTTGGTTTAGGGTCTGTCAAAACCAATATGCCTATTGTTCATAGGAGACACCTGTGATATCTCACTGGTTTCTAGTCATGCTTGTAGAGCAAGTCAAAATTTCACCCAAGCTCCTGTCAGTATTAATTATATAAAACACATATGGGTTGGGACGGGTGTATATCATCACCATTATCATCAGCAGCAGCACTTTTTTTGCATTATCACTAAATCAGTTAAAATTTGTGTTAACTGGGTTAAAAAAAAAAAAAAAAACCTGAGTTCAAACTTGTATAATAAGTACAGGTGCATGAACCCCTTCTAGAATAAATAAACAGTTGACCTAATTAGACAACATCTGGTTTAATTCATGCTCCAGAAATAATCACGACAAATGGGATTACTGTTATTGGTGAAATGGTTGGGTTATATCCTTGGAACTGGGCTTGAGCTCTATCCTAGTTGATTGACAATCCACAAGTTCCATTGACTTAAAATGTGGGGATATTTCTCATTTATAATACCTCTTGGGTGTGAGTCAAGTGCAAATCTGCTCTGTATTATCATCTTTCCTATTTCATTTCTGGTTAGCAGCTCTTATGTTAGTCACTATCATGGCAAATGCATAGGAATATGGATGGAACCAGGTAAATGGCACTTAATTCTTCTGTTTGAATGTGGAATCTTTCACTTCATTCATATTCCATTTGCCCAGCAAGTCATATGGCAAATCCTGATGTGGAAGAGATGAGAAATACCCCGCTACTCAGGATGCACCAAGGATAACCCTTTCCCTTGTTTCTAGGTATAGTGAATTAATCATACACTTCATATACCATTAGGTCTGTATTTGGCTTCCATATCATGTTCCTATATTAGTCATGGAATCGACTCGAAGGCACTGGGTTGGGATATTAGTCAGAATTTTACTACAATAATGATGCATAAAAAACAACCACAAAATCTTAGTGACATGTAATAAAAAGTATTTCATGCAACTCTACAGATCAGCTAGGTTTTGAGTTCAGGTTGTTTCCATGCATCTCTTAATTTCCTTGGACAAGTTGAAGGGGCGGCAGACACTTGAGGCAAGTTCATCTCATGGTAGAACTTCAAGCTTTCAGAGGAGAAGTCTCTTACAGACTAGGCTGGGAAACACCACACTCACACTCATATCCACATTCCATTAACCAAGTAACATGGCCAAGACTAGTGTCAATGGGTCAGGAAATATACTCCTCCCATGGAGACAGTGTAGGTCTGTGTGGTGGGGGGCAAGCAGGGGAATAATGTCAATATTTGGTGACTAATAATCTAATCTACACAAGTTGCATTCACTCATCCAAGAAATACTTTCTGGACACAAATATTTTTTTCAGATACCAAAGCAGGATGTCAAAGTATATGCATTCTAGTTGTTGTTAGCTGCCATCAAGTTGGTTCCGAGTTACGGTGACTTTATGCATAATAAAATGAAAGATTGCCATGTCCTGTAACATCTTCATGATCTTTGGTATTTTGAGTCCATTGTTGCAGCTATTGGGTTATTCCGTCTCACTGAGGGTTTCCCCCATTTTGGTTGGCTCTCTACTTTACCAAACATGGTACCTTTTCCTAGCAATTGGTTTTTCCTGATGACATGTTCAAAGTAAGCAATTTGAAGTCTCACCAGCTGTCATGGATTGAATTGTGTCCCCCCAAAATATCTGTCAACTTGCCTAGGCATGATTCCCTTGTGTGATTCTATGATTGCCTATCATTTTACGATCTGATGTGGTTTGGCTAAGTGTTGTACACCCTATCACTATGATGTAATAAAATGTATTAGCAGAAGTTATGTTGATGAAATCTATAAGATCAGGTAGTGTCTTAAGTGGATCTCTTTTGAGATACAAAAGAGAGAAGTGAGAAGAGAGACATGGGGGCCTCATACCACCAAGAAAGGAGTGCTGGAGCAGAGCATGTCCTTTGGGTCTGAGATTCCTGCACTGAGATGCTCCCAGACCAAGGGAAGATTGATGACAAGGGCATTCCTCCAGAGCAGACAGAGAGAGAAAGCCTTCCCCTGGAGCCGACGACCTGAATTTGGACTTGTAGCCTACTAGACAGTGACAGAATAAATTTTTCTTTGTTAAAGTCATCCTCCTGTGGTATTTCTGATATAGCAGCATTAGATGACTAAAACACCGTCCTAATTTCTAAGGTACATTTTGGTTGTATTTCTTCTAAGACTGCACGAGTAAACATTCATTCTATTGGGAGTCTATGGTATATTCAATATTCTTCATCAACACTGGAGTTTGCATGCATCAATTCTTTTTCTAGTAGTAGACAGAAATAAAAAAAAAAGACAGAAATAGATACACATAATTACATATATAGTTAGATGGTGCCTTGCTCTCTGAAGAAAAATTAAAAAAGTAGGGTAAAGGACAAGATAGTAACTGGTTCAGGGATGAAGTCTCTCTATCATTTCTAGAAGCAGACTGCTCAAAGCAAATGAACTGGCTAAAGCCCTGAAATAAGAGATGAGTTAATATCCAAAGAAGAAACCTCAGCAAAATGTAGCTGTAATACAATGAAAGAGCCCAGTGATGTAATAGGAATTGAGGAGCACACAACAATGGAAGCCAGGTGGAGTTGGGCCCTGAGTTTAATTTTAAAAGCTTTCCATTCAACTCAGGTTTTTGTAAAATTGAATAGAACCATAATAAAATCTAACATACTTTAAATGGATTATTCCATGTGCTTTATGGTACAAAGATGGGCACAGTAAGACAATTTAGATAGATATTACAAAAGTACAGGTGAGTAAGTATGATGACTTGAACCATCAAGTATGGAAAATAGCAAAAGTAGCAAAATCCTGAAGACAATGAGCAAATGCTGAACAATGCATTCTTTGAGAGAACAGTGGAGTCAGGGATGCTACTAAAGCTTTGGTTGAATAAAGGCATCATTTATTGATAGGATGAAGACTGAGCAGGAAAATATCTTGGAGAGCCTAATCAACCTTTAAACTTCAAATACGTCAACTTTGAATACTTAACATATATCCTCATGGAGAGATTAACTTGGAAGTTGATATTCAACCATAGATTTCAGGGAAGAGATTCTATTTGGAGATATAAATTTGGTAGTTGTAAACATAGAGATAGAAATTAAACAATGACATAAACGATTTAGTCAAATGAGAAGTCTGTTTATTTAAATAAGGACACAGCACTGTTCATTTCTTACAAAATGTCAGGTATCTGGTAGGGGCTGTTACTTATTTTTTAGTACTACTCTAGCTACTATTGGGCCTTTACATACCTACGTAAGTTTTAGAATTAGTTTGTCATTTTCTTTACAAATTTTGTTGTGATTTTTATTAGATTTGCATAGAATATATAAACAGTATTGATGGAATTTAGTCTTCTTAACCATTAACTTTCTATATCTCAAGAATTATTGAGATCTACCTTCATGTCAATATTATAATTTTATCCGTGAAATCCTTGAGTGGATATGTGTGTTCATGAGTGTAGGAGTGTGTGCATGCATGTGTGTGTTCATATACACGCGTGTAAGTCTGTTCACAGATATACATTAACAAAATATAATCAATAAAATACCAAAAAAACACTGAATAGAAAATACCTAAACTAGAAAGCTACTGAACCATTAAAATCCAAAGCAAATCACTGTCATATAATTTTTATGTTACTTTTATCAAAATAGCAAGAAACTTGCAATTCTTATACTTTGTAATATATTGCAGACACAGGGCATAGTGAGGGTAAGGAGTTTCCAGGGGCAATCTCTAAGTTCAGCCTTTCCCTATCCCAAATTTCAAGATGAATAGATGTTGATGAGTCAGCAGAAATGTCTTCCCCCTCTTGTCTGGCTTTCATATTTGCGGTGCCTAAAAGTATTCTGTACCTTGTCTGCTGCACCCTTGGACTTGGACCCTGGGGCATGTGCCCTCCTCTGCCCCCTTTTTGCGATGCTTCTGTTTAGACAATGGAGAATATAAAATAGAACAAAATAATAATCATACGAATTCTAGTTGCATGACCAACAACAAGTTACTTAACCTCTCTGAGCCTCAACTTTGTCATCTGTACAATGGCAGTAACAACAGTAACAGATTCAATAGAAGTAATAGGTTTTGATGTTGTGAGGATTAACTAGTTGCCATCCAACTGATTTCATCTCATGGCAAACCCATACTCTGTAGGGCTTTCAATTGCTGTGACCTTTTGGAGGTAGATCACTAGGTCTTTCTTCCGAGGTGCCTCTGGGCAGACTGAAGCCACAAATATTTTGGTTAACAGCAAAAAAAAAAAAAAAAAAATTTTTTTTTTTTTAGTGCAACTAGGGACTCCCTGTGAAAGTTAAGTGACTTATTATAAACAAAATGTGTAGAACACTGCTTGGTATATTGTAGTTGCTACTTAATTGTTATCAGAAATTGTTATCAATATATCATGAATATTTATGGCATTATCACTGAAACATTTGATAAAAAGAACAAAAATATAAAGTTGGACAAGCCTCACTTATGCATATTATTTAATACCATAAATCAAATCCCAGAAAATGAATGCTGTCAGTAGATAAAAAAGATACTGTATTTTAAACATACATTTGTGATTACAAAATTCCTAAGATGGCCCTACAATAGGACCAGTACAATAATCCATTCATTAAAAAATATTAAGTAAGTGCATATTGTTTGTCAACTGCTGTTTCAGGTCCCATAGAAACAGAAGTAAACCATCAGACAAATCTCTGCCCATCAGAAACTTACATTCCAATGTAGAAATACACAAAAAATGCATATACAAATAGAGATACAGTAAAATTCAAAGTAATGCTAATGCTTACAAAATGAGCAAAGCATTGAAGTAGAATGTTAATTTATAGGTTAAATTAGTTGGTCAGCAAAGTCCTTTCTTAAGAGTGGTATCTGAGCAGAGATCTGAAAGAAAGGGGAGAGACAACCAACAGGAAAATATGCAAAAAAAAGAAAAAAATGCTAGGAGAGAGAACCAACCCCAGTCCAAAGGCCTGGAGGCAATGAAACAAAACAAGGAGGATGCACAACAGAAATCAAGGGAGAGAGGGGTGCCCTGTAGTGAGGTGAGAGATATGTCCAAAAGACTATCATGGCAGCCTAAAGGACTTGGATTTATTTAAAATCTTTGAAAAGATTTGATCAGAGAGACATGTCACCTGAGTAATGTTTTAAGAACTTCCCCCTGGTTGTTGTCTGATTAGACTCTAGAGGGAAAAATTGAAGGTTGGGAGAGCAGTTAGGAGGCCCTTGCAGTGTCTGAGCAAGCTGTAATGGCAGCCAGGCCCAGGGTGTTGGCAAGGGAGTAATTTAGAAGTGGGCAGATATGGAATCTATTCTGAAGATACAACCAACAGAAAGTGTTGTATATAACATGTTAGAGAAAGAGAGAAGTCAATGATGACTCCAAATTAGAGAAAAACCCTGACATCACATCAGTGGGGGATAAAAATTTTTGGTAAAAAATAATGCAAATTCCCATAGAACACTAAATACAAACATACTAATTTTTTTTTGATAGTCTAGAAGAGGCAGAAAAAAATCTGTAATATCATAAAATGCATACATAGTTTAAATGGAAAATAAAACACTGTTAATGTTTTCCATCAATGTTACAATCAAACATTAAGGATCAAATACTCAACATTTTTCTTGGAAATTGTATACCTGGATATCATGGCAAACAACACTGGAACCAAAAATATCTTACCTTTGAAAAGCTAGCAAAAACTAATGGTATTTACATATGATATAATCAACCTGAAACACTATTAGACTCAACTGAAAAATCATATGAACTAAAAAGAATGCTCAGAAAGTATAATTGGCACCCCATTAATATAGATAAAGTATAACCCTGAAGAGTTACAAATTTGATTTTCTCATAAATAAAAAATGCAACAAAATTTATACATTTCCTAAATATAAATTATCAGTTTAGATTTAGGAAATGTATTTTGTGATATTTATATAAAACATTTTTTCCTTGAACTCCACTTAAACCAAATGAAACCCATTGTTATTGAGTTGATTCCAACTTACAGCAACCCTATAAGAGAGATGTAACTGCTCAGTAGGATATTCTTGCTGTACTTCTTCCAAGACAGATTTTTTTTCTCCTTTTGGCAGTCCACGGTACATTAAATATTCTTCACTAAAACCATTATTCAAAGGCACCAACTCTTCTTTGATCTTCCTTACTCCTTGTCCAGCTTTCTCACGCATATAAGGCAGTTGAAAACACCATGGCTTGGATCAGGCACTCCGTGGTCCTTAAAATGACATCTTTGCTTTTTAACACTTTAAGGAAGTCTTTTGCAGCAGATTTGCCTAAAGTAACACGTCATTTGATTTTTTGAATGCTCCTTTGATTGTCACTCCAAGTAAAATGAAATCCTTGACAAGTTCAATATTTTCTCCTTTTATCATGACGTTTCTTAGTGGTCTGGTTGTGAGGATTTCTGTTCTCTTTATGTTGTGGTGTAATCTATAATGAAGGCTGTGGTTTTTGATCTTTATCACTAAGTACTTCAAGTCCTCTTCACTTTCAGTAAGCATGGTCTTGTCATCTGCATATCACAGGTTGTTAATGAGTCTTCCTCTAATCCTGATGCCAAATTCTTCTATACAGTCTGGCTTCTCAGGTTACTTGGTCAGCGTACAGATTGAATAAGTATGGTGAAAAGATACAAACCTGATGCACATCTTTCTTAACTTTAAACCATGAAGTATCCCCTTGTTCTGTTGGAACGATTGCCTCTTGATCTATGTCCAAGTTTCTCATGAGCAAAATTAAGTGCTCTAAATTCCCATTCTTTGCTATGTTATCCGTAATTGGTTATGATCCACACAGTCGAATGTCTTTGCATAGTCAATAAAACACAGGTAAACATCTTTCTGGTATTCTCTGCTTTCAGCCAGGATCCATCTGACATCAGCAATGATATCCCTCATTCCATATCCTCTCCTGAATTCATCTTGAACTTCTGGCAGTTCCCTGTCAATACACTGCTACAGCCACTTTTGAATGATCTTCAGCAAAATTTTGCTTGTATGTGATATTAATGATATTGTTCAAGAATTTCTGCATTTGATTGGACCTCCTTTCTTGGGAATAGGCATATATATTGGCTCTCTTCCAGTTGGTTGGCCAGGTAGCTCTCTTCCAAATTTCTTGGCATAGACAAGTGAGCACTTCCAGTGCTGCATTTGTTTGTTGAAACATCTCAGTTGGTATTCTATCAGTTCCTGGACCCTTGTTTTTTGCCTTGCCTTTCAGCATAGCATGGACTTCTTCCTGCAGTACCATTGGATCTTGATCATATGCTACATCCTGAAATGTTGAACATTGGCCAATTAGTTTTGGTATAATGACTCTGCGTATTCCTTCCATCTTTCTCTCGATGTTTCCTGAGCTGTTCAATATTTTGCCCATAGAATCCTTCGATATTGCAACTTGCAGCTTGAATTTTTCTTCAGTTCTTTTGGCTTGAGAAATACTGAGAGTTTTCTTCCCTTTTGATTTTCTAGCTCCAGATCTTTGCACAGTTCATTATAATATTTTATTTTGTCTTTCAAGCTGCCCTTTGAATCTTCTGTTCAGCTCTTCTACTTCTTAATTTCTTCTATTCCCTTTAGCTACCGGATATTTTAGAGAAAGTTTCAAAGTCTCTTTTGACATCCATTTTGGTCTCTTCTTTCTTTCCTGTCTTTATGATATATATAAACCAAGTCATTGAGTCAATTTTGACAGAGTGGAACTGCCCCATAGGGTTTCCAAGGAGCACCTGGTGGATTCAAACTGCTGACCTTTTGACTGGCAGTCATAGCTCTTAACCACTATGCCACCATTGCACTCCTCAAATCAACATAAAAGTATAAAAATGAGCAAAATATATGTCAGGAGAGTCCAGTAGAAGATAAGAAGGCACTAATATATTCATGGAAATTTATCTAATTTCACTAAAAAATAAATTTAAATTAAAATGGCAGGTGGAATTCATCATTTTTCCAAATGGTTTATCAGCTATTGGAAGACTTAAAAATAGTAATAGAAATGGTCCAAGGGAAAGCAGGTGCCCTCAACCATTGTTGCAAATATGGATTGTGAAACTTTGTGATGATATATTTGCAGTTGTTTTCAATATTTATATTTATGCTAGAAATAATCCAAGTTAGGAATTCATAAAATGCAAATAAACAATTTTACATACTTTTCCTCATTACATTTTATAAGAGGATTTTTTGAATCAAAAAAAAAAAGGAAAGAATTCCCATGACTGTGAATTTCCATCAGTCAGGCATGAGAACATAATGTCTACTTTGAAAGCATGAGGAAAACTTATGTTCTAACCTAGAAAAGTATCTATCAAATATAGCTAGACAAGAATGCATCAGATGCAGGCAGGGCCAAGATAGTGGAGTAGTCAGATGCTTCTGATAGTCCCTCTTACAACAAAGACCTGAAAAAACAAGTAAATTGATTATATATATGACAAGCTAGGAGCCCTGAACATCAAAGGCAAAGTTAAGAAATTGGACTTAGCAACAGAGGGAGGGAGATACGGTTCAGAAGCGGCAAGAAGTTGCCGGACCTAACTCAGTGGGAACCAGCGCCCCTCATCCCTGATCTGCTGGTGTGACTGCAGAAGGGCTGGCAGTAGCTTTCTGTACACGGTTTCCCTAGCCACAGAGAGCCAGTGGCACAGAGTCTACTCATGCCTCCAGAATCAGAGAAGAACAGCGCTCTCGGCATAAGTGCTAGCATTTAATTCACTGCACGGATCAAATACCTCCCCTTTCAAAAGAACTCTCTCCCATTTATCTGATCCCTCACCCTCTGTCCCAGGCCCCCAAGCTGGCTTCAGTGACATTCAATTTCCCTGGGCCTGAGATAGGTCCTGGCATGCAACCAGAGCCATTGGAGAAGGAGCAAATTAACAAACAGGGAAAAAATAATCTGATGGCTCCTCTAAGCTGGAAACTCAGGGCAGAAGCAGCTCCTGTCCAGGCACAAGTGGACCATAGACTTTGAATGGCTTTCACCCCTGCATAGAACTGTGTGGCCCATTTCAGGAGCTGGGTTCTTGTTACAGTGCAAGGGTGTGTGGCCTAAGGTCTGACTTTAACGGTTTCAGCTGTGCGGTGGCGAGGTGGGTTCTTGATGCTTGACACTGCTCTAATAAGCAGGGTCCTCACCTACCCAAATCAGGGGCCTGAGGACTGGTGGCTCCACCTGCACCACCTAGCCACCCATGTCAGGGGTACAAGGATAAGTGGTGTCTCCCAGTCCTTACAGTTAAAAGTATCGGGTGTCAATGGTATGGCTGCAGAGCCCACCCACTTGTGCACTCTAGAGAACAGGGACATGTCTTCCTCACAAACACTCAGGGAAAGGTTGTCAACCCCCTACCTTGCTCAGAGTGTGACCACCTGATGCAACAAGAGACCTGTGCATACACCAATCACCACTGCTCCTCAAAGACAGTAGGTGAGAGCCTACACCACACACTTGGTGACTAACTACCTGGAAATATGAGCTGAATCCTTACAAGAAAACTGAATGGACTTCTAGGCTCATATATCTGATAACAGCTCTGGCCATCCGGTGACAGGACGTTAGAGCTTCAAAGGCTCCATTAATCAAACCAACTAATTTGAGCAGCCTATTAAGTATTTCAAAACAAAACAAAGCAAGAAGCTAGGACACAGTATGCAAACATACAGAGACAACAATCAATATCAAATCACATAAAGAAGCAGACGATGATCATGTCAGCAAGCTTCCAAAGCAAAGAATTGAGGAATCTTCCAGATGAAGATATATTCCTAGAATTGCCAGAGATAGAATACAAAATAATAATATACAGAACTCTTCAAGATATCAGGAAAGAAAAAAAAGAGCTCAGGCAAAATGCAGAACAAGCCAAGGAACACACAGATAAAGCAGTTGAGGGAATTAAGAAGGTTATTCAAGAGAATAACGAAAAATTTAATAGGCTTCAAGAATCCTTAGAGAGAGAGCAGTCAGAAACTCAGAAGATCAACAATAAAATTTCAGAATTAGACAACTCAGTAGAAAGTCAAAGGAGCAGAATTCAGGAAAGTGAAGTCAGAATTAGTGAGACTGAAAATAAAATACTTGGCACCAATATATTCAAAGAAAAATCAGATAAAAGAATTTTAAGAAATGAAGAAACCCTAAGAATCATGTGGGACTCTATCAAGAGAAATAGCCTACAAGTAATCAGAGTACCAGAACAGGGAGGAAAAACAGAAAATACAGAGAAAATTGTGGAAAATTTGTTGGCAGAAAACCTCTCAGATATCATGAAAGATGAGATATCTTTCCAAGATGCTCATCTAACCCCACAGAAGGTAGATCTCAAGAGAAGGATATCAAGACATATTATAGTCAATCTTGCCAAAACCAAAGATAAAGAGAATTTTAAGAGCAGCTAGGGATAAACAAAAAGTCACCTGTGAAGGACAGTCAGTAAGACTAATCTCGGACTACTCAGCAGAAACCATGCAGGCAAGAAGGCAATGGGAGGACATATATAAAGACTTAAAGGGAAAATAATTGCCAGCCGAGAATTATATATCCAGCAAAACTGTCTCAGATATGAAGGTGAATTATGGCATTTCCAGATAAACAAAAGTTGAGGGACATTGCCAAAAACAAACCAAAATTACAAGAAATTCTAAAGGAAATCCTCCAGTTAGAAACTCAATAACATCAGATCACAATCCAAGACAAGAACAGAGGACAGGAAAACCAGATATCATTCAAGACAGAGAAATCACAAAACTAAATCAAAGCTAAAATGCTCAGAACAGGGAAACAGACATCATGAAGTAAAAGATGACAACATTAACTCAAAAAAGAAGAACTAAAAGATATAGTCATAGATCTTTCATATGGAGTATGAAAATAGGGGTAAATTTATCAAGGTAATCACAAAGGAAAATAACAATCCTGCACATCAAAATAATAATAAAAAAGAAAAACATGAAGACAGCAAAAACAAAAGCAACAACACTGGAAAAGAGGAAAAGATAATACATAAAGAGAAATTACTCAGCACAGAAAATTCAGTGGAAAAAAGAAACTGTCAACAACCAAAAAAAAAGGCATCAAAATGACAGCACTAAACTCATACCTAGACATAATTACGCTGAATGTAAATGTACTAAATGCACCAATAAAGAGACAGAGAGTGGCAGAATGGATTAAAAAAACAAGATCTGCCTATATGTTGCCTACAAGAGACATACCTTAGACATAAAGATACAAACAAACTAAAACTCAAAGGATGGAAAAGAGATACCAAACAAACAACAACCAAAAAAAGAAGAGTGGCAATATTAATTTCTAACAAAATAGACTTTAAAGTAAAATCTACCACAAAGGATAAGGAAGGACCCTTTTGTGCAGCCAATGACAGGGCTCCAAAATACATAAAATGAACTCTAAAAGCACTGAAAATAGAGATGGGCAGCTCTACAATAATAGTAGGAGGCTCCAACACACTACTTTTGGTGAAGGACAGAACATCCAGAAAGAAGCTAAATAAAGACAGTGAAAGTCTAAATGCCGCAATCAACCAACTTGATCTCATAGGCACATACAGAACACCCCACCCAACGGCAGACAAGCATATTTTCTTTTCCAGTGCACATGGAACGTTCTCCAGAATAGACCACGTATTAGGTCATAAAGCAAGTCTTAACAGAATCCAAAACATCAAAATATTTCAAAGCATCTTTTCTGACCATAAAGCTGTAAAAGTAGAAGCCAATAACATAAAGCAAGTGAAAAAAAAACCAAACGCACAGAAACTGAACAACAGCTTGCTGAAATACTACTGGGTTATAGAAGAAATTAAGGGTGGAATAAAGAAATTCGTAGAATCAAATGAGAATGAAAACACTTCCTACCAGGACCTGTGGGACACAGCAAAACAGTGCTCAGAGGTCAATTTATAGCAATAAATGCACACATCCAAAAGAAGAAAAGGCCAAAATCAAAGAATTATCCCTACAACTCAAAGAAATAGAAAGAAAGCAGCAAAAGAAGTCCTAGGGTACCAGTAGAAACAAAATAATAAAAATTAGAGCAGAATTAAATGAAATAGAGAAAAGAAAAACAATTGAAAGAGTTAACAAGACCAACAGCTGGTTCTATGAAAAGATCAACAAAATCGATAAACCATTGGCCAAATGGACAAAAGAAAAATAGGAGAGAAAGCAAATAACCAGAATAAGAAATGAGATCGGCAATATTACAACAGAGCCAACTGAAATTAAAAGAATCATAACAGAATATTATGAAAAATTGTACTCCAACAAATTTGAAAACTAGAAGAATTGGATAAATTTCTAGAAACACACTACCTACCTAATCTAACACAAACAGATGTAGAACAGCTAAATAAACCTATAACAAAAGAAGAAATGAAAAGATAATTAAAAATTCCCAATAAATTAAAGCCCTGGCCCTGATGACTTCACTGGAGAATTCTACCAAACTTTCAGAGAAGTGTTAACACCACTACTACTAAAGGTATTTCAGAACATACAAAAGGATGGAATACTCCCAATCTCATTCTATGAAGCCAGCATAACCGTCATAACAAATCCAGGTGAAGACACCACAAAAAAAGAAAATTACAGACCAATATTCCCCATGAACTTAGACACAAAAACCCTCAGCAAAATTCTAGCCAACAACATATTGAAAAAGTAATTCACCTTGACCAAGTAGGATTCATACTAGGTATGCTGGGATGGTTTAACATTTGAAAAACAATCAATGTAACCCATCATATAAATAAAAGACAAGAACCACATGATCTTATGGGTTGATGCAGAAAAGGCATTTGACAAAGTCCAACATCCATTCATGATAAAGACTCTCAGCAAAATAGGAGTAGAAGGAAAATTCCTCCACATAATAAAGGACATTTATGTAAAGCCAACAGCCAACAGCACCCTAAATGGAGTGAGTCTGAAATCATTCCCCTTGAGAACGGGAACCAGACAAGGATGCCCTTTATCATCACTTTTATTCAACATTGTTCTGGAGGTCCTAGCCAGAGCAATTAGTCTAGGGAAAAAAAAAAAAAAGCAACCAAATTGGTAAGGAAGAAATAAACTATCTCTATTTGCAGATGATGTGATTTTATACACGGAAAACCCTAAAGAATCCACAAGAAAACTCCTGGAACTAATAGAAGATTTCAGCAAAGTATCAGGATACAAGATAAACATGCAAAAACCAGTTGGATTCCTCTATATGAGCAAAGAGAAAGTCGAAGAGGAAATCATGAAATGAATACCATTTACAATAGCCCCAAGAAGATTAAATACTTAGGAACATATCTAACCAGAGACATAAAAGACCTATACAAAGAAAACTATGAGACACTACTGCAAGAAACCGAAAGAGACTTACGTAAGTGAAAAAACATACCTTGTTCTTCAATGGGAAGACTCAAGATTGTGAAAATGTTTATTCTACTCCAAGCAATCTATAGATAAATGCAAGCCTGATCCAAACTCCAATGGCATTTTTTAATGAGATGGAGAAACAAATCACCAAGTTCATATGGAAAGGGAAGAGGCCCTAAATAAGTAAAACAGTACTGAAAAATTAGAACAAAGTGGGAGGCCTCACACTGCCTGATTTTAGTACATATTACAACACCAGGGTAGTCAAAACAGCCTGGTACTGGCACAACAGCAGGTACATAGACCAATGGAACAGAATTGAGAATTCAGACATAAATTCATCCACGTATGAGCAGCTTGTATTTAACAAAGGCCCAAAGTCCATTAAATGGAGAAAAGACAGTCTCTTTAACAAATGGTGCTGGAACAACTGGATACCCATCTGCAAAAAAATGAAACAAGACCCATACCTCTCACACCATGCAGACAAACTAACTCAAAATGGATCAAAGACCTAAATATAAAATCTAAAATGATAAAGATCATGGAAGAAAAAATAGGAAGAACTCTAGTAGCCCTCAAACATAGCATAAACAGTATACAAAACATTGCCAGCAATGCACAAACACTGGAAGGTAAAGTCGATAACTGGGAGCTTCTAAAAATGAAACACTTATCCTCATCCAAAGGCCTCACCAAAAGAGTAAAAAGACTACCTATAGACTGGGAAAAAAAATTTGGCTACAACAAATCCGATCAGTGTCTAAATCTTTAAAATCTACAAGATACTGCCAAACTTCAACAACAAAAAGACAAATAAACCAATTAAAAAATGGGCAAAGGGTATGAACAGGAACTTCACCAAATAAGACGTTCAGGCAGCTAACAGCTACGTTAGGAAACGCTCATGATCAATAGCCTTTAGAGAAATGCAAATCAAAACTACAATCAGATACCATCTTACCACAACGAAGCTGGCTCTAATCTAAAAAACACAAAATAATAAATGTTGGAGAGGTTGTGGAGAGACTGGAACACTTATACATTGCTGGTGGGAGTGTAAAATGGCACAACCACTTAGGAAATCGATTTGGCGTTTCCTTAAAAAGATAGGAGTACCATACGATCCAGCAATCCCAGTCCTTGGAATATAGTGTAGAGAAATAAGAGCCCTACAAGAATAGATATATGCACACCCATGTTCACTGCAGCACTGTTACAATAGCAAAGAGATGGAAACAATCAAGGTGCCCACCAATGGATAAATGGATAAACAAATTATGGTATATTCACACAATGGAATACGGTGCAACAATAGAGAAAAACAATGAATCCATGAAACATCTCATAACATGTAGGAATCTGGAAGGCATTATGCTGATTGAAATTAGTCAGTTGCAGGAAAAATATTGCATGAGACCACTATTATAAGAACTCAGGAAAAGGTTTAAACACAGAAGAAAACATTCTATGATGATTATGAGAATGGGGAAGGAGGAAGAGGGATATTCACTAATTACGGAGTAGACAAGAATTATTTTAGGTGAAGGGAAGGACAACACCATACAGGGGAAGTCAGCACAACTGGATTAATCCAAAAGCTAAGCAGTTTCCTGAATACAACGAAACACTTTGAGGGACAGAGTAGCAAGGGTGGGGGTCTGGGGACCGTGGTTCAGGGGACATCTAGGTCAACTGACATAACAAATTGTGTTAAGAAATTATTCCACATCCCACTTTGATGAGTGGTGTCCGGGGTCTTGAAAGTTAGCAAGCGGCCATATAAGATGCATCAATTGATCTCAATCCGCCCGGAGCAAAGGAGAATGAAGAACACCAAAGACTCAAGGAAATAACTAGATGGTGCCCGGTTACCACCAATGACTGCACTCTAAGGGAACACAACAGAGAATCTCTGATGGAGCAGGAGAAAAGTGGAATGCAGACCTCAAATTCTAGTAAAAGAGACCAGGCTAAACGGTCTGACTGAACACTGGAAGGGCTCCAGAGGTCATGGCCCTTGGACTCTCTGTTAGCCCAAAACTAAAACCATTCTGAAGCCACTTCTGCAGACAAAGATTAGACTGGACTATAAGACATAAAATGAAACTGGTGAGGATTGTGCTTCTTAGCTCAAGTAGACACATTGTGACTGTGTGGGTAAAGCCTCTCTGGAGGCGAGATGAGAAGGCAGAGGGGGACAGGAACTGGATGAATGGACACAGGAAATACACAGGGGAGAAAGAAGGAGAGTGCTGTCACATTGTAGGGAGAGCAACTAGGATCACCTTAACCATGTCTGTATAAGTTTTTGTATGAGAAACTTACTAGAATTGTAAACTTTCACTTAAAGCACAATAAAAAGAATACTTAATATTAAAAAAAAGAATTGTTATCCATACACATTTGCTAAATATTTACTTCTGAAAAGCTTCCATATACCATAACTTCCCCATTACCCTCACTCTGTTTATGATTTTTAAAATAAGCTTGAAAATTTCAATTTAGAACAATTTTATATCTTGCTATTATGATTTCACTTAAAGTAAATTTATTGCCAATCATAGCTTTTATAACAAAATATTAATTCTTTTTCCCTTGCAAATAATTCATTTGATTGGACTATATATATATACATTTTTTCTCAATGAGTCCATTTTTCAATTTCTTGTTTATAATTTCTTTTCTTATCCACTCCAAGCCTGTAAATACAATTTACAGAATGTAGTAGCAAGTTTTGATATAAGAACCTGGATTCACTTTGGAAACCCTGGTAACATAGCAGTTAAGAGCTACAGCTACAAACCAAAAGGTTAGCAGTTCAAATCCACCAGGTGCTCCTTGGAAACCCTATGGAGCAGTTCTACTCTGTCGTGTACGGTTGGTAGGAGTCAGAACCCACTCGATGGCAACGGGTTTTAGGGAACTTACTTTATGCTACATAAAAAAAGAAAATATAGCCACCAATTTACATATTATTTAGGTCAACAGTTAGGTTATCAAACACTTAGCATTTCTTAGTCACTGTGCAGGTCATGGTGCCACGAATAGTGATGTTTATGGTCTCCAGATACCAAAAGAAAAATGAGTAGTGATGGTGAACATTTAGAAATTTATTTCATCTAATAAAAAGTAAATACTTTTTTTCTGATTTTTGATGCTCTACCCACTATCATCTGATGCCTACAGCCACGTTTTCTTAGCATTAGAAATATTTGTTTTTCTGTGAAAGTAATTTACAAGTGAGAGCACCTTTCGTGAGGAAAGGGGTCATGAGCATCCTCTGAGGGAGGCTGAGGAATATACTCAGCATCGCATAATCCAGTATGTTGGCTGATGCCTTATTGTTTTCCTTGGCAATTTTATTGCATACTGACAGAAACAAAACAAATTAAGAGAACAGTTTATTGTGATACACTCAGTGATTATTTTTGAAAGCTGGAAGAATATATTTATTTTTACCTTTCAAATATTTTTGATATGAAAATAAAATGGCAGAAATCTTAATGAAAAGTATAATTTCTGGGATTATTTCCTTGTCTTTGGGACTCCTAATTAATTCTATAAAACATGAGAAGAACAAAAGAATTTATTTTGTATTCTCCTATGTAATTTCCATCTATCCTGTATCAGTATTTTTGAAGATGGGGTTACTTCAGAGTTTATGTCTTATTTTGTTAGAAAAAATTTTAAAAACTACCAAATTGTTTTAACAATGGTCTTTACCACTTACACAAATCTAATTCCCCTTCAACATTGAAATTTTACCCTCTGTGTACTTAGCTACATTCCCAAATTTCTCACTGGAATGACAAGATTTTGTTAATTTTAGATGAGTGGAATCACAAACATGAATTTTTGTCTAGAATGTGGGCAATTAGTTATAATATTCTAGTTTATGCTGTAGTATAACGAGTTTTTTTTTTTTTTATAACACCAGTGATTTAAAAAAATCTCTGTCATAAAACGACAATAGTGGATTTCTGGATCACGCTGCACGTTATCTTGGGATTTGTCCTCCCTCAGGGACACAGGCTGATGGTGCTTCCCTCATTGTGAAGCAACAGCAATTTATGGAAGATGTAAAACCCAAAACCCAGTGCCGTCGAGTCGATTCTGACTCATAGCGACCCTATAGGACAGAGTAGAACTGCCCCATAGTTTCCGAGACGTAAAGAACATGGAATTTCACTCGCTGGCTCTTAATTCTTGCCATGGGTTACACATGTCACTTGCACTGATGTTTCACAGTCCACACCTAACTTCAAAGAAAAGGGAAGTGCAATCTAAACTTGAGCCAGGAAGGATGAAGATCAGATGACTAACCCACATTCCTAATCAAGTAGTTCACCCTTCTGGGTCCCAACTCCTCTCCAAAGGAGACAACCAAATGTCCCATTCAGTCATGGAATAAGCTCAAAGCCCAGGATCTCTTGGTGATAAGCAGTCACCAGTAAGGTCCATCTTTTATCTGATGACCTGTGAATTATCTAAATTTCCCAGTTATCCAAATATCCAGCATGTCTTGGTTGGACAGGGACAGGATAACAGAAATAAACACTGGTATTAGGAAAGAATGAGATATCCACAGGAATCATGAGCCCCCAGAAGTTCTGAAATTCCATTTGGCAGACATTTAAAGGCCTACTATATTTCAGATGAGGAATAGTCACTGATAAGGCCACTTTTCTGCCTCCTTGGAGTAGTTTTCTCATTTATTTTTTATAGCATTGCCCCGGGTCTTCTCTCTGAGATATGCTTTTTAAAAGATTCATATTACCTTATCTGCCGTGACGAAAAACCCAACAAAAAACCCACTGCCATTGAGTCGCTTCTGACTCATAGTCACCCTGGAACTGCCCCATAAAGTTTCCAAGGAGCACCTGGTAGACTCGAACTGCCAAGCTTTTGGTTAGCAGCCGTAGCACTTAACCACCACACCACCAGGGTTTCCTATCTACCATGATAATTGTGGAATATGCTCTTATGGTTGCTAAAGAGTGTTTTCAACTAACTTTCTGCCCGTGGTGATTGGAGTCTGTGATAAAGAGACTACCATTTGACAAATATTTACTGCCTTCTGCTGATCACATGAGGAGCACACTTCTTCACTCCATCACGCATTAACCTAGTTATGTGATAAAGTTTGCTCAATAGCATGTGGCTGAAAGTGTCTGTATACCACTTCCAAGCCTAGAGTTTCAGTGATATTATATTTTCACTTTTCTCTATTCATCATCATGAGAAGAAAATGTCTCCAGTAGGTTGTCTCTTTCAAAAACTTATTTAAGTTTTCTAAGCCTAATTTCCTCATCTAAAAACCAGTTATCAGGAGAAAGATCACTAGCTATTTCAAAAGAGAGAACGCAATTCAGATAAGTACTTCAATAGGAGATGAAGGAATCAAGGAACCAAACAAGGGAAGCTGAATCAACCTAGAGACTCCCATCAGTATGTTGCTCCCAACACCCAGGAAACCGTCAAACAGCATGACAAGATGGCTTCCAGGACCCCATGGGTGGGGCCCTCATGCAGAACCCAGAACCAAGGTGAGGACCAGCAGACAATATTTGAAACCATGGAGAGTGTGGCTATCTCATTGGAAGTGAAATCATGGCGAGCCATGGTTACTTCCAGGAACTATAGTTGAAGTGGGGAAAGAGAGAAGGAGAAATTTGCTGACTTCTGTCCTATAGCCTTTCTAATCTTCTGACAGTCTTACATTGTGATTTCCTACAAGAAATATGCTGGCAAAGGATCTTGGGAAATGTAGTTCTCCTTGGTATAGAGTCAAATAAAGTCAGTGAAAGTATCTGAAAACCAAGGAGCATTATAAAACATGCTGGCTAGTATGAAAAAATAAAAACCAATCATGTTGAGTCAATTACAACTCATAGCAACCCTATAGGGCAAAGTAGAACTGCCTTGTAGGGTTTTCAAGGAGCAGCTGGTGGATTTGAACTGCCAACCTTTTGGTAAGTGTCAGCTTTTAACCACTGCACCACCAGGACTCCAAGCTAATAATCCAAAAAATAGAGCCTGTCTTATATGGTGTGTGTGAGCATCTTCATATCTAGAGATTTTTTTCTTTAGAATCTGCTTTGTTTAATATTTTATAGCTAAACCATCTTTCCTTTTAATTAATATTTGTCTTACGTATCTTTTTGACCTTTTAAATTTCATATATTCTTTGTCTTTATATTTAAATATGCCTCCTTAAAATTTCACTCAAGTAAAATTTTGCTGAAGATAATTAAAAAATGGCTGTGGCAGTACATCAACAGGAAACTTCCAGAAATTCAAACTGATTCAGAAAAGGATGTGGAAACTAATGGGCTGCGCAGCTACCACAGCCTCCACCAGACTGAGTCCAGCACAACTGGATGGTGCCCAGCTACCAACACCGACTGCTCTGACAAGGATCACAGTAGAGGGTCCAGGACATAACTGGAGAAAAATGCAGAACAAAACTATAACTTACAAAAAAGACCATACTTACTGGTCTGACAGAGACTGGAGAAACCTCAAGAGTATGGCCCCTAAGCGTCCTTTTAAATCAGTACTGAAGTCACTCCTGAGGTTCACCCTTCAGCCAAAGGTTAGACAGACCCGTAAAACATATCAAGACTAAATGGGCACAACAACCCAGGGGCAAGGATGAGAAGGCTGGAGGGAACAGGAAAGCTGATAATGGGGAACCCAAGATTGACAAGGGTAGAATGTTGACATGGTGTAGGGTTGGCAACCAATGTCACAAAACAATATGTGTATTTATTGCTTAATGAGATATTAATTTGCTCTGTAAATCTTCATCTAAAGCATAATTTAAAAAAAAGAGAGAAAAATCAAAATATCCACCTGATAGCATTTGGGAATTACTATTATTTCCATCATTGCTATCACATAATAACAAAGACCTGTGCATTGTTAATTATAATTACAACATTTATTGTGCACTGTCAGGAACAGTGCCAAGTACTTTTCATACATTGTTCATTCCATGCCCGTATTAACCCCACGAAGTAGGTGCTATTATCACATCCAGAGTCCTGTGGATAGTAATGGGTAGGAATGTAAACCTATGTTGAAATTCTTAACCACTGTTACATTAACTTCAGTTCTACTTCTGGCCACGGTGGTTCTGTTTTTGTATATTAATTGATTAAATGTATTGAGGAAGACTGAAACTATAAACCCAGAGAGAAAAATATGAATATGTAAGTATATAGCCATGGAAGGATTTCAAAGGATAATGGAATCAGGGTATTATAATGAAGAAAGATCTGGATCATTAGGATGGCCGACCAAAGAGTAAGAAACACCAACTCTTCAGATGAACTATGTGAGCACTACCCAACTGGCACAATGGTAAGTTCCATCACTTGTCTTGTCAAAGAAGATATGACATAATGAAGCCATATACAGCTGTATTTCTGTATGACTTGATTCTGATCCATTGGGCAGACAATCATGTATAATGACTCTGATCTACAAGAAATATGTGCTCTGTGTACTAGGCTTTGGGTACACAGATATATGTTCCCTTTCTTTTCTTTGCTTTTTTAAATAAGTTGTGGTTAAATAAATATTAAAATAAAAAAATCCTGATTTAAAAGAAAAAAAATAAAGTGACATGGAAAGAGGGATATAATTGCTGATGTCCAGTGGATCTTGGCTAAAAGCTGAGAACACCAGAAAGATGTTTATTGTTGTTGTTATTAGGTGCAGTGGAGTCGCTTCCGACTCATAGCGATCCTATGTACCACAGAAAGAAGCACTGTCCGGCCCCGTGCCATACTTACACTCGTTGTTATGCTTCAGCCCATTGTTGCAGACACTGTGTCAATCCATCTCATTGAGGGTCTTCCTCTTTTAAGCTGACCCTGTACTTTACCAGGCAAGATGTCCTTCTCCAGGGACTGATCTCTTCTGACAACATGGCCAAAGTATGTAAGATGCAGTATCACCATCCTGGCTTCTAAGGAGCATTCTGGCTGTACTACTTCCAAGACAGATTTGTTTGTTCTTTTTTTTGGTATATTAAATATTCTTTGCCAACACCACAATTCCAAGGCATCAGTTCTTCTTCAGTCTTCCTTATTCATTGTCCATCTTTCACATGCATATGAGGCAATTGAAAATACCACTAATGCTTGGAACCTGAAATATACGAAGTATGAATCTAGGAAAATTGGAAATCTTCAAAAACGAAATGGAACACATAAGCATCGATATCCTAGGCATTAGTGAGCTGAAATGGACTGGTATTGGCCATTTTGAATTGGACAACACATAGCCTACTACGCCAGAAATGACAACTTGAAGAGAATGGTGTTACATTTATCGTCAAAAAGAACAATTCAAGGTCTATCCTGAAGTACAGTGCTGTCAGTGATAGGATAATATCCATAGGCCTATAAGGAAGACCAGTTAAGATGACTATCATTCAAATTTAGGCAGTAACCACTAAGAACAAAGTTGAAGAAATTGAAGATTTTTTCAGCTTCTGTAGTCTGAAATTGAGTGAACGTACAATCAGGATGCATTGGTAATTACTGGTGATTGGAATGTGAAGGTTGGAAACAAAGAAGAACAATTGGTAGTTGGAAAATATGGCCTTGGTGATAGAAACAATGCCGGAGATTGAATGATAGAGTTTTGTGAGACCAATGACTTCTTCATTAAAAATACCTTTTTTCACCAACATAAACAGCGACTATGCACATGGACCTCGCCAGATGGAATACACAGTAACCAAAACGACTACATCTACGGAAAGAGACAAAGGAAAAGCTCAATATCATCAGTCAGAACAAGGCCAGGGGCTGTCTGTGGAACAGAAAGATTTTTATGTGTTAATTATTGACTATTCAAAGGCATTTGACTGAGTAGATCATAAGAAATTTTGGATAACATTACAAAGAGTGGGAATTCCAGGACAGTTAATTTTGCTCATGCGGATTCTCTACATAGACCAAGAGGCAACAACTGGAACACAACAATGGGACACTGCTTAGTTTGAAATCAGAAAAGATGTGCGTCAGGATTGTATCCTTTCACCATACTTATTCAATCTGTATGCTGAGCAAATTATCTGAGATGGACTATATGAAGAAGGCAGCATCAGGATTAGAGAAAAACTCATTAACAACCTGCAATATGCAGAACACACAGCCTTGCCTGTTGAAAGTGAAGAGGACTTGAAGCACTTGCTGATGAAGATCAAAGACTACAGCCTTCAGTATGAATTACACCTCAAGATAAAGAAAACAAAAATCCTCACAACTGGACCAGTAACCAACCTCATGATAAACTGAGAAAATACTGACGTTGTCAAGGATTTAATTTTACTTTGATCTACAATTAACTCCAATGGAAGCAGCAGTCAAAAAATCAAAGGATGTATTGCATTTGGCAAATTGGCTGCAAAAGCCCTCTTTAAAGTGTTAAAAAGCAAAAATGTCGCTTTGAGGACTAAGGTGCACCTGACCCAAGCTATTGTATTTTCAGTTGCCTCTTATGCATGTGAAAGATGGACAATGAGTAAGGAAGACCAAAGAAGAATCGATGCCTTAGAATCACGGTGCTGGTGGAAAATATTGAATATAAAATGGACTGTCAAAAGAATGATCAAATTTGTCTTGGAAGAAGTACAGCAAGAATGCTCCTTAGAAGCGAGGATGGCAACATTTTGTCCCATGTAATTTGGACATATTATAAGGAGGAACCAGTCCCTGGAGAAGGACATCATGCTTAGTGAAGTAGAGGGTCAGCAAAAATGATGGATTAACACAGTGGCCGCAATAATGGACTCAAACATAGAAATGATAGTTAGGTTGGGCAAAATGGGGCAGTGTTTCATTACGATGCACATAGGGTCACTCTGAGTAGGAACCGACATGAAGGAACCTAAGGACAACAATTTAAAATACTAAAAGATTTTCTCCAGTCTAGATTCTTTGCTTGGAACATTTCTATTTACATTTGCTGAAAAACTTGTGTTTTTCAGCTTATTAGTGTTTTTATTTTAAATTAAAAAAATCTTTATATTATTCAATGTAGTGATTTTTAGTTATCTATCTTCTCCGTGTCCCCCCTTCATCTCATTCTTGTCTTCTTTGGATTGATTATTTTTTGCATTTCACGATTTCTTTGTATCATTTAAGGCAATATTCACTTTACTTTTTTATGTTTAGTGATAATCTAGGATAATGTACCATACACTTAATTAATCAAAAACTAATTTTATTACAACTTCATCTACTCAAACAATAAAAGATATTATATATTTTAACTCATATCTTCACAGCTATTGCTGTCTAAGAAACCACCACGAAACTTGGCAGTTTAAAACAATAAGTTATTATCTCCCCAGGATTCTGGGTTGAGTGGTTGGTTCTCTGCTAGAATGTCCATTTTGAAGTTGCAATCAGATACTGGCTGGAGTCATCTGAAAGCCTATTGGGCTGGATGTCCAAGAATACTTCTTCACTCCCATGTCTAGTGCCGCAATGCTGCTCCATGGGACCTCTCTCTCCAGCAGACAGTTATGGGCTTTTTACGTGACCTACAAGTTCTTGACTGAGTTCTCAGCCACTCTACTTGGTGCCATTCACTGAGAAAGAATTTTCTGCAGATTTCCTGGACCTACTTGAGGAGCTGGGAGGTTAATTTCTAGCTAACTCAGACAGAATTGTGTTGTCCCTTACATTCCCTGGTTTGTTCAGAGTTCTTCTGAATCCTCACCTTTAGGGGCCTTGTAGTTTATCTCCTGTTGTCCATGAAACACAGAGCCATGAAAGTTGATACAGCATTGTTTTTTTATTTCCTTTGACTAATATTCTGGTAAAGAAGCTACTTCCTTCTGCCTTATTTTTCTAATTACTGTTTTTATTTGTGTATGTGTGTGTCTGTGGTATATATATGCAGTTCTTTAATGCATGAAAGAAAAACTTAGATCCACATACCTGTAATCTCTTTCCAAGTCTGTCTATCTATCTATTCAACTAGCTCTGTGTGTTGGTTATGATACCTCATCTGCCATGTTTCCAGGCACTGAAGTCTCTGTCATGTTATTTTCACATTACTAACTTAAATTTAATCTTGATTATATATATATTTTTAATTTTAGGAATGCTGTTTTTACAGACAGAATAGCTGTATATCAGAGAAGCTAACTTACCCAAGGTACATGTTCTTAGTTGACTGATCCCAGACGGCAACCCCGGCCTTCTCACAGAAAAATCTAAGTGGTTTTTCCTCAACCACATTGTTTTTGATTTTTCACTTCTAGAACATCTTAAAACTTTAATCAAAGCCGAAGTGGTAAGACTTCTCTGTAATATAAAATAATTCTAAACAGATAATAATATTATTTTCAGAACAATGGTTCCAGATTATATGAAGCAGGGAAAGAGAATTATAACCCCTTTTATTCAAATGTAGTTGATATCTTTATTTTGGGTTTTAGGTAACACATATATTCACCTAAGCACTATTCCAGTGTGTGTATATGTGTGTATGTGTGTGTGTGTGTGTGTGTGTATCCACAAAGCACAGCAGTTTAAAATAACAATTATTTATTTTGCAAATGAATTTGCAATTTCAGCAGGTTTCATCAGGGACAGCTCATCTCTACTCCATGCAACATCAGTGGAAGTGGCTCAACTGGGAGGTGAAAGATACACTTGCATGATGTGCCACCAAGGACTGAAAAAAATGGCTTTGAATTTGGCTGGGCTCTCAGCTGGGGATGTGCACTAGAAGTCTTGGTTTCTCTCTTTGTCACAGCATGGGGATTATATAATTGCACCAACACAATTACTCTTAAGACATTTCTTAAAATAGGGAATGGGGTAGCATACAGTCACTTGCAATTCTAAAATTCTGGTAGAAATTGTTGCCAGCTCCTTAACTAAGATTCAGTGTGATTCTCTGGGAATTATTCTACATGATTTTTGCCTCTGCTTTCTGAGTCACCCTTGCTCTACCATGAGAAAACTGAGTAGTCAACTCAATCAGCTTACTCCTTAGACCAAACTAGTGATATTTCTGTCAGAAAAACATGCTTACAAACATTGTGAGTTTTCCATGAATCTTACTGGAATTTACTCCATTAGACAAAACCCACAACTACCAACCTTGGGCTTCCTGTGACTCTGCTGCACTACAGTGCCCTAAAACATTTTAGTAGTCCTGTATATTTTTAACTAAAGAGAATCTACAAGACTCTCAAGATTTATAGAAGGTCTTTTGTCTCTTTGGATGTTTATTTAAGGCACTGTGTCTTAAATCGTCCTGAAGCCTTAATAAATGATTTTAGAGTCACAACTTGTGTTGGATCTTTGGCCTGAGGCCCTTTCTTAATTTGAGACTTCTTCGCTGAAAGTTTTATTTTTGAATCCACTGTGTACTGACTCCTTTGTACACAATATATTTTTTTTCTTCAGCTCATCTCTCTGCTCTTACATTTTAACATAGGTCATGAAAAGCCAATTAGCATTTTTATATTCTGTCTGGAAGTTTCTTTAACAAATCTTCCCACGGTAACATTTTGCAAATATTTCTTGATATCTTCTTACGTATTTTATGTTTGATGGTCACATTGGGTCCTTATTTCATGTGAATTTATTTTATCTTTATTATGTGATTTATGATCTATGTTTTATTTTCAAAAGGTATTATCCCCATCAAAATTAATGATTTCCATTATTTATCAAAAAATACAAATTATACACATATCATATGCTATTTATAAACTCAATCACTCGTACTTATTGTCAGAGCCCTAATTTCAGAGTAAAAACACCACTGCAAGTTATGACAGGAGGACAAATATAATTTTTAATTAATTTACCATATATAAAAAATAATTAGATAGGAACAATGCAGCCAGATTGGCAAAGTAAGAGCAAAATAACTTGATACAACACAAAAGAAGAATTTAAATGGGATGAACAAAATAACAAAACAATATTTTAGAAACGTAACCTGTAACCAGTTTAGTTGCTGCCATTTTGGCAAATTATGCTCAGTATTAATATCACATAAAATGTTTTTCCAGCCACCTCCTCAAGGCCCCCTTGACTTCTTTGTTTCTCACACTGTATATAAGGGGGTTCAAGACAGGTGTGAAGATGGTATAAAAAGCTGAGACCACCTTATCATGGTCCTCTGAACCGTTAGATTTGGGCCTCATGTAGATGAACATGATGGTGCCATAGAAGAGTCCCACAACCACCAGGTGAGAGGAGCAGGTCTTAAAGGCTTTTTTCTGCACTCCAGCTGACTGCATGCGGAGCACTGCAGCCAGGATAAGGCTGTATGAGGCCAAAATGAGAGACAAAGGGATCAAGAGCATCAGAATGCAGCAGACATACATGAAAAACTCAAAAATCGTGGTGTCAGCACAGGCAAGGCATACCAGTGATGGTGCTTCACAAAAAAAGTGATTGATTTCCCGTGAGTGACAGTAAGGGAAGCTCAAGGTGGCACCAGCCTGCATCAGCCCATCGATCCCTCCCAGGAGCCAGGAACCTGATGTCATGAGTAAACAGAGCTTCTGACTCATGAGAATGGGGTAGCGCAGTGGGTGACATATGGCCACATAGCGGTCATAGGACATGGCTTTTAAGAGGAAGAATTCACTCCCTCCCAGAGTGAGAAGAAGGAAGATTTGGACTCCACAGCCAGTGGGAGAGATAGACCTAGTGTCCATCAGGTAGTTGGCTGCCATTTTGGGAACGATGGTGGAGACCAGCATCATGTCCATGAAAGAAAGCTGGCTAAGCAGGAAGTACATGGGCATGTGGAGTTGAGGGTCCACATGAATGAGAATGATCATAAGGGTGTTGCCCATCAGTGAGGTGATGAAGATCATAAGCACCATGGCAAACAGGAATAGGTGGATCTGTGTGTGGTTAGAGAGCCCTAGAAGAATGAAGTTTATTCCTGTGGTGCCGTTGGCATTGACCATGGCTCTACTGGTGCCTGAAAGATGTAAGAATGATGCAGAAATGAGATTTGTTTACAAGGAAGCTTGTACATATCTTTATGAAAACTTGATCAAATGACTTGGGAAATCTCAGACTTGGAGGACTAATTACTACTTTAATCTTTCACTTACAAACAAGATTTTTGCCATAGCATACTACTATCCATCTCTGCTGTTACTATACATTATTTTTTATTCACACAAAATTAGATAACATACATATACAGTGGTACAAATTATACCTCTATTGTTTTTTAATAATTTGTCAGTATGCCACACGTAATTTACTCATGGCGTTACGAAATATTACTTATGCAATCCGAGTTCTTTACACTTTTGGTATTTCTATATTGAAGGAAATTCAGGTTTATGCACTTTAGTAGGTATTGAGGTGATATGCCTATAGTTATTACTTTTGCATGTGTTTTAGATATTTGCTTAATGTATTCTCACATGATTTTCTTCAATATCAAGACAAATTAAAATTTCAAAAGTTTCAAAAAAATTACAACCAGTAAAACTAAGTTTGATGGGGAAAAAACAAAAGCAAAAATTCTCTATTCCACACTTACATGCAGCCTGTGCTCTAAATACACTAGGCTTTCAGCCACCACAGATACTACTGTACCCATCACCATATCATTTATATTATCATGACTTGCTTTCCTGATCATGGTGCCTACATCTCGTTAAGTTTAGAACCCCCTCAACATTTAAACTTTTATGTATTATGTTCTTAAACAGTGCTGCTGGTTTTAATTTATATATCCATTCTAAGGGAGCCCTGGTGGCACAGTGGTTAAGCTTTCGGCAGCTAACCAAAAGGTTGGCAGTTCAAACTCACCACCCACTCCTTGGAAACTCAATGGGGCAGGTCTACTCTGTCCTATAGGGTCAGAATTGACTTGACAGCACAGGTGTTTTGGTTTTATCCATTCAAAACAAGTTAATAATTTCATAAATGAACATAATTCATATTGCATGCAATTTTCATGTAAATTTGGACATCAATAATCTTATGCTTTTAAAAGTAGAAGACAAAAACTAATCCATTAATTATGACTTATCCAAATGATATTCTCATATAATGAACCTGAGGTCCAACATCTCCCACAGGTAAAATATACAGGTACTCATTCACTTTCAGAATAGCTCCTCTTTTCACTAGAACCTATAACTTCCGTTTCTTTTACGTCTAAGTATTTTTGGTGGTAGGAATGGATGCACATGTAAATGGATTCACCTATTATACTTAGGTAGGTGGTGTCTTTTGCTCACAAATTCAAATTGTCAGAGAGAGCTGTGAATTCAGGATTACCAACAGTATTATGCTTGGACTTCATTCATAATCTGTGGTGTAGTAAATCCTTTTTTAGTTTTTCTGTAACTTATTTGGAAAACTTTGCAAATTTTGTGAATGGTCTATGATCTTCAGACCTTTAATACATATTAAAATTTTTTGATTCTTAGTATATACCAACAATGACTTTCATATCATTAAAATATGTAGACGTTCCATTTTTCAAAATTGATATAAATATGCTATAATAGTGAGCATATCATTCTTTTATGCTTTGTTCCCTCGAATATATATATTTTGAGTGAAATATATATATATATTCAGTTTAATATATTGTTAACTACTGCCAAATTTTATTACATCATATATATGCAATTTATATATATAAATATACATGTATATATATGCAATGTTTATTTAAGAATACTTAGCTTCTTTCCAATCTTTTGTTAGTATAACCCATATCCTTGTGCATGTGGTGATATTTTCTCAAGTAAATATTTTACTAGAATATTTTGGGTTTAAGATAATTGCATCTCCACCTTTTACACTCCAGTCAACTGTCAATTTGTGTGATAATTCCTCCACATATTTTACTGTTAGATGCGATAATTAACAGCAATCAAATAAGTGTGAAAATAAATTTAAATTGCATGTCATTTAAGTTACATGGCAGAAACTCTTTTAATCTATTCATCGACCTCTTGGATTTCTTCTGCAAATTCTCTGTGAATATCTCTTATTCATGGTTTCTAGATTGTTTGGCTTTTTCTTAATAATTTAAAGAATTTCCCATGTATTTTGTAATTTATGTATTTAATTATATATATAATTTATATATCTTTATAACTTGTTATTTATATGCATTGTGAATATCTTCTCCAGTTGATTTTATACATTTGACATTTTTGTTATTTTGGACTGAAGTTTTGTATTTTACATTACATATATTTGGGATACTTATATGATATTAATAATTTAATATTAATGTTCTGCATTTCATTAATAGGCTACCATTTTAAACAATTTCAATGTTATTTGGATCAAACAACTTGTTATTGGTATATAAGTTGTTTGAATCTATGATCATTGTTGATTTAATATTACATTGTACTGTCTTTGCATGCATGAATATTAAACATATTAAACTCACAAAATGTATTGCTATAGTTCATCTTTTAATGTGTAGTCTCTGATTTTTTTTTAAAACAAAATAGGGATAATCAGTGTCCTTAAAGGCCACTAAAACAAAGGTGTAAAGTAGTCTGTGTCTGTAGATATTTTTTTTTTTTTAAATAATGTATTCACTTTCCTATTAGTTTCAGGTAAGCTGTGTTTTCCTATTACTTTTTAAATTCATATAACTTTCTATTTTTAAGGAAACATTTTCCTTTCCTAATCTATTTTGTTTGTTAGCGTTTCTTACTGCATTGGGTGGATGGACAGATCTGTGTCTCTGGCTGCCGCTGAACTGGAGGTCATGACATGCAAAGTTCATTCACTTAAGCCTGCCCTGGGTCAGGGCACACTGGGTATAGACATACGAGTTACGAGTTGCTTAAATAACACGAAGACTAGGAGTCAGAACTCTAAAGACCTGTCCATATTTTGTTCACAAATACGTGTGAGATTTGGGGAAGGTCACTTACTTTGCTATGAGCCACTCTCCTTGTTTCTAGACTGGGAAAATTCGCAGACTGTGGTAGACAGCTGTACTGGAGCACTGGTTTCATTTGTTTCCATCTGGCTCATTCTCTGCTTCGGCCATTTGATAACCACCTGCTAAGGCCCTGAGCTTAAGGGCAGCTTTCCAATGTTTCTCAGATGCCAAGATTCAATGAATATGATTTTGAAAGTCTTCTGTAGATTTAAATTTAAGATGAAATTATTTTAAACTAACAGTATTTGAAATATTATCATATCAGGCATTTTATTTGCTGGACAGTTCATATAATATGAAATAAATGTATATTTCACATTTAGTCGGCATGAATTACGAAGTTCAGAAAAGTTACATGACTGATCTAATAGTAAAC
This sequence comes from Loxodonta africana, assembly GCF_030014295.1. Lineage (NCBI taxonomy): Eukaryota > Metazoa > Chordata > Mammalia > Proboscidea > Elephantidae > Loxodonta > Loxodonta africana. The sequence goes on from NW_026974977.1 coordinate 38,570, forward strand.
ATTTAAACTGGTAGCTGCATTCATCTGAAGATTGAACATAAAAGTACATATTTAATGGCCAGGTTTCTTGAGTTTGAATACCTATGCCACTGTTTAGTAGTTGGATAAATTTGAGCAATATGCTTAAACCTCAGTTTCATTATGTGCAAAATGAGATGACATAATAGTATCTACTATAGGATTATTTGATAATTACAAAATAAAATGCATATAAGTACACTGGAGAATGCATGCACAAGAAGATAGCTCTAAAAAGTTATTGATTATTATCATTATTATATTATTATTGGTCATCTATAGATGTTTACTACCAAGATATTTTGAAAGTAAAATTAGTATTTTCCCATAACTCACATGTAATGTAATGTTACTTATTTCATATCAAAGAACAAAAATATCGTTACGTATCAGTCTTCATTTTTCAGCATAAGTGACATGTTTTCTCTGTTCCTTTAGATTTTTCTGTCTGTCCTCTGTCTACCGTCTATGAATTTATTTTGAACATAGAGGAAACACTCATGACCATGGTAAATTTAATTATTCCAAGGCTATTAGGTTATTTGGTTATTAATTTTGCAATGTGTTCTCATGCCTTTAATATTCAATGTGTTATAAGAATTGTAACAGATATCATGAAACTTGTCACAAATTCAATAATGTCTCAAAATTCAAACAAAAAAATTTAAAATAGCAGGTAAAAAGAGAAAATATTATCTGTATTTCACATCAAAAAGGCAGTTGTTCCCAAGTGAATTCAATTCTGTGTAATTCCACACTACCAAAGTAGAAGAGGGATATGTAGGTCAGATAAACTTCTAGTTGTCTATAATATCTCCGTACAATTTAAAATAGGATAAAAAATTGTTCCCATTTATTTTCTAGTTGTATAAAGTGGGTAATTGCAGAGAGCTCAGAGTACTTTTACATCCATTGTCACATTTTTCTGTCTACCTCAATGTGGTGTTCCCAGAATTAGCAAAGCTTCCCCTTTCTCAAAGGTACACTCTATGTTACATACCCACCTGTCCAATATTCTGGCCTGGCACTAGTATGTTCATTTCTTCAATTCAATCCAAAACAATTCCAAGCCAAAATGACTCTTACTTCACATCTGCATGATATAGATGGAGTAACTCAGACATAACAAGGATTTTTATAACTGTAGCAAACAATGTCCCAAGTCCTATGTTAACCCCGGATGTGCATTGCCTCATGCAATGTCACAACAATTAAATGAGGTAAACTGTTACTGTTTCAGATTTGCAGATGAAGGAATGGAGGGTTAGATTAATTTATTTTTCCCTGGTCTCAAAAGTAGGAAGCATGGGTCCAAAATCCTAGTCATGAAAGTAAACTCCCCACAGTTATTTTGGGCTTGCCAGCCAGTTTTTTGTTCCAATTATTATCTTAATAGTGACAAAACTTTTTGAATAAAGCAAACAACATAAATAAAGAATGGGCTCTCAAACACATCGTTGTTGTTAGATGCCATTAAGTCACCTAACACACGGCTACACCGGGCAAAATGCTGCCCAGTCCTGCGCCATTCCCAGAATCGGTTGTTGATTGGACTATTGCCATCCACTGGGTTCACTTTGGCTGACTTTTCAGAAGTAGATCGCTTGCCTTTTCTTCCTAGTGCATCTCAGTCTGGGAAATCTGCTGGAGCTCATTGGAGCAACTGTGAGTTCTGTGAAGTTAGGCAGCTCTCTTATAAACTGTGCGTCCCAGGTTAGTGTATTTAAAATGGGTAACTGTCCTACTTTGTAAAAATGAAAAAAGATAGTGCATGTAGAATGTTTAATTAAATTATTTATATTTAGTATGTTATCAATAAAAGATAGCCAACATAAATTTTATCTCTACACATACTTTTCCCCAAACAGAAATTCATGAATAGAGAATTTAATAGAATCAGATATATGCATCCATCTACCTTAGAGTCAGAGTGTTAACTAAGACTCAACTTTCCTAAAAAGCTTAGTACAGATCGTCCCCGACTTAAGACATATTTGAGTTACAACGAACTGCCCTATGACTATCCTTTTTTTATCTTTGTACATCTTATTGTTAGTAATATGTATTACATATAACGTTGTAGCACGTAATTTGTTGATGTTATCATTCTCATGCCAATCCCAAAGACAAATAAAGATTGGATTTATAAAGATATTGATAATAGGAGGCAAAAATAATGAATATTTTTTAAAAAACAGATATTCTACTTATATCAGAACTGACATGATAGAGTCTTCAGAATGGAACCCTGTCTTACACTGGGAAATACCTGTAATATTATTTTCATAATTATAATTTGATAAAGATACGTTAGTGCAATATAAGTATGAAAGGATGTTCTTTCTCACTGGAAATTAATACATAGTTTAAACTAAATTTTTATAATTTCTATGCATTCAAACATTATACACTCAATGTTTCTTTATGATATGCATTACTGGTAGGAATGCAATGAAAATTAATCTCAGGGTAAAAGTGAAAAATCCTTTATTAGTCAATTTGGCAATTCGGAGTGAGAGCCAGAGAGCTAGTCTTGTCCCTTGAAGCACTGCCATATGTTGTGGATATCATTCTAAAATATGACTAAAAAAGAAGGGATGGGAGGAGACCCTGTACACACAAAGGGCTTATTTCAAGGTTTTCCACAACGTGCATCCTGAACTATTACAGAACTAATAAATTTCCCATGGAACACAATATAACAGCTGGAACACTCTTAGATATCATGCTAATTATATAAACAAATTGTAAAAAATGTATATGGAAGAATATAAAAGGAATAGTTATGATGTTATCAAGTGCAATCCAGGTGCTTTAATTTCCGTGGTTTCCAAATAGTATGATTGTGATATAGTTTTTTAAATTACAGAAATTAAGTGGGCCACAACGAAAGCATTAGCGCATACCATCCCCGGTTGTAAGCACTCAGTCTAGGAGTCGTAGCACTAACCTGCATCAGAGGAGCCACCGTGCAGGAGGTGTGGAATACTCTAAGCCTCTGGTTCCCAGATCACCGTTCGGATCCCCACCAATGCGTCTGTTGCCGGTATAAAATACAAGGCACCTGGCTAAAGCCTTAGGGATTCCTGAGCTTCAGGCTGCAGAAATGCTCGTGGGAAAGCATTCGGAAGAATACAGATGACCACATGCTCTCCTCATTTATCACCTCCATACAGGATTATTTTAAAATCTCAGGATATTTGATCTCTGAAGAAAATGGTCTGTTTTATCAACCTGCTAAAGTCAGGATGGGATTATTTTGAATTTGATGCTTGCCTTATAATATTATTAGTATTAAATGAGTTGCAATGCATAAAGCACTTAACTCATGCCTGGAAAATACACTTAGTCCATAATCCTGTTAACCTAAACTTTCACAATAACTAATGTGTCAAGAAAGAGCTGGTAATGATGTGGGAATAGAGTGGACTTTTAGACATGTCTTACCCAAAAAAAGGCCATGACCGAATTGAACTTTTCCAGTCTTGAAACTTTCTAGCTATATATTTTGGGCCTGTTATATAACCTCTCTGAGCCTGAGTTTAATCATCTGTAAAAGGGACATCATAATGCCTCTTCCATAGGATTATTTTTAGGGGCTACTGTGTAGAATAAGGAGCCCTGGTAGTGCAGTCGTTAAGAGCTCAGCTGCTGACCAAAACGCCAGCAGTTCAAATTCACCAGAAGCTCCTTGAAAACTCCATGGGGCGGTTCTACTCTGTCCTATTGGGTCGCTATGAGTTGGAATAGACTTGATGACAATGGGTTTAGTTTTGGTTTCGGGTATGGAATAAATATAAAGCACCAGATCTATCAAACAAGTATAATTTCATGATCTCCTTTCTTCTCTGCTTTAGCAGGATATGTTGACTTATGAACTGACGTACAGTAATGAGAGTTTTTTTTTAATGTCTTTATCTTGCAACAGAAAACAGTAAAAATCAGTTACCATTGAGTTACCTCTGACTCATGGCAACCCTGTGTGTGTCAGAGTGGAACTGTGCTCTGTAGAGTTTTTAATGGGTGATTTTTCAGAAGTAGATCACCAGGTCTTTCTTCCAAGGTGCCTTTGGGTGGACTTGAACCTCCGTCTTCTCAGTTAGCATCTGAACATGTTAACTGTACCACCCAGGGGCTCTGCTCCAGGAGATTATACAGCATAACTGTTTGCACCACTCAGGAGCTCCAATGTGGGAGGTTATACGATGCTGTGCTACATAATCAAAATATAATAAGCATTAACTGATTGATTTGTTACAGCTCTGCTTATGAACTGGTTAAGGGTTAAGAAAATGGGCTGAATTATTGCAGTGCAATGAATCACTTTTATATGGCTTTTCTAGCCCTGGTCTTGTAACTTCACAAAATGATTGTCTGGGCCAAAATTTTGCAAGGTATTAGTAGATTTACTACAAAACTAGTGGATTGAAAATTCACTTAATGGGATTGTGCCCTTTGTGGTCCAACAAGGAGATTGGTCGCTGTTCCTATTCTGTTAGGCTTATATAAGGGCCAAATCCACAGAGGTTCTGGGGCCCCTCACTACCATCAAAAAGAGCGTAGAGTGGAGTGCATCCTTTGGACCCAGGGTCCCTGCACTTAGAACTCCCTATATCAAGAAGAGAGAGTTGTAACAGTGAAGACAGGGATGGTGGGCTTGCTGGTCCATAGAGAGAGAACTGAGTGTGTTTGTGCAGGGTTGTGCCTCCTACTAAAGTACTGCAACAGTTGTACCTGCGGGACAGAGACCTGAGTGTGGCTGGTGTAATTTGCTTCCTTCCCCCTTCGGGCATCGTGGTGAGAACAATACATTCCCTCATGCAGGGTAGGCCTTGGTATCATGGCAGCAAGACAGAGAACCACTCTGGCCTGGGTAGCATGGTAGGAGGCAGCAGCATAGGTCAAGAAGGGCCCAGTGGCAGAGGCTCAGGAGATCCTGTGCAGGGGTCTTTCCATTAGTGAAGCAAGGCCCAGTGAGGCCCAGAGGTAGAACAGAAGCCTTGGAAGCCATGCAGGTGTCCCAGGTAGCATGGTGGTAGCCAGAGGCAGTGGTGACATGAAGACAACATTTGACCAGAAACACAATGTGCCAGTACAGTGATATTAGAAAGAATATGAGTACTTTGGAAAAGAATAAGCAGATCTGCTTTGAGAATTTGTTTTACTGTTTACTGTTTGCTTTCTAGAAATAATAATAGTGGCTTTCACTTTGCCAATATTGTGTAAATGTCTTGATCACAGATGGCTGTAGCACTCATGGAATGGTTGAGGCCAGTGGTTGTACGTGCCTCATTCCTAGTTGTCTGGTAGTTTGAGGCACATCCTGTTTGCATGTGCAATGTGGTTAGATAGACAAACCACACAATTATATTATATAATTATACTAGGATTGTCAAACCAATCTATGAAGGGATATTTGAATTTTATTTTCAAACAGGCATATACCTATGGATATAGTCAATAATATGAGAAAAAAGAAAATGGAAGTAGAAATATAAGTCAAATTCTGGTAACCCTGAATAAATTAATTAAAAGAGAAAATAATAATATTAAAATCAATAACAAAAATCAGAACAGTTAATATTTATTGAGTTATTAATTTCTGACAAAACAATAATAGTAGAAGACTTCAACACACCACTTTTGGTGAAGGACAGGACATCCAGAAAGAAGCTCAATAAAGACACAGAAGACCTAAATGCCACAATCAACCAACTTGACCTCATAGACATATACAGAACACTCCGCCCGACAGCAGCCAAGTATACTTTCTTTTCTAGTGCACATGGAACATTCTCTAGAAGACCACATATTAGGGCATAAAGCAAGCCTTAGCAGAACCCAAAACATTCAAATATTACAAAGCATCTTCTCTGACCATAGGGGCATAAAGGTGGAAATCAATAACAGGAAAAGCAGGGAAAAGAAATCAGACACTTGGAAACTGAACAAAACAAAAGACTGGATTATAGAAGGCATTAAGGATGGAACAAAGAAATTCCAATAAGAATGAAAACACTTCCTGTAAAAACGCTGAGATACAGTGAAAGCAATGCTCAGAGGTCAATTTATATCAATAAATGCACACATACAAAAAGAAGAAAGGGCCAAAATCAAAGAATTATCCCCACAACTTGAACAAATAGAAAGAGAGCAACAAAAGAAACTCACAGGCGCCAGAAAAAAGAACAAATACTAAAAATTAGAGCTGAACTAAAAGAAATAGAAAAAAAAATGAAAAGAATTAACAAGACCAAAAGCTGGTTTTTTTGAAAAAATTAACAAAATTGATAAACCACTAGCCAAACTGACAAAAGAAAAACAGGAGAGGAACCAAATAACCTGAATAAGAAATGAGATGGGCGATATTACAACATACCCAACTGAAATTAAAAGAATCATATCAGATTTCTGTGAAAAATTGTACTCTGACAAATTTGAAAACCTAGAAGAAATGGGTGAATTCCTAGAAACACACTGCCTACCTAAACTAACACAAAAAGAGGTAGAAGAGCTAAATAGACCCATAACAAAAGAAGAGATGGAAAAGGCAATCAAACCCCCCCACCCCAAAAAAGCCCTGGTCCAGACAGCTTCACTGCAGAGTTCTACCAAACATTCAGAGAAGAGTTAACACCACTACTACTAAAGGTATTTTAGAGCATAGAAAAGGACAGAATACTACCAAACTCATTCTATGAAGCCACCATATCCCTGATACCAAAACCACGTAAAGACACCACAAGAAAAGAAAATTACAGACCTATATCCCTCATGAACTTAGATGCAAAAATCCTCAACAAAATTCTCGCCAACAGAATTCAACAACATATCAAAAAATAATTCACCCTGACGAAGTGGGATTCATACCAGGTATGCAGGAATAGTTCAACATTAGAAAAACAATTAATGTAATCTATGACATAAATAAAACAAAAGACAAGAATCCTATGATTTTATCAATTGATGCAGAAAAGGCATTTGACAAAGTCCAACACCTATTCATGATAAAAACTTGAGCAAAACAGGAATAGAAGGAAAATTTCTCAACATAATAAAGGGCATTTATATAAAGCCAACAGCAAACATCACCCTAAATGGAGAGAGCCTGAAAGCATTCCCACTGCGACTGGGAACCAGACAAGGATGCCCGTTATCATCGCTCTTACTCAACATTGTGTTGGAGGTCCTAGCCAGAGAAATTAGGCTAGATAAGGAAATAAAGGGCATCCAGATTGTCAAGGAAGGAGTAAAAGTATCTCCATTTGCAGGTGACATGATCTTATACACAGAAAACCCTAAGGAACCCTTCAGAAAACTACTGAAACTAATAGAAGAGTTCAGCAGAGTATCAGGATACGAGATAAGCATACAAAAATCAGTTGGATTCCTCTACACCAACAACAAGAACATTGAAGAGGAAATCACCAAATCAATGCCATTTACCGTAGCCCCCAAGAAGATAAAATAATTAGGAATAAATCTTACCAGAGATGTAAAAGACTTATACAAAGAAAACTGCAAAACACTTCTGCAAGAAACCAAAAGAGACTTACATAAGTGGAAAAACATACCTTGCTCATCGATAGGAAGACTTAACATTATAAAAATGTCTATTCTGCCAAAAGGGATCTATACATTTAATGCAATTCCAATCCAAATCCCAACGGCATTCTTTTATGAGATGGAGAAACAAATCACCAACTTCATATGGAAGGGAAAGAAGCCCCGGATAAATAAGGTATTACTGAAAAAGAAGAACAAAGTGGGAGGCCTTACTTTCCCTGATTTTACAACCTATTATACCACCACGGTAGTCAAAACAGCCTGGCACTGGTACAACAACAGATACATGGACCAATGGAACAGAATTGAGAATCCAGATATAAATCCATCCACATATGAGCAGTTGATTTTTGACAAAGGCCCCAAAACAGTTAAATGGGGGAGAAGACAGTCTTTTTAACAAATGGTGCTGGCATAACTGGATATCCATCTGCAAAAAATGAAACAAGACCCATACCTCACTCCATGCAAAAAAATGAGCTCAAAATGTATCAAACACCTAAACATAAAATCTAAAAAGGTAAAGATCATGGAAGAAAAAATAGGGACACTGTTCGGAGCCCTAATACATGGCATAAATAGTATAGAAAACATTATTAAATATACAAAACAAAAACTAAATAACTGGGAGCTCCTAAAAATCAAAAACCTATGCTCATCCAAAGACTTCACCAAAAGAGTAAAAAGGCTTACAGACTGGGAAAAAGTTTTCAACTATGACATTTCCAATCAGCGCCTGATCTCTAAAGTCTACATGATACTGCAAAAACTCAACTGCAAAAAGACAAATAACCCAATTAAAAAATGGGCAAAAGATATGAATAGACACTTCACTAAAGAAGACATTCAGGTAGCTAACAGATACATGAAGAAATGTTCACGATTATTAGCCATTAAAGAAATCCAGATCAAAACTACAATGAGATTTCATCTCATTCCACCAAGGCTGGTGTTAATCCAAAAAACACAAAATAGTAAATGTTGGAGAGGCTGTGGAGAGATTGCAACACTTCTACACTGCTGGTGGGAATGTAAAATGGTACAACCACTTTGGAAATCAATTTGGGTCTTCCTTAAACATCTAGAAATAGAACTACCATAGGATCCAGCAATCCCACTCCTTGGAATATATCCTAGAGAAATAAGAGCCTTTACACAAACAGATATATGCACACCCATGTTTATGCAGCACTGTTTACAACAGCAAAAAGCTGGAAACAACCGAGATGCCCATCAACAGATGAATGGATAAATAAATTATGGTATATTCACACAATGGAATACTATGCATCGTTAAAGAACAGCAAGGAATCTGTGAAACATTTCATAACATGGAGGAACCTGGAAGGCATTATGCTGAGTGAAATTAGTCAGTTGCAAAAGGACAAATATTGTATAAGACCACTATTATAAGAACTTGAGAAATAGTTAACTGAGAAGAAAACATTCTTTTGTCATTACGGGAGGGAGGGAGGGAGGGCAGGAGAGGGGTTTAGATAGTAGATAAGAACTATTTTAGGTGAAGGGGAAGACAGCACTCAATACAGGGGAGGTCAGCACAGTTGGACTAAACCAAAAGGAAAGAAGCTTCCTGAATAAACTGAATGCTTCGAAGACCAGTGTAGCAGGGGCAGGGGTCTGGGGACCATGGTTTCAGGGGACATCTAAGTCAGTTGGCACAATAAAATCTATTAAGAAAACATTCTGCATCCCACTTCGAAGAGTGGCATCTGGGGTCTTAAACGCTAGCAAGCAGCCATGTAAGATGCATCAATTGGTCTCGACCCACCTGGATCAAAGGAGAATGAAGAAGACCAAGGACACAAGGTGATTATGAGCCCAAGAGACAGAGAGGGCTACATGAACCAGTGACTACATCATCCTGAGACCAGAAGAACTAGATGGTGCTCGGCTACAACCCATGACTGCCCTGACAGGGAACACAACAGAGAACCCCTGAGGGAGCAGGAGAGCAGTGGGATGTAGACCCCAAATTCTCATAGAAAGACCAGATTTCATGGTCTGACTGAGATTAGAAGGACCCTGGTGGTCATGGCCCCCAGACCTTCTGTTGGCCCAGGACAGGAACCTTTCCTGAAACCAACTCTTCAGACATGGATTGGACTGGAAAATAGGTTGGAGAGGGACACTGGTGAGGAGCGTGATTCTTGGATCTGGTGGACACTTGAGACTATGTTGGCATCTCCTGCCTGGAGGGGAGATGAAAGGGTGGAGGGGGTTAGAAGCTGGTGAAATGGACATGAAAAGAGAGAGTGGAGGGAGAGAGCGGACTGTCTCATTAGGGGGATAGCAATTGGGAGTATGCAGCAAGGTGTATATAAGTTTTTTTGTGAGAGACCTATTTGATTTGTAAACTTTCACTTAGAGCACAATAAAAATTATTTTAAAAATATTTATTGAGAAATTACTGAGTGAGCTACATCGTTCCTAACAGTCTATTTGCATGATTTCATCGAAGCAGATTCATGAAGATAATGTTATTTTTAGCTCCCACTGACTTTTGATGAAACTGGATCTTAGTAAAGTTAAGTTACTGCCCAAGGTTAAAACCTTAATAAGATTAGACTAGGAAAATGGTCTGGTGGTCTACTTCCAATAATTAGCCAATGGAAAACTTATGGATCACAACAGAACATTGTCTGACTCACTTCCTTTGGACAAACCATTAGGAGGGATCAATCTAATGCAGGACCTCATGCTTGGGGAAATACCGGGCCAGAGAGGGTAAGGGAGACCTTTGTTGAGGCAGACTGGCTCAATAGCCACTATAGTCATTGCAAATTTGTACTTGTTTAATTAATTATTTTAATACATTTTTTACTGCAGTAGAGATATTTTTAATTTTATTGAAGTTTGTAAATAGATACAGTTAAACAAAAAGTCATAGTACAGTGAGATGAATTAACTCAAAGGGAAGAGATCTGAGTACAAATATCCTAGAAGAAGAAACAGAATATTTTTTGACATCTGGGAGCTGACCTGGCACTATCAATTAGGTTTTTGTATTGCCAGGAGCTGGCCTTGATGTCTGCCTGTTGAACAGACATGGTTTTACAAAATATCAATACGGAAGACAGGAAAAAGATTCTCCAAAGGTGTCGTGTCCTTGTCTCAATCCCTGGAATCTATGAATATGTTAAGTTACATGGCAAAGGAGAATTAAGATTGTACATGGAATTAAAATTGTTAATCAGCTGACCTTAAGAAAGAGTATCCTAAATTATCCAGGTGGTTTCATTGTAATCCCAAGGGCCTTAAAAGTGGGAAAGGGAAGAGGAAGAGAGAATCAGAGATAGCAGTGTGAGAAGGACTCAGCTCAAAATTGTTGGCTTTGAAAAAAGAGGAAGTGGATTGTCATGGATTGAATTGTGTTCCCCAAAAATGTCTGTCAGCTTAGCTGGGCCATGAGTCCCAGTATTGTGTGATTGTCCATCATTTTATGTGATTTCCCTGTGTTGTAAATCCTATCACTATGATGAAATGAGATGGATTAGTGGCAGATATACTGATGAGATATACAAGTTTGGATAGTGTCTTAAGCCAATCTCTTTGAGATATAAAAGAGAGAAATGAGCAGAGAGATAGGGGGGCCTTATACCACCAAGAAAGCAGTGCTGGGAGCAGAGGGTGTCCTTTGCACCTGAGGTTCCTGTGCTGAGATGCTCCCAGACCAAGGGAAGACTGATGCATCACAAGGACCTTCCTTCAGAACTAACAGAGAGCAAAAACCTTCCCCTGGAGCTGGCACCCTTAATTTGGACTTCTAGCCTACTGGACTGTGAGAGAATAAGCTTCTCTTTGTTGAAGCCATCCACTTGTGGTATTTCTGTTATAGCAGACTGGAAGACCAAGACATGGATCATGAGTGAAGGAATGTGGTTAGCCTCTAAAAGGTGGAAAGGCATGGAAACAGCTCTCTTACAGAGCCTCCAGAGGAAAGAGAACCTTACGAACACCTAGATTTTAGCCCAGTGGGAACAATCTCAGAATTCTTACTTTCAGAACTCTAAGATAATAAATTTTGTTAAATGAGTGGTAATTTGATACAGCAGAAATAGGAAACTAAGAGGTGTGGCCAAGATGGTGGGATAGTCAGACTCTTCCTGTTGTCCCTCTTACAACAAAGACCTGAAAAAACAAGTGAATTGATTATATATAACAATCTAGAAGCCCTGATCATAAAAGACAAAGCTGAAGAGTTGGATTGAGTGGCAGGGAGAAGGAGGGATAATTCAAAAACAGCAAAGAAGTGCCAGTTGTAAGGTTGCCAGTGCCCTGCTGACTAGGTCATCCTATGCCTGCAGGCTGAGGTGAGCAGTAGTGTTTGAGATGTACCTCACCATGTTGGGTGAGGCTGGGCAGCAGCGAGTCTGCACTCACCTCTGGAGCTAGGTGGAAGCAGCGCTGGACCTGCAAACGTTAAGTGCAAACATCTAACCTAGCACTGGGAGGCAAAATAAATTCTACTCCCAGAGTTTCACAGTGGAGAACTGGTTACTTCCCCTCACCCACACCCCACCCTGCTCTGCTCTGAAACCAGTCTGGCAGTATTCAACAACTGTCACTCTCCCTAAGCCAGGAACTTGGGGTGAGTCAGGAGGCCCTGCCCCTTCACTGAGCCACTGGCATAAGGGGTCCGCACACTTGCAGAATCCTTTACTCCTGCCTAGACCTGTGTGCACTGGGTCAGTGGGTTTAGACCTGTGTGGGCTGATTCAACACCACATGCCATCATTATCATAACAGCAGGGCATACACCTGAAGCCCATTTTCAACTTCAGCAGCCAAGGGGGAGCTGCAGACTTATGACATTTGACATGGCCCTGCCTCTTAAGCACAGAACCTCAGCCACCTACCCCAGAGGCCTGAGGGCTGGTGGTAACATTCACTTCATCTAAACCAAAAAAAAAAAAAACCAAACCCAGTGCCGTCGAGTTGATTCCGACTCATAGTGACCCTATAGGACAGAGTAGAACTGCCCCATAAAGTTTCCAAGGAGCGCCTGGTGGATTCAAAATGCTGACCCTTTGGTTAGCAGCTGTAGCACTTAACCATTACACCACCAGGGGTTCCTCACTCCGTCTAGCCACTCGTGTAATAGGGGTCTGAGAATAAACGGTGTCTCCCATTCCCTACAGTCAAAAGGACTGTGTGCCCAAGGACCAGCTGCAACACCCCTCACTACATGCTCTAGGGAAAAAGGAACACACCCTCACCAAGGCATCCAGGGGCAGCCACCAGTCCCCTGCCTTGTTCCACACATACCCCCTACAGCAGCCGGATACCTGTTCCTGCTTCAAACACCAATCTGCAGCCCTGACAGTCTGGGACTGTAGGTGAGAGTCTGCACCACACATTTGGTGACTGAAAACCTGGACACCTGTGCCACACCAGAACATATGGAGAGGAAGTTAAAGGCAATATTAAGAAATAAAATGTTGGTTTAAATTTAGAAAAATAAAGGTAAATTTTAAGGTAACCACAAAGGACGCTAACAAACCTACCCATCAAAATAAGAAAAACATGAGGACTTAGCAAAAACAAAATAAACAATAATGAAAAAATATGAAAAGAGAATGCATAAGAAAAACCACTCAACAGCACAGAAAATTAAGTGGAACAAAGAAACTGCTAGCACCACCAAAAAAACAAGCAACAACAACAACAAAATGACAGCACTAAACTCGTACCAATCAGTAATTACACTGAAAGTAAATGGACTAAATGCGCTAATAAAGAGATGAACAGTGGCAAAACTGATTAAAAAAACGCAATCTGTCTATATGCTGCCTATAACAGACACGACTTAGACTCAAACACACAAACAAACTAAAACTAAAACAATGGAAAAAAAATATCAAGTAAACAACCACAAAAAAAGAGCAGGAGAGACAATATTAATCTCTGACAAAACATATTTAAAGCAAAATTCACCGCAAAGGATAAGAAAGGACACAGCTTAACCTCTAGAGGGTCAATACACCAGGAGGACATAACTATAATAAATACATAAGCACCTAATGAGACGGCTCCAAGCCACACAAAACAAACCCTAATAGTATTGGAAAGAGAAATAGATAATCCACCATAATAGTAGACTTCAACACACCACTTTCAATGAAGAACAGAACATGTAGAAAGAAAATAAAGATACAGAAGATCATAGACATATACAGAAATCTATCCAGTAGCAGCCAAGTATACATTCTTTTCCAACTCACATGGAACATCCTTCAGAATAAACTGCATATTGGGCTGCAAAGCAAACCTTAACAGAATTCAAAACACTGAAATTTTACACAGCATCTTTTCTGATCATAATGACATAAAATTAGAAATCAATAACAGAAACATCAAGGAAAAAAAATCAAATGCATGGAAACAGAACACCACCTTGCTTAAAAACTACTGGATTATAGAAGAAATCAAGGATGGAAAAAATAAATTCATAGAATTAAATGAGAATGAAAACACGTCTCACCAGAACCTTTGGGAAACAGCAAAAGCAGTGCTTAGAGGTCAGTTTATAACAATAAATGCACACATTCAAAAAGAAGAAAGTGCCAAAATCAAAACATTACCCCTACAACTTGAACAAATAGAGAGAAACAAAAGAAGCCCTCAGGCACTAGAAGAAAGGAAATAATAAAGGTTAGAGCAGAAATGAATGAGATAGAGAACAGGAAAACAACTGAAAGAGCAGACAATACTAAAAGACGGTTCTTTGAAAAGATCAGCAGAAACAATAAACCATTGGTCAAATTGACAAAAGAAAAAACAGGAGAGGAAGCAAATAACCTAAATAAGAAATGGAATGGGTGATATCACAACAGACCCAATGGAAATAAAAAGGATCATAACAGAGTACTATGAAAAATTGTACTCTAACAAATTTGAAAATCTAGAAGAAATGGACAAGTTTCTAGGAACACACTACTTACCTAAACTAACACAAATTGAGGTAGAAAAATTAAATAAACCCACAACAAAAGAAGAGATTGAAGAGATAATTAAAAAAATAAAAACCACCACCAACAAAAAAGCCCTGGCCCAGATGGCTTCACTGGAGAATTCTACCAAACTTTCAGGGAAGAGTTAACACCATTACTACCAAAGACATTTCAGGCATAGAAAAGGATGGAATACGCGCAAACTCATTCTATGAAGCCAGCATAACCATGATAGAAAAGTCAGGTAAAGATCCACAAAAAAAAGAAAATTACAGACCAATATCTCTCATGAATAAAAAAAAAAATTTCTTTGTGTAAAAAACCTACACAAAGAAAACTACAAAATTTTTTTTTTTTTATAGACCCAAAAATCCTCAACAAAATTCTAGCCAATAGAATTCAACAACATATCAAAAAATAATTCACCATGACCACATGGGATTCATACCAGGTATGCAGGGATGGTTCAACATTAGAAAAACAATCAATGTAATCCATCACATAAATAAAACAAAACACAAGAACCACATGATCTTATCAACTGGTGCAGAAAAGGTATTTAAAAAAGTCCAAAACCCATTCTTGATAAAAACTCTCAGCGAAATAGGAATAGAAGGAAAATTCCTGGACATAATAAAGGCCATTTATACAAAGCCAACAACTATCATCATCCTAAATGGAGAGTCTTAAAGCATTCCCCTTGAGAAGGGGAACCAGACATGGATGCCCTTTATCACCACTCATATTCAACATTGTACTGGAGGCCCTAGCCAGATCAATAAGGCAAGAAAAAGAAATAAAGTGCATCCAAATTGGTAAGGAAGAAGCAAAAGTATCCCTATTTGCAGATGATATGGTCTTATATGTGGAAAACCCCCAAAAATCCACAAGAAAACTACTACAACTAATAGAAGATTTTGCAAAATATCAGGATATAAGATAAATATACATAAGTCAGTCAGATTCCTCTGCACCAAAAGAGAGAACTTCCAAGAGGAAATCACCAAATCAATACCATTATAATAGCCCCCAAGAAGATAAAGTATTTAGGAATAAATTTAAACAGAGATGTAAAAAACCTACACAAAGAAAACTACAAGACACTATTATGAGAAATCAAAAGAGACCTAAATAAGTGGAAAAACATACCATGCTGATAGACAGGAAGACTCAACATTATCAAAATATCAATTCTTCCCAAAGTGATCTACAGATTCAATGCACTCTCAATCCAAATTCCAGTAACAACTTTTAGCATGTGGGAGAAACAAATCACAAACTTCATACGGAAAAGGAAGAAGCCCCAAATAAGTAAAGAATTAATGAAGAAGAAGAACAAAGTGGGAGGCCTCACACTACCTGATGTTAGAACCTATTATACCACCATGATAGTCAAAAAGGCCTGGTACTGGTACATCAGACACATAGACCAATATAACAAAATTGAGAACCCAGACGTAAATCCATCCACCTATGAGCAGCTGATAGTTGACAAAGGCCCAAAGTCCATTAAATGGGGGAAAAGACAGTCTTTTTAACGAGTGGTGCTGGCATAACTGGATATCTGTCTGCAAAAAAATGAAACAGGACCCATACCTCACATCATGCCCAGAAACTAACTCAAAATGATCAAAGACCTAAATATAAAACCTAAAATGATAAAGATCACGGAAGGAAAAATAGGGACAATGCTAGGAGGCCTGATACACGACATAAACAGAATACAAACCATAACTAACAATGCAGAAACATCAGAAGAGAAACTAGATAACTGGGGTCTGCTAAAAATCAGTTATGCTCATCAAAAGAGTAAAAACAGAACCTACAGATTGGGAAGAAATTTTTAACTATGACATATCTGGTAAGGGTCTAATCATTAAAATCTACAAAATACAGCAACACCTCAACTACAAAAAGACAAATAAAAAAAAATTAAAAATGGGCAAAGTATATGAACAGACACTGCACCAAAAAAGATATTCAGGTGGCTAATGTACACATGAGGAAATGCTCATGATCATTAGCCACCAGAGAAATGCAAATTAAAACTACAAAGAGATGCCTTATCACCCCAATAACACTGGCACTAATCCAAAAAAAGGACACCCTGGTGGTGTAGTGGTTAAATGCTGTTAACCAAAAGGTCGGCAGTTGGAATCCACCAGGTGCTCCTTGGAAACTCCACAAGGCAGTTCTACTCTGTCCTATAGGGTCTCTATGAGTCAGAAATGACTTGATGGCGATGGGTTTGGTTAATCCATGAAACACAAAATAAAAATGTTGGAGAGGTTGTGGAGAGATTGGACTCTCATGCACTGCTGGTGAGAATGTAAAATGATACAATCACTTTGGAAAACAATCTGGTGCTTCCTTAAAAAGCTAGAAGTAGAAATACCATAAGATCCAGCAATCCCACTCATAGGAATATACCCAAGAGAAGTAAGAGCAGTCGCAGGAATAGCCATATGCATACCATGTTCATGGGAGCACCATTCACAATAGCACAAAGATGTAAACAACCTAAATGCTCACCAACAGACGAATGGGAAACAAATTATGGTACAGACACACAGTGCAGCCTACTGACGGAGCCCAGTTCTACTCCGACACCCAACGGGTCACTGTGAGTTGCGTTTGATTCTACTGCAACTGGTGGTGGTTTTTGTTTTATATGAAGATATAGCTGTAGCTATGTTGTTGTTGATGTCTTGCGCTGAATGTTGTTGTTGAGAGCAGTTGCTATTTAGTTGGCTTCTACTCAAAGTAACCTAATATATAAGAGAAAGAAATTTTCCCTGGTCCCGTGCCATCCTAATGATTGTTGGTATGTTTGAGTCCATTGCTGTGGTTATTGCGTCAATCCATCTTTTTGAGGGTTTCCTTTATTTTTGTGATCTTCTACTTCACCTCACAGGACTTCTTTTCCTAGTGATCGGTCTTTGCAGATAATGTGTCCAAAGTAAGTAAGATGAAGTCTTGCCATCCTCATTCCTAAGGAACATTTCACTGTTTTATTGTAAGACTGATTTTTTTTTGTTCTTTTGTTAATCCATGGTACATTCAATATTCTTCACCAACACCACACTTCCACGCATCAGTACTTCTCCTGCCTTCTTTTTTCATTGTCCAGTGTTCACATTCACAGAGGTGAACAAAAAGACCACAGTGTTGAATAGAAGGAGGGAAAAGAGATATCCTTGCCGTGTTCCTGATTTTATGGCAAAATCTTTCAGTCTTTCACCATTGAGTGTAATGTTAATTGTTGGCTTTTCACAACTGTCCTTTATCATTTTAAGGAAGTGTACTGAGGTGAAGGAAATTCAGAACTATATGACAGTATTGCACAACAAGCTATTTAATGGGGCCAACACATTGAAAGTCACATGCAAGGGGGTGGTCCCTGTAGCAGAAGGTCTTCCAGAGGCTAGAGTCACAGGTAGCATCAGAAGGAGAAGAGAGCAAGAAAGCTCCCAGGGGTGAGAAGCGATATCCTCCTGCAGCCAGGCGATAAGTCTCTGGGTCAGAGAGCTCTAAAAGCAGCAGCATCTTAGGGTCTTTATAACTACAGGAATTTATCTTTTTTTTTTTTGTAGGACTAGCAGAAGTTGAGTCCAGTTTTGCAGGGTATGTAAAACAGGCAGGTCCTAAGTGGCTAAAAATCTGCTTATTTGGGCTATTTTTAAATCAGTTGGACATGTACAAGTTTGAGTTTCATGCCAGTTTTTTTTTTTTTTTTTCCATATAATACGCCTCAGCTTACTTGAAGAAGTAAATAACTTGGGGCTAATACACAGAGGCCATTTTTGACTCTCACACAATAGGAAGTTCCCTTTTATTCCTGATTTTTGAGTGTTTTTTTGTTAAACGCTTTTTTCTGCATCAGTTGATAGATCATCCCCCTCTCCCTACGTTCTATTAATGTGTTGCGTTACACTGATTGACTTTTATATATGCTGCACTTGTGGGACAAAGCACACAGGGTTATGGCATATGGTCCTTTTAATATGCTGCTGGATTGGAGTTTTACTATTTTGTTGAGGATTTCCATAGATATTTCTATGCAATATTTTTTTCTGATGGCTTTGTCTGGCTAAATATCAGGATGCTGATAGCATCATGGATTGAGTTACAAATTATTCCTTCCTTTTAGTTTTTGGAAAAGTTTGAGAAAGTTTGATGTTAATTTCTATTTGATGCCTTCTTTATAATTTCTTTGCCATTATTGATATTCTCTATTTGTTGAGACATTATTCTCCTGATTTCCTTTAGGTCTTTGACCACGTTTAACACAGTAGATTTAAACGATTTGCCTAGCAATTCTATGTCATTCGTTCTTCAGGGACTGCTTTCACCGATTTTTTTTTTTTTTCCTGTGAATTGGTTGTACTTCCTGTTTCTTGGCATGCCTAGTGTTTTTACCAAACACTGGGCTTTGTGAATTTTATGTTTTAACTCTGAAAAGCAGATTCTCCAGCCTACCTAGTGCTTGCTGTTATTGTTGAGGGCTGTGGTCATCTGTTTAGTGACATTTCCAAACTATTTATTTGTTTGTATGTATTTATTATTTTGCATAGACTGTTTTCTTTGCCATGTGTGGTCACTGAAGTCTATCTTCAGTTATTTTAGTGGTCAACCAGTGACCTGATAGAGACCTTTTTTGGGGTCAAAAAGAGAAGAAAAAGAAAACTAAAAACCCTTTCCTGGTCATTGAAGATTGACTCTGAATTAGGTACTCTTTCAATGCTTAGCCAGGCCACCTACAATTGGGCCTTAGTCTACAACTCCGTTTGTGCAGAGCCCAAAGATCTGCCAGAGGCTCAAACCTAGGGTCCTCTCAGATCTTGTTTGAGCATGCATTCAACCTGGGTATGTACATTGGATCTCTGATCCTTCAGTACATTCAGTATCTCTACAAACAGTTTATTCTCCCATGCATCTGCCTCGTCAGCCTCTTCTTTTCCAGGCTATCAGGTTTGTCTGCTTCTTTCCCTGTTCTCCATTCCTTACCTAAGCTGGTTATGGCATTATATGTCTTTAAGGCTTTTGACAGACAGATACCACCTGGTAGCCACTCACGTCTGAGAGGAGTAAAGCCAAGGCCTATCTCAGAGCAGGTATCTCTGGAACTACCAGATTGGTCAAAATAAACAACAACAACATTTTTAGAAAAAAGATCTGTCTTGTCCACACCCTGGCACCAGCAAGCCACACCAGGAATGTGGGCTGCTGTCTTCACGGCAGCTGCCAAGTGGAGAATGGGGGATAGTAGGTGAATAAACAAAAATGCCACAATTTTTCATCAAAATTCAACAGCATCTTTTCTCATGAACCACTTAATGTTTATTCTGTCAGATTTTTTTTCCCACTTATTCATTGCTTCAGGGAAACCCTGGTGGCCTAGTGGTTAAGTGCTACGGCTGCTAACCAAAGGGTCGGCAGTTTGAAGCCTCCAGGTGCTCCTTGGAAACTCTATGGGGCAGTTCTACTCTGTTCTATAGGGTCGCTATGAGTGGGACTCGACTCGATGGCATTGGGTTTGGTTTTTGGTTTTTTTCATTGCTTCAGTGGAGGGAATGAATCCTATACCTTCTTAACACACCGTTTTCTGTAACATCCCCTCTCCTGATGTTTTTAAGTGGCCTTTCTCTTATTTCAGAAACACTGGTGGCGTAGTGGTTAAATGCTATGGCTGCTAACCAAGAGGTCAGCAGTTCGAATCCACCAGACACTCCTCAGAAACTCTATAGTGCAGCTCTACTCTGTCCTATAGGGTCGCTATGAGTCGCAATAGACTTGACGGGAGTGGGTTTGGTTTTCTGGTTTTCTCTTATTTCAGTATTTGCTTGGTTGCTGTAAATATTTTAAAACTTTCTAAATTTCTAAAAAAGTTGATTCTAACACTTTTTGCTTTGTCGTTGTTTCTGTGCAGGAACAGGCCCTCCACAGAAGCTATCTGAGGCTATCAACTTGGTCATTTTCACTGACATTATCCACACCTCATTTTTTAAAAATATACACGGATATACAATTGATCCAACAACTTTCACTGAAATGTCTATCCTTTTATCACTCCCCATACAAGCACCTGACATATGTGACTCATCATTGTACACGTATGTGTGCATCTGAATTATGTATTCTCTTCCATTGGTCTATAATTATATCAATACAAATTTTTGATATCACATAGAATGATGCATCTCATTTTATTATTTTTAAAATTCCCTTTGAGCTATCACTGTTTTTTGCATCATTTTATATAAATTCTATAGCCAACTTGTAAATTAAACACACACACATGCACACACTGATGGGATTCTAATGGGGATTATATTGAATTTATGTAATAATTGAAATGATTTATTTTTTCATTCTTCAGTATAATTCATGGATAATACACTTAAATATAATTGTTTCATTACAAGTAAGTATGGGTAGCAGCTAGGGGGAGGCATGAGGAATCTTCTCAAGTGCTAATAATATGTTACTACTTTCATATAGGTTCGTTCAATTTGCGATAATCTATCTGATTAGTTGTGAATGTACTGTATATGGATTTCTTTATTCTGTATAACTTACACAAATCATCCTTCAAATTGCTCTTTACTTAAAAAAAGTTTGTTAGCTATAGCTATTGAAGTTTAGGCATCGTGTTTAGTCAGGTTTAGGCTCTATTGGAACTCAAAAGCATGAAAATGGTCAATAATACTACAAAAATTAATTACAATAATAAAAGATCAAGGATGTATAAAACTCTAAGGCCAAGATCAAGAAGCTGGGGTGGAGATTACCTGAAACTTGAAGCTAGCAACTGGACATGCAACCATATACTTCACTGACTGATGTGGTCTGCAGATGTGAACTTTCATGCAATCTGTGTGAAAAATATTTAAATATGTTAAAATTCATTAAATTTGAATGTACATTTATTAAAATATGGATTTATTATTTTCATTTTTGATAGTAAGTATAAATTAGAATTTCAAACTTTATGTAAAACACAAATGGTTTACACACTTAAGTAATTTCAAGACCAATTCCATTCGTAGATATATACAAAATACAAACTCTTGTTTATGGGAAACAGGAGACAAATGCAACAATGTTTATAAGTGCATTGTACATAATAGTAGACAACTAGAAATAAAACAAGCATCTATCAGCAACAACACCAACAACAAAAAATGGATAAATGTGTAGTATAGTCTTAAAATAGAATGCCATTCAATAATAAAATAGAATGGGCTGTCATTTCATTCAACCTGGAGCGTTAGTAGTGTCAACTGAAAAAACAATTTTCAAAAAGATTATCTACAACTTAAAAAAACTTAAGGCCCCTTTATTAAGTTCTACAGCATCTAAAAATATTTTCTAATACCCTATGAATTCTATATTATAATTATAGCAAGAGAATTAAAAAACCAAAAATTCAGAATGATGGTGGAGGTATAGAAGGATATGAGGAGTCCCTGGATGGTGCGAACAGTTAACATAGTCACTGCTAACTGAAAGCTTGGTGGTTCGAGTCTACCCAGAGGTATAGGAGGATATGAAGAGTCCCTGGATGGTGTGAACAGTTAACATAGTCACTGCTAACTGAAAGCTTGGTGGTTCAAGTCTACCCAGAGGCACCTCAGGAGAATGGATTCGTGATCCACATTAGAAAAATAAGCCGTTGAAAACCCTACCAGGAACAGTTCTACTCTGACACACATGGGGTCGCCAAGAGTTGGAGGAGCACTAAAGATAAATTTACTATTTTAGTTGTTGGGTTGGGTGGTGAACTTACAGGTATACATTATATTATAAACAAACTGACCGAAGTAAGGCATTCATAGACCAATAAACACATTTTGTCTTGAACCAGAAATGAGTGTTCCTAAAGGCCATTACATATAATTATTATTAAAATTATTGACAATGGATCCAAAAAAATCTTGTCAGTGAATCTCTAAAATATTTCACAGAAATATACACTTTCTTCCAATACCATTGTTCATGCACTGATGGCACACTGGTTGTATTTTGCTCTCATGGTTTATATCCCACTTTATATTTAGCACCAAGTACTTTAGCAACCCACTGCATTATTTATTATCAACACTCAGACTCTAAGAAGTTTCTGATTGGAAAATAAATGATTAAATCCAATTTGGATAATGCTTAAAAAAATTTTTTTTTTTATTAGAGGTAAACATGTGCCTAATTTATGACCAAGCAATTTCAATTTAGGTATATATACAAGAGAATTGAGTTCACGTGTTCTCAAAAAACACTTGTACAGGAAGCTTTATGGTAGTTTTATTCATTATAGTCAAACATTTCTGACATCAGAATGGAAATAATTATTCTAAGCCATATGATGGAATTCAGCTTTGTAATAAAAATGATGGAGACACTCAAAAATATGGTTAAACCTTTTAAACATGTTTAGGAAAAGAAGCCAGACATCAAAGAGAACTTATTTTCTGATTTAAAAGTTTCGACTCAATGGTGATGAGAAATAAGAGCTTCTATTTAATGGCGATAGAAGCCAGAATAATGATTGTAATTGTGGGCCTAAGGCATTAACATGAAAGTAGCATAAGAGATGACGAATGATGAAATGCTCCACCTGTGGTTTCCCTCAAGCTGTAATGATGACAGTTCCACACTTCCAGTTGTTAATTTCAAGTTTTAGCCCAATTCTGAAAGCTTCTTATTTCATAGTATTTCACATCCCATGTGTCCACAAAACTCAAATGTCTGCTTTCTCCCAGTCTCCTGAATCTGCCCAGTCTTTGCCTCTCCACTAATATCACCTTGGTCCAAGGTAATATCTTGTCACAGCTGGACTACTGCAATGGCTTTCTTCTGCCCACATCAATTCTCTACCACAACTCTGCAAAGGTAGCCCATCGTTTTAGGTTCAAAACCACAATCCTCACATCGATCTAATTTACACTGTAAGACCCAGCTCCAAAACATATACCTATTTTCTGTGTCTCACCAATTTACTCCTTGATCTTTTGTGACTATGCTGGGCATATCCCCACCTCAGGGAATTCTCACTTGTTCTTTGCTCTTCCCAGAACATTCATCCACAGATATCCACTTGTCTCTTGTCCTCGACTCCTTTTACTTTTTGACAAATGTTGCATTCTTGGTTCTCCCTTCTCTGTTTGACTTAACATTGCAAATACCCTTTGTTTTCCCGATTCCAATTTTCCACTTAGTTCTTCTTCATGGTGATTAATACTTTTTGGTATACTCTGAAATTTACCCAAACCCAGTGCTGTCAAGTTGATTCCGACTCATATAAGGTCGCTTTACCCGTTAATTTTATATACTGTCTTTCTCCCCACGATAAAATGTAAACTTCATGAGAGCAGAGACTTACGTCAGTTTTTTCTTGTTTAATCCCATTTCACCAGTGCCTATAACAGTGTCACATACAGAGTTAAAGCATTAAAGCCCTTGTTCAATGAATGAATAAGTAAATAAATAAGTGGATGTATGCATTTTGCTCTATATTATAGTTTGGTCATCATATGTATTTTCCTGATATTATGTATTATATGGTAAATTATATTTCATGTGCATTTTATTTCAGAATATTAAAAAGGTACTAAAAATTTGTTATGGCATGGGAGCATTGTGTTGACAGGGATTAAATCTATTGCTTTAGAAGATAAAGTTGAAAATGGCAACCATTCTCTTGCTTTTACACGGCAAATCCACCCAGTTCCAATAACAAAGCTTTAGTTATTTCTGAGAAGTGTAGAAACCAAGGCATTGTTACGTTTATTTATTTTGTAAACATTTCTTTGAGCTTACTTCTCTCTAGACAGTAGGCTAATCAAATCATGTTGTTCAGTCTCAAACTATAAAGGGTTCCTAAAGTCATATTTTCTGTACAAATGTCTATTTTCCCAGCACTCTTCTCATGGCCCCCATGACCTCCTTATTCCTCAGACTGTAGATAAATGGGTTCAGAAGGGGTGTAATGATACTGTAAAACACCGCCACCACTTTATCTTCCTCAGGGTAATGCAAGGAATGTGGCCTTGTATAGGTGGAGAGAGTAGCCCCATAGAATAGGCTTGCCACAATCAGATGAGAGGAACACGTGGAGATGGCTTTTGTCTGCCCTTTACCTGAGCTTATCTGGTACACCACAATAAGCACCTGGGCATAGGAAGCCAGAATGGCCATGAATGGTAGTAACAGAATGACAAGGCCACTAAAGAGGACAGTATACTCATACTGGGAGGTGTCCTGACACACCAAAGGCATTAGAGATGGAACTTCACAGAAAAAGTGGTTAATGATCCGAGATGTACAGAATGGAAGTTGAAATACATACAGTGTATGTATTAAAGCATTGATAGAACTACTGGCCCATGCACATATGACCATAGACAAACAGATCGTCTTGCTCATGAGCACAGGATAATGTGAAGGGTGACAGATCGCTACGTGTCTATCATAAGACATGAAACCAAGAAGAGCTTCACTTCCACCAAGAGTCAAAAACAGAAAGGTTTGAATCTCACAACCTAAAAAAGTAATGGTCTTACTATTTGACAGGAAGTTTGCTGCCATCTTGGGTACCGTGGTGGAGATGTACACCATGTCAATGAAGGAGAGCTGACTGAGGAGGAAGTACATGGGAGTGTGGAGCAGAGTGTCCAATCGGATGAGGTGGATCAGTATGATATTTCCCATCAAAGCCACTGAGAAGATGACAGTAATGGCAACAAAGAGTATCTTGTTCATTTGGCCATATTGGAAAAGGCCAAGAAGTATAAACTCTGCTCCAAAAGTTTGATTTTCTGTCTTCATGGCTTAAATCAAAACAAAGCAGACCATATCTGAAAATTCCATTAACAACATTGATTGACATTTGAGAGAAAACAAAATGATTATTAAATGCAGTAGGATTCCCTTTAATCAGCTTAGGTGACTATGTCTCTCCCTGTTTTTATATAGCAAATCCTGGTAGTGTAGTAGTTAAGTGCTATGGCTGCTAACCAAAAGGTCAGCAGTTTGAATCCTCCAGGCACTCCGTGGAAACTCTATGGGGCAGTTCTTCCCTGTCCTATAGGGTACTATGAGTCAGAATCAATTCAACAGCAATGGGTTTGGTTTTGGGTTTTTATGCACTGAATCTGTGTCTATTGAGCAATGGGCATTTTGAAAAATCAAATAAAAATAACGTTTCTTTAAAATTGATCACAGAATAAAAATATAATATGGGGATAAAACATTTAGATGATTTGCCAACGTGAGTTATTACTCCCCTTGTAAATATCTTCATGATGATAGACTAGAGACATGTTCACATGTTGTGAAAAATCTTTCACTCAATTCCTTCATATATATAGTTTAGAATTGCACTGTTGGTTAAACTTGGTATAATATTCTTTTAAAAAAACTTCTCGACTCCATTTTTCAATTTTGAATTTGTATTGGCTATACATTGTAATAAAAATTATATTAACATTTGTGGGTCAGGAATATTTTAGCTCTTCTAAATGAATTGGTGGTTATGTAGATAACATCTATAAGTGTAAATAGGAATTCATTGACAAAGCCCTCCAAAAAAAAAATCGATCGATCTACCTACCTACCTACCTACCTACCTATCATCTACCTACCTATCTACCTACCTGTCTACCCACCTACCTACCCACCTACCTACCTATCTATCTATCATCTATCTACCTACCTGTCTGTCTATCTATCATCTATCTATCATCTATCTATCTATCATCTGTCTATCTATCATCTATCTACCTACCTTAAAACCTATCTATCTATTATCTATCTATCTATCATCTATCTAAAAAAAAATTTTTTTTTCTGTCTTTCTTTCATCTATCTATCTATCATCTGTCTATCTATCTATCATCTATCTATCATCTGTCATCTATCTATCTACCTACCTAAAACCTATCTATTATCTATCTATCTATCATCTATCTGTCTGTCTATCTGTCTATCATGTATCTATTTATCTATCTATCATCTGTCTATCTACCTATCATCATCAGCATCTATCATCTATCTATCTATCTGTCTGTCTATCTATCTATATGCCAGACCTAAGGGATGGTTGGAGAATGAATCATTAAAATAGAAGTTAACAATTATTCATCTAAATTTAACTCAAGAAGCATGTCAAGAATGGCATTTTTAATTTTACTTAGTCCTGTTATATTAATTGGGGAAATTTACATTTAAACCGCACTTGGAAGAAGTGGCAATTAGTAAAAGTTTATCACTTGCTCCTCAATTGGGATATGAAATCAAAAGACTACTGATGGCTTTTTTAAAATTCAAAAGTTTTGGATAATTCTTATTGCAGAACAACGTTAAGAAATAGAAAATATTTTCAATTAAAAACTAGCCAACTTTAATATAAAACCCCTTGTTGTTGAGTTGATTCCGATTCACAAAGACCCTATAGGACAGAGTAAAATTGCTTCATAGGGTTTCCAAGGAGTGGCTGGTAGGCTCGAACTGCCAACCCTGTGGCTAGCAGCAAAGCACAAAATTAACCGACAATAACAATTGTTGATTATACACGTGCAAATACTAATACAATTCTGGCATATAAAATTCAATGACTCTAAAAAGACCACACTTAATGGTCTGACTGAGACTAGAGGAATCCCGGCGGTCATGGTCCCCAAACCTTCTGTTGGCACAGGACAGGAACCATCCCCGAAGACAACTCATCAGACATGAAAGGGACTGGACAGTGGGTAGGAGAGAGATGCTGATGAAGAGTGAGCTAATTATATCAGGTGGACACTTGAGACTGTGTAGGCATCTCCTGTCTGGAGGGGGGATGGGAGGATAGAGAGAGTTGGAAGCTGGCAAAATTGTCAGAAAGGAGAGACTGGAAGGGCTGACTCATTAGGGGGAGAGCAAGTGGGAGTACGGAGTAAGATGTACATAAACTTATATGTGACAGACTGACTTGATATGTAAACGTTCACTTGAAGCTCAATAAAAGTTAATAAAAAAAAAATTCAATGACTCATCATCAGTTGTATTCACTATTAACTTGACTATACTTGGTCCAAGATGCAGTCACATGAGCAAACCAAAATGTAAGTCTTTGTTCTGTAAATGCCTGACCTCAGAAGCCTAAATGTGAATGAACCAGTTAGTATATGAGCTCATAAACTATATCTGCTATTCATGAATTGGGAAGCTATTGTCTGAAACTTCCTATTCATGAATTGCAAATAAAGCTTATAAATTCATATGCAAATTTACTCTAGTAGAAATTTTATTTTTTACATTATCTATAGTCAACCAAGTTCGTATAAACTGAGGCATACTTTGTTTTTTTTAACTAACAATATCGTATTAGGAATTTTCATTGTGTAAATAATTTGTAGAAGTATAATAAATGTAATATGCTTTACGGAAGCATTTTAGAATGATGAGTACATGATAAAAACAGATAAGGGAACTAAAAAAATCAGCTTGGTGAGATAATGTGCATGTATTCAAAATCAGTTATGAAAGCTAGACAGTTACACATTATATATAGAAAAATATATGCATATGCATGTATGCATATATATTTCACTTGAAATAAAACAATTTACGAAATATTTTAATTCAACTGCAAAGACTCTCACCACGAATTTGTATTGCTTGAAACAGTTTACAGCCTTTCACCACTCCAGTAATATTGTTGAATATGTCTACGCCTTGAGCATAATACAAAGTGGCAAGGCAAAAATAAGAAACATTTTTTTCTACCCCAGTCAAGACTACAAGTGATGCCTCCAGGACCATGCTGCCCAGTAGGGGTTGCACTGGACCTTCAAACCCTACCCTTTTCTCGCTTTACAAAGACACATCTCTCACCTTGCTCTTTTGTGATTGCTGTCCTAAGAAAATTTAAAATCAATATATGGCCAAATTAATCTCAGATAACATATCTAGATATTCAATTTTTGCAGTAATCATCCAAATGTAATGTGGATAATCTAGCCAGCCCAGAAATCGCCCAAATCAAAGGAAATGGGCATCCAAGAAAAATACTATTCACTCTACATAATTTATCAAATAAAACACATTGCTTTAAATAGTGTCCCTGAGATTAGTCATATATTGATCTTTTTGACACGAATTGTAGCGAAGTATTCAAGGTATTATAATATTTTAGGTTAAATTCAGAGTAATTAATGGCCCAAAAGAGCTATTTGAAATCTGAATGGTTGTTATTATGAACAAGACTGCTTTACCTCCAGCAGACCACGTTTTTAAAACTGAAAAACAAGCCACTGTGTTGAAAAGCATATTCTTTTTCATTAGGTATTTAGACATATAGATTATTTTACATACATAAAAATAGTTGAAAAAAATTTTTAATTGAGATATATTGTCTTTTATAGAGATAATGTTTCAATCTCCTAGAAGATTTTTTGAAATAAATCATTAAACAGGGAGTTGGGAAATGGATCTGCAAAATTACATAGATGATTTTCCTGTCACCCCACTTGGGCACAGCATTAGAGAGGCACAGTAAGTCTGTCTTTCAAAAATTTTTAAGTTAAATTATATTATTTGTTTGTCATATATATTAAAAAGTCACAGACAAAACTGCATGTATTAAGAAAATCAAGCTGCTTGACACTTGTACAGGGTGGCAGAAAAATAAATTCACAAAGAAATCCAAAACTGTGAAATCCCTAATTTGAAACACATTTTAGGAAGTGTTACCATTCTATGAACTTGCAGGATTGCTTTTTTTTTTTTTTTTTGCCTCAGCAAATAAGTCTTCAATCATTTACCATGAAAAAATTTAGTGGAAAAAAGAATCAAATGTTCAAACTCATTTTCTCGTCCTTATATAAGACTTTAAACCTCTCGGTGGACACAGGCTGGCTGCCTGATCAGGGTGGAATTCATACTTTGTTTCTCAGAGACCTTCTGGGAAAACTAGACCTCTAGTCCGTGATTAAGCACATCGTACAAATTACAAGTGATATTTTATTAGTCCTGGTGTCTGCATTCCTGGGGGGAGGGAGGGAAATGAACAAAGGGTCAAGCCTCAAAATATATTTGTTCAAGTGAAAAAAAAATCAAATAATTGATATTAGCTGATTGCTTTAAAAAAATTTTTTTAAAAGTTAACTATTTTACCTTTAAAATACGTACGTAGATTTTGACTCCGTATAGTTAGTAATCAGCTAATATACAGTTTGATTTTTTTTTTCTATACAAAATATGCATGAAATACTGAGGAGTTATCTAATACAGGTGATATTGTTACTGTGCTAAATTTTACAATAATTTTATTCCCAAAATAGGAAGGTTGGCTTGGCCATGGAAGTAAGGGACTCCGATTTCTGAAAGTCCACAGATCAAATACAAATGCTGTGATCCCTAAGGGTTAAAGTGCCCACGTGTAGAGTAGAATTTAGATTTTGGCATGGTGCTCAATAATGTTGTTCTATTTCGATGAGATGTATTTAATCTGGAAAAATTGAAGTGAGCTGAAATTTTGCCCAGTCAATTCCCTTACCTGATTCTATGGGATGACATGAAATAGCTGCTGTGCTCAAGAATGGGAAAAGAAAAGTGCAATAACTTAAGAAGAAACTCGATGTGGGTTAGATTTTGGGAAAAAAATACACAGGTTTATTCTCTCATGTACAGACAGGGATGTAAGTCACATCGTAGATCTTATCTTCATTTTTCTCCAATTATAATATATATGTTATTTTATAATTCACAAATTATTATTTATAATAATTATTCCTTAATTTGAAATATTTTGTCTCATTATTCTCTAAATCACCTTCCAGAGAAAACTCCAGGGGCCAAACAATCACTGAGTCAGTTTTAGGATGAAACACAGGTGTTTAGGAACCTTAATCTCAGATTTTTACTGAATGATTGAGTCCTATGAATAGTCAACATTTGCCTCACATTCAGTCACTTGTGGAAGGATTTCTAGAATATTGAAGTGATATTTGTAAGTTTTGAATACTGTGAAACTTGTACAGTTGCTGGCATTTTCTTTAAGAACAAGAGAGCAAAAATACAAATATAAAATTGATATGACTGTGGAAGAGGCCTGCACAGGTGAGAGGATCTGCAGTTCAAGTTTCTTGTGTTTCAATGAAAACCTACCTCTGAAGTTAGGTTTGATACCTTTAAGTGGTGCTTGTTGTTATTGTTTTATTATTATTATCACCTGATATTGCATGAGAAAAATATTTGTGTATTATACACAGACAGTTGTCAGCTATGGGTATGAGAACATGAAAACCTAGAACTCTTCCTGAGGCATAAAAAGAGAAATATCTCTCAGGGGCCCATATATTAAATCAGGGAGTAAAAGTGGAGCGTGATGGTGGAAGGTAGGATGGGGGTGACTCACTCTGTCTGAACTGCAGAAGCAGGAATATATTACTTGCTCTCTTGATTCATAGATTATCTAATAATAGCATCTACCGCTAATATTGTTTATTAAAAATTAAATTAGTTAACACATGCAAACAACTTACAATGTTGTCCAGCATGCTGCAAGCCCTTAATAAATATTAGCTTAATGATGATTATTAATGATGATGCTGTTTTTACTGCCTTTTTGGATTATTATTTTACATAAACTAAGATAGATTCAAGGATGGAAGCATCTCCTCCACTGCTTTGCTCAAATGTGGACACAAATCCTTCTAAAAGCTTTCCCCATCCCAGTGTGACATGGTTCTACTAAAATTTCAAGAGAAAAAGAAACAAAACTAGAACAAACTATCTACAGGGAGAATTACTTAAAATAAGCCCTGTACATACAGTCACTCTCTCTGATAAGGTTCAAAGACCTAAAGTTTGGTATTGAAGAAATCTGAAGTATAAGAGAGTAATCAGTAAATAAACAAAGAGAGATAAATGAATGAATGAATAAACAAATAAGCAGAGATATCAAGTTTGGTTCTCCAGAGCTCTAGTCAAAACCTGATTTTTGTGTGTTCCCCTGACATCCTACAATTTTGTTGGATTTGTATATTAAATCTAATAGTTTATTTTTGTTTTTGTTGGTTTGTTGTATGTGAGTGTGTGTATTCTCTGTTGTTGTTGTTAGGTGATGCCAAGTTTGTTCTGACTCATAGCGACTCCTGTGTACACCAGAAGGAAACACTGCTCTGTCCTGTGCCATCCTCACAATCATTGTTATGCTTGAGCCCAGAGTATTTCTTAGGATATGCTGTATATAAGATCATGTCATTTGAATAGGAACAAATTTACTTCTTTTCAAATTTGAATGCCATTTCCTATTTTTTTTTTCCTAACTTTTCTGGCTAGTATTTATGTAATAATATGGAATAAGAGTTGTGAAGTCAAGCATCCTTGTTTTGTTCCTGATGTTAAGGAAAAACTTTCAGTTTTTCACCAATGTGAGTGATGTGAGCCGTGGGCATTTCATAACTGTCCTTAATCAGATACAAGCAGTTTCCTTACATTTCTAGTTTGTTGGGTGATTTTATTATGAAAGGGTATTGGAGTGTGTCAAATGATTTTTCTGCATCAATTAATATAATCATTTTTGTTCATTCTCTTAATTAATTGATATTTATGTTTAACCACTCCTGCATTTGTGGGATAAGTTTCACTGGGTCGTGGTGTATAGTCCTTCCAATATGCTGCCCTATTTGGTTTGCTAGTATTTTGTTGCAATTTGCTGCTGAATTTGGTTTGTTAGTATTTTATAGAAGATTTGCTTCCATATTCATAAGGTATATTGTGATTTATTTATTTATTTTTGCTTTGGTATCAGGGTGATAATGTCATTCTAGAATGAGTTGCCTTCTATTTTTTGGAAGAGTTTGAGAAAGATTATTGTTAATTTCTATCTGGTATCTTTTTATAATTTCTATCTCCTTACTGGCAGTCTCTATTTGTTAAGACATTATTTCACTGGTTACCTTTAGTCCTTTGTACATGGTATCCATTAGCACCTTGAACATATTTAATACAGTTTATTTATATTATTTCTCTAGTAATTCCAGTATCTGAGTTGACTCAGGGATTGTTTCAAATTTATTTATTTTTTCCTGTGAATGAGCCATGTGCTCCTGTTTATTTGCATGCCTAATATTTTGTTGTTGCTGTTGTGGAAAACTGAACATTGTGAATTACAAACCATAATTATTAAAATTATTGACAATGGATTAAAAACAATCATGTCAGTGATTATCTTAAATACTTCACAGAAAATGAATACTTTCTTCCAATACCATTATTCATGCACTGTTTTAGCACTGGTTGGATTTTATCGTCATGGCTTATATCCAATTTTATATTTAGTGCCAGGTAGTTTAGCAAGTCACTGCATTATTTATTATCAACAATCTTAGACTCTAAGAATTTCTCTTGTATTGCTGAATGGAATACAAATGATTAAACCCACATTGCGATAACACATTCATAGCTGTACATGTACTTAAAATATGACCAAGCGATTTCAATCTTTGATGTATATACAAGATAATTCAGTTAATATGTTCTCAAAAAGCATTTGTACAGGAAGTTTTATGGCAGTTTTATTCATGATAGCCAAACATTTCCTGCATCAGAATGGAAACAATTGCTCAGGAGCCATATAATGGAATGTAGCTTTGTAATATAAACGATGGAGTTACAGAGACACACAAAAATATGGTTAAATCTTTTAAATATGTTGACTAAAAGAAGCCAGATATCAAAGAGAACTTTTTTTTTCTGATGCCAAAGTTTCTACCCAATGGTGATGAGAAATAAGAGCTTCTATTTAATGGTGATAGAAGTCAGAATAATGACTGCGTTTGTGGGGCCAAGAGGTCAACGTAAAAGTAGCACAAGAGGTGCTGAATGATGAAAACGCTCCACCTGTGGCTTCCCCCAAACTGTAATCATGACAACGCCATACTTCCAATTATTTAGTCCAAGTCTTAGCCCAATTCTGAAGCGTTTCATATTCCAATGTGTCCACAAAACTCAAATATCTGCTTTCTCCCAGTCTCCTGAATCTGGCCAGCTTTTGCTCCTCCACTAATATCACTTCAATCCAAGGCCATATTTTGTCACACCTGGGCTACTGCAATGGCCTCCTTGTGTTCACATCAATTCTATACTCACAACTCAGCAATGGTTGCCCAGCATTTTGGGTTAAAATCCAGAATCCTCATACTGATCTAATTTATACTACATGTTCTGGCCCCATTAAATCTACCTATTGCCTAAGTCTCACCAATTTACTCCTTGATCTTTTGTGACTATGAAGGACATGTTCCCATCACAGGAAGTTCTCACTTGCTCTTTGCTCTTCCCAGAGCACTCTTCCTCAGATGTCCACTTGATTCTCTTCCTTACTCCTTTTAGTCTGATAAATTGTCACATTCTTGTTTCTCCCTTCTCTATTTTACTTATAATTGCAAACATCTTTTAGTTTCCCTATTCCACCTAGTTTTTCTTCATGGCAATTAATACTTTTTGATATACTGTACAATTTATGCATTAATTTTATATATTGTCTTTCTCCTCACAATGAAATGTAACTTTAAGAGAGCAGACATTTATGTCAGTTTTATATTGCTCAATCCCATATCACCAGTGCCTATAATTGCATCACATACAAAGTTAAAGCATTAAAACTTTTGTTCAATGAATGAAAGAATGAGTGGATATATGAAATCTGCTCTATACTACAGTTTGCTCATCATATATATTATCTAGATATTATGCATTTTGAAATAAATTATATTTTCTATGCATTTTATTTCAGCAAATTAAAGAAGAAAAAATATTTGCTGTGGCATAGGAGTATTGTGTTTATGGGTCCTAAATCTACTGCTTTAGAAGATAAACGACATAGATAATGGCAACCATTCTCTTGCTTATACATTGTAAATCAATCCAGTTCCAATAGTAATGATTTAGTTATTTCTGAAAAGAGGAGAAATGAAGGCATTTGTCTAATTATTTATTTTGTAAACATTTCTTTGAGCTTACATCTCTCTAGACAGTAGGCTAATCAAATCATGTTGTTCAGTCTCAAACTATAAAGGGTTCCTAAAGTCATATTTTCTGTACAAATGTCTATTTTCCCAAAACTCCTTTCCTAGCCCCCATGACCTCCTTATTCCTCAGACTGTAGATAAATGGGTTCAGAAGAGGTGTAATGATACTGTAAAATACTGCCACCACTTTATCTTCCTCAGGGTAATGCAAGGTGTGTGGTCTTGTATAGGTCGAGAGAGTAGCCCCATAGAATAGGCTTGCCACCATCAGATGAGAGGAACACGTGGAGATGGCTTTTGTCTGCCCTTTACCTGAGCTCATCTGGTACACCACAATAAGCACTCAGGCATAGGAAGCCAGAATGGCCATGAATGGTAGTAGCAGAACGATAAGGCCACTAAAGAGGACAGTATACTCATACTGGGAGGTGTCCTGACACACCAAAGGCATTAGAGATGGAACTTCACAGAAAAAGTGGTTAATGATCCGAGATGTACAGAATGGAAGTTGAAATACATGCAATGTATGTATTAAAGCATTGATAGAACTACTGGCCCATGCACATGTGACCATGGACAAACAGATCGTCTTGCTCATGAGCACAGGATAATGTAAAGGGTGACAGATCGCTACATATCTATCATAAGACATGAAACCAAGAAGAAGAGCTTCAGTTCCACCAAGGGTCAAAACCACAAAGGTTTGAATCTTACAGTCTAAAGAAGTAACAGTCTTATCATTTGACAGGAAGTTTGCTGCCATCTTGGGTACCGTGGTGGAGATGTACATCATGTCAATGAAGGAGAGCTGACTGAGGAGGAAGTACATGGGAGTGTGGAGCGGAGTGTCCAGTCGGATGAGGTGGATCAGTATGATATTCCCCATCAAAGTCACTGAGAAGAGGCCCGCAATGGTAACAAAGAGGACGGTGTTCATTTGGCCATATTGGAAAAAGCCAAGAAGTATAAATTCTGCTTCAAAAGTTTGATTTTCTGTCTTCATGGCTTAGATAAAAATAAAGCAGACAATATCTGAAAATTCAATGTAAACAACATTGAATGTCCTTCAGAAGAAAACAAAATGATTATTAAATGCAGTAGAATTTCCTTGAATCACTTTAGGTGACTATTTCTCCCCGTTTCTATACACTGAATCTGTGTCTGTTGAGCAATGGCCAATTTGAAAAAAAAAAAAAATGATAATTTTTTTTTTTTTACTTCTTACAGAATAAAAATATTATCTGGAAATAAACATTTAGATGATTTGCCAACATGAGTTTTTTCTCCCCTTTTAAATATCTTCAAGATGAGAGATTGGAGATGTGCTTACTTGGTATGAGAAAAAAAAATCTTTCACTCCATTCATTTAAATAATTAAACAGGACAGTGATGTTCAAATATGATATAATATTCTTACAAAAAGAATTTCTTTCTCCATTTTGAAATTATATTGGCTATAGGTTGTAATAAATGTTATATTACCATTTGTATGTCAGGAATACTACAACTCTTATAAAAGAATTGGCGGTTATTTTTAAAATATCTGTAATTGTATGTGGAAATTTGTTGCCCAGGCAAAAAACAAATATGCAAGACCTTTAAGAAGGGCTGGAGAAAGAAACACTAAAATGTTACGTTAGCAATTATTAATCTA
Source organism: Loxodonta africana (assembly GCF_030014295.1). Classification (NCBI taxonomy): domain Eukaryota; kingdom Metazoa; phylum Chordata; class Mammalia; order Proboscidea; family Elephantidae; genus Loxodonta; species Loxodonta africana. The sequence goes on from NW_026974977.1 coordinate 74,794, forward strand.
AGTTTAACTCAAGGAACATGTCAAGAATAGCATTTTGAATTTGACTTGGTCCTTTTATATTAATAGGGGAAATTTACATTTGAACTGCACTTGGACGAAATGTCAGTTAGTAAAATGTTATTACTTGCTCCTCAGTTGAGATATGGAGTCAAAAGGTATTGGTGCCCCATTAAAATTTGAAAGTTTTAGATAATTGTTATTATAAATATTGCTCAACAAAGTTGAGAAATTAAAATTATTTTCAGTAAAAACTAGTCAGCTTTAATATAAAGTGTGACAAATAAGAAAATTAATTGACAATACCAACTGTTGATTACACATACATGCAAATATAAATACAATTCTAGCATATAGAATTCAATGATCTGTCATAAAGTTATATTTATTGTTGACCTGACTATACTTGGTCCAAGGTGCAGTCACTTATGCTAAGCCCCACATCAGCAAACCAAACCTAAGTCTAGTTCCTACAAATGCCTGACCTTCCCAGAAGCCAAAATGTGAGTTAACCAATTAAGACTTGCCTGCTGAGCTTAACCTAGTTCAAAACGTTCCATTAATCCTATCCCCATCACCAGAACTGTTAAAAACAAAATTTTTACAAAATTAAATTTGTATAAGAACTCATAACCTGTAGTTGCTATTCATGAATTAGAAAGCTCTTGTCTGAAACTTCCCATTCATAAATTGCAAGTTAAACTTATGGGTTCATATACGAATCTAATCTTGTAGAAATTTTGTTTTTAACATTATCTATAGTCAGCCAAGTTGGTATAAACTGAGGCACATTTGACTATAAATAATCATATCACTAAGTTATATAGGAAAGATACTACACACATTTCATATATTCTAAAAAGCTTTGATTCTATTGAACCGTCATTCTTCACTATAGGCCTTTCTCAAAGAAGAGTGCTTTTCTCCAAAACAGCAAACACAGTGATATAAAATAATGATGGATGTTTGTATAATTCAGAAAAAAACAAAGACTTATTCTAACAACGTTATGATTTTTTTGAATGTTCTAACCCATGAAATAGAATATGACAAAAATAACAACACAAAAAAGAAAAAAAATTTTTCTATTTAAAAGCTTTACTGTTTTTGAAAACCTAATGAATGAAAAACACTTAGCTTGCTAAAAGTGTTTGATAAATTGTATAAATTATAATTTATAGTTAACAACATTCTAATACATTATATTTTTAATATTCTTAAAATTTTTCACCTTAGTAATAACAATACTCAATGACAATAAGATATTATTTAAATATGGTTATCGAAAAAACTGGTTTATGTTTTAAAAATATCAAATGCAAACACACGTAACTGAAAGGACAAAATAAATGTCATTGCAAGCTAGTTCACTGTAAACCAATTGATGTAAATACAATCTAAATTTCAAGATAGGTTATATATTTCAGACCATGATGCAATTTTTTAATAAAAATCTGAAAGAAAATGATCAAGTTAAAAATAAAAATTAAAAAAAAAATGTCGATAAGAGAATGAAGAGGAGGAAATACAACATGTAAAATTTTATGGATATAAACGTGATAAAATAGCATGATAATTGGGCGTGATAGAAAAACAGGAAAGTAAGAATACAATAGCTGTAGAAGTTATCAGGAGTCTTGATCCTGGTGTAGTGATTTCAGCACTGAGCTGCTAACTGAAAGGCAGGCGGTAGTTGGAACCCACCAGCTGCTGAACAGGAGGAGAAAGATGTGGCAGTCTGCTCCTGTAAAGATTTACAGCCTTGGGAACCCTGTGGGGCAGTTCTACTCTGTTCTATAAGGTCGCTATGAGTTGCAATTGACTCCATGGCAGTGGGTTTATAGAAGTTACGTAATTATTATATGACTATATATCATCAATAAATTATATACTCTGCCCATTGCCTTGGAGTCAATTCCAATTCATAGTGACCCCTTGGGCAGAACAGAACTGCACCATAGGATTTCTAAAGCTACAATCAGTACAGAAGGAGCCCTGTTTGTGCTGTGGTTATGTGTTTGGCTGATAACAGAAGAGTTGGTGGTGTGATCCTACTAGGTGCTTTGAGGGAGAAAGATGTGGCAGTCTGCTCCTGTAAAGATTTACTGCCTTTGAAACCTACTTTGTCCTATACGGTCACTATGAGTTGGAATCTACTGGATGGCAGTGGGTTAATCTTTATGGAAACAGGCTGCCACATCTTTCTCCCTTGAAGTTCCTGGTAGGTAGGTTCCAACCCCTGACCTTTGGGTTAAAACCCAGTGCTTAACCACTGTACAGCCAGGGCTCCTTCAATAAAATATGTAGGGAAGTCTGTTCTTTTTGTGAATTTGATCGTCTGTTCTACATTTTCTCCCACTCTGTCCAGGACTTTCTGTTGTAATCCCAGTCAGAGCAGAGAACCCTGGAGACTATGGCCCCTGGAGATCCTTCTAACTCAGAACTGAAGCCACCCCCGAAGTTTACCTTTCAGCCAAAGTAAGACAGGCCTATAAAACGAACAGTATATGACATCAAATGGGCTACACCTGCCAAAAAACAGAGAAGAGAAGGCAGGAAGGGACAGGAAAACTGGACAAATGGAATGTGGGAATGTGGGGTGGAAAGGGGGAGAGTGCTGACACAATAGGGATTGCAGCCAATGCCATGAAAAAAATTGTGTATAAATTTTTGAATGACAAAGTAATATAAACATATATATGGAAGGAAAAATTTATTTAAAAAAAAGAAAATGGGAACACTGGCAACAATTTCCAATCTATTGGAATGCTCATTTCACCAGGTGGGGGTCGTTATTTTGATTTTGTAGTTTTTACCCCCCAAAATTTCATGTAAAGTATTATAAATCTAAACAAGAACCCAAATTGAATTCTTAGAACAAATAAAAAATTTTAATATCACAAATAAAATCCAATTTACCAAAAATTAATAATAAAAATGAAAAGAGCCGACTAAGCAGAAAAAAATATACAAATAAGTGATACATCGAAAATGAAATAGAAGGCTTAAAATAAAGAAATAATCCAAAAATATTAAAACCTAGTTAAACAAAACAACTTTATTAAATTATTAGGCCAAAAATGTTGTGAGCAACGTTATCAGATATGCAGTAGCATAGTTTTGGTAAAACACAGTAGATCTTTTCAAAACTTGCTAATCATTTCTCGCGACCTTTGATCATTTTCATACCTGTCGCAGTCGTTGAGTTAGGGCTGCTTACCAAAAGGTTTGCAGCTCGATTCCACCAGCGGCTCCTTGGAAACCATACTGCGCAGTTCTGCTCTGTCCTACAGGGTGGCTTTGAGTCAGGATAGACTTGATGGAAACCGCTTTTTTTTTTTAACTAACAGATTCATATTAGGAATTTTTCTTGTGTAATTTATAGAAATACACTAAACATACAGGAGAAATTTGAAATGAAGGGCACATGATGAAAATGGAGAAAGGAACTAAAAACATCAACTTGTTGAGATAATGTGCATGTATTCAAAATCGGTTATGAAAACTAGACAGTTACACATTATATACACACATATATACGTATGCATATAAGCATATATATTTCACTAAAAATAAAACAATTTGCAAAATATTTTAATACCACTGCATAAGTTTCTCAACAGGTGTTTGTATTGCTTGAAATACTTTACATAGTTTACAACCTTTCACGTTTCTAGTAATATTCCTGAACATGACTATGTCCTAAGCATAATGCAAAGTGGTAAGGCAAAAATAAGAAAGAAATGTTTTTACTACCCCAATCAAGACTATGAGTGATAGCTGCAGGGCCTTGCTGCCCAGTAGGGGTTGCATTGGACCTTCAAACCCTAACCCTTATCTCACCTTACCAAGAAATGTCTCTCACCTTGCTCCTTTGTGATTGCTGCCCCAAGAAAATTTCAATTCAATGTATGGTCAAATCAATCTCACATAACTTACCTTGATACTCATTCTTGCAGAAATCGTTCAAATGTAATCTGAATAATTTGGGCAGCCCAGATATCACGCAAATCAAGGAAATGAATGTGCAAAAAAAAAAAAAAAAAATACAATCCACTCTACATAATTTATCAAATAAAACACATTCCTTTAAATAGTGTCCCTGAGATTAGTTGTATATTGATCTTTTTGATATGAATTGTAGTAAAGTCTCCAAGGTATTGTAATATTTTAGGTTAAATTCAGAGTAATTAGTGGCCTAAGACAGCTATTTGAGATTTGAATGGTTGTTGTTATGAAGGAGACTGCTCACGTCCAGTGGGTCATGTTTTTAAAACTGAAGAACAAGCTACTGCATTGAAAAACACATTTCTTCTTCATTAGATGTGTAGACATCCACATTCTTTTCCAGATATAAAGTAATTAATTTTAAAACTTATTTCAGTTGAGATATATAGTGTCTCATATAGAGATATGTTTCATTTTCCCAGGAAATTTTATTTGAAATAAAACATTAGGTAAGAAGCTGAGGAAGGGGTCTGCAAAATTAAATAGATTTCCCTGTCACCCCACTTGGGGATAGTGTTACATACTCACAGCAAGTCCGTCTTTCACAAAGTTTTAAGTTAAATTATATTGTTTGTTGGTTATATATATCAAAGAGTCACAGAGACAAACTGCATATATCATGAATAATTAAGCTACTTTATTTGGCACCTCTACGGGGTGGCAGAGAAATAGATTTGAAAAGGAATCCAAAACCGTAGAAACCTCTAATCTGAAACACATTTCAGGAACTGTTACCACACTACGAGTGTGCAAGATTGCCTTTGTGTTTTTTTTTTTTGCTTCAGACAATAAGCCTTCAATCATTTACCATGAAAAATTTTAATAAAAAAAGAAATGTTCAAACTCATTTTCTCATCCTTATATGAGGCTTTCAACCTCTTGATAGACATGGGCTGACTGCCTAATCATGGTGGAATTCATATTTTGTTTCTCAGAGGCCTTCTGGGGGAACTAGGTCTCTAGCCCACAATTAAGCACATTGTAGAAATTGTAGGTGATATTTTATGAGGCCTGGTGTCTATACTCCTGGGAGAAAAAAAAAAAGAACAAAGGGTCAAGGCTCAAAATATATTTGTTCAAGTGAAAAACAAATCAAATAACTGATCTTAACTGAATGTTAAAAAAAGAAAAACCAGTTAACTCTATTTTACCTTTAACATATGCGTGTAGATTTAGACTCCACGTAATTAGTAATCAACTAATATTTACTTTGATTTTTTTCTGTACAAAATATGCATGCAATACTGAGAATTATATAATGTAGGCGATATTATGTTAAATACTGCAATAATTTTATTCTCAAAATAAACAAGTTGGCTTGACCATAGAAGTAAGAGACTCAGCTTTCTGGAAGTCCACAGATCCAATATAAATGTTTCAGCCCCTAAGGTTTAAATGTCTCCAAGTTCATAGACAGGAATTTAGATTTTGGCATGATGCCCACTTAAATTTGTTCTATTTGAATGAGATACATTTAATCTGGAAAAATTAAAGCGAAGTGGGATTTTAACCAGCCAATTCTCTTACCTAATTCCATGGGATGACATAAGACAGCTGCTGTGCTCAAGTAGGAAAAAGAAATGTGCAATAACTTAAGAAGAAAGGTGATGTAGGTCAGAGTTTAGAGAGAAAATACATAGGTTAACTCTATCACACACAGACAGAGATGGAAGTCACATCAGTAAGCTCTTATCTTCATTTTTCCTCAATTATGTTATTTTATAATTTATAAATTATAATTTATAATAATTATAACATAATTATTCCTTAATTTGAAATATTTTATCTTATTCTCTAAAACACCTTACAAAGAAACTCCAGTCGTCAAACAACCATTGAGTCAGTCATAGGATAAAACATAAGCATTCTGGAAACCAATCTCAGAGTTTAACTGAAGAATTGAGTCCTAGGAATGGTCAACACTTGCCTCACTTTTGTTCACTGCTGGAAATATACCTACAATATCAAGGTGACATTTATAAATTTTGAATAATGTGAAACTTGTACAGTTTTTGGCACTTGATTTTAGAACCAGAAAACAAAAATGAAAATATAAAATCAATATGATCTTGGAAGGGTCCTGGACAGGTAAGAAGGTATTTGCTCTCTTGATTCAGATATTAATTATTAACTTTCAAGTGTTACTGGTAATAGCATCTACCACTAATATTGTTTACTAAAAAGTAAATTAGTTAACACATGCAAACAACTTACAACATTGTCCAGCATGCTGCAAACACTCAACAAACAGCTTTAATGATGATTATTATGGATGCTGCTGTTTTTACTGCTTTTTTGATTATTATTTCACATAAACTAAGATTCAGGGATGGAAGCATTGCCTGCACTGCTTTTCTCAAACACAGACACAAATCCTTTTAACAGCTTTCTACATCCCTGTGTTACATGGTTCTACTAAAAACTCAACAAACAAAAATAGAACAAACTCTCTGCACTGAGAATTACTTAAATAAACTCTATAAATATAGTTGCTCTCTCTGCTCAGGTTCAAAGACTCTCCCAACGACATGATCACTGTTGAGGTTTGACCTCCTTCCAGCCAGGGGCAACCTTCCTACCTAATAGCCAACACAGGGCAAATGAATGTTTTTGCCACCACCTGAGAAGCACTGAGTCTATACACATGGGTGCTTGGGCTCAAATAGTGAACCACGAGAGAATCATTAAGTCTCTTTTCCTCCAAATTTAAGCTCTTTAAACTCATACAAATAAGGAAAAAAAAAAAAAAAGATCATCCAATTTTTTTGGATCAAGCTTAATGAGAAGTAATTTAAAGTAGATTTAAAGCAAACGTGTCACGAAGAAAACCAATCAAGTCAATCAATTTTTCCCGTAGGCATAATTAAGAAGTCATTGACATCTTTTTTGCCTTAAAATCCAGGTCAATTTGAAGTTTGGTGTTGAAGAAATGTGAAGCTCAAAAGCGTAATAAGTAAGCAAATAGAGAGAGATAAATAAATGAATGAACACATGCATGGACGGACGGACGGACGGACGGACGGACGGACGGACGGACGGACAGGCATATAGAAAGACAGACATATGAATGAATGAATAGATGAATAAGTAGATAAAGAGATAGCTATATCAACAAATCAATAAATAGATGGATAAATAGATAAATAAACAGATAAATAATAACAAGTTTGGCTTTCCAGAACTGTATTTTTGTGTGTTGATCTGATATCCCGCCATTCTGTTGAATTTGTATATTAAATCTAATAGTTTCTTTTTGTTTTTTATTTGTATTGTATATTTGTGGGTGTGTGTATGTGAGGGAGAGAGAGAGAGAAAGAGAGAGAATTCCTTAGGATATTCTATGTATAAGATCTTGTCATCTTGAATAGGAAAAATTTTACTTCTTTCCAAATTCAAATGCCTTTAAAAAAAATTTTAGCCTAACTTTTCTGTCTAGTATTTCCAGAAAAATGTAGAATAAGAGTTATGAAATCAGGCATCCTTGTCTTGTTCCTGATGTTAGGGGAAAACTTGTAGTCTTTCACCAATGCGTGTGATGTTAAAAAAAAAAAATAGCTATGGGTATTTCATAAGTGTCCTTAATCAGATACATGTAGTTTCCTTACATTTCTAGTTTGTTGAATGGTTTTATTATGAAAGGGTCTTGGATTTTGTCAAATGATGTTTCTGCATTCATTAATCAAATCATTTTTCCTTCATTTTCTTAATTAATTGATATTTATGCTTAACAACTCTTGCATTTCTGGGATAAGTTCCACTGGGATGTGGTTTATAGTCTTTTCAATATGCTGCTATGTTTGGTTTGCTAGTATTTTGCTGCTGGATTTGGTTTGTTAGTACTCTGTTGAAGATTTGCATTCATATTCATAAGGGATATTGTGGGTTTTTTTGGCTTTGGTGTCAGGGCGATTATGTCATCATAGAACCAGTTACAAAGTGTTCCCTACTATTTTCTTTTGCAAGAGTTTGAGAAGGATTAATGTTAATTTGTATTCGGTACTTTGTTATAATTTCTATCTCCTTATTGTTATTGTTGTTGTTGTTTTTCTAGGTGCGCTCGAGTCATTTCTGACTCATAGCCACCCTATGCACAACAAAAGGAAACACTGCCCGATCCTGTGCCATCCTCACAATCATTGTTATGCTTGGGCCCATTGTTGCAGCCACCATGTCAGTCCATTTTGTTGAGGGCCTTCCTCTTTTTCACTGACCCTATTCTTTACCAAGGATGATGTCCTTCTCCAGAGACTGATCCTTCCTGACAACATGCCCAAAGTATATGAGATGAAGTCTCACCATTCTTGCTTCTAAGGAGCATTCTAGCTGTACTTCTTCCAAGGCAGATTTGTTCCTTATTTTGGCACATCATGATATATTCAATATTCTTCAGCAATAGATGCCAATTTTTCTTCAGTCTTCCTTACTCATCATCCAGCTTTCATTGCTTGGGTCAGGGGCACCTTAGTCTTCAAGGTGACGTCCTTGCTTTTTAACACTTTAAGGAGGTCTTTTGTAGCAGATTTGCCCACTGCTGCTTCCATGGATGCTGATTGCTGAAACAAGTAAAATGAAATCCTTATTGTTTTAGGTTTTATATTTAGGTCTTTGATCCATTTTGAGTTAGTTTTTGTTTATGATGTGAAGTATGGGTCCTGATTCCTTTTTTCTACAGACGGACATTCAGTTTTGCCAGTGCCATTTGTTAGAGACTGTCTTTTCCCAATTTAACAAAATTTGGCCCTTCGTCAAAAATCAGCGGCCCATAGCTGGACGGATTTACATCTGTCTTCTAAATTCTGTTCCATCGGTCTATGTGTTTGTCATCGTACAAATACCAGTCTGTTTTGATTGCCATGCCTGTATAGTAGGTTCTGAGATTCAGTAGTGCGAGGCCTTCTTTCTACCTTGTTCTTCTTTAGTAGCACTTAACTTATCCAAGGCCTCTTTCCTTTTCACATTGGGTTGGTGATTAGTGTTTCCATCTCATTAAAGAATGCCGTTGCAATTTGGATCGGTCTTGCATTATATTTGTAGATCACTTCAGGTAGTATTGACATTTTCATGATGTTGAGTCTTCCTATCCATGAGCATTTTTTTTTTCTTCCAATTATATAGGTCTCTTGGTTTCTTGCAGTAGCATTTTGTAGTTTTCTTTGTATAGGTCTTTTATATCCCTGGTTAGATAGATTTATTCCCAAGTATTTTATCATTTGGGGGGCTATTATAAATGGCATTCTTTTTGTGATTTACTTTTTGAAGTTCTCTTTGTTGATGTAGAGGAATCCAACTAATATGATATTGTACCCTGCTACTTTGCTGACTCCTTCTATTAGTTCCAGTAGTTTTTTTGTGGAATCCTTGGAGTTTTCTATGTATAGGTTCATTTCATCTGTGTATAGGGAAAATTTTGCTTCTTCCTTCCAATTTGGATGTCCTTTATTTCTTTCTTTTTTCCATATTTCTTTAGTTAAGACTTTCAGTGCAATGACATTTTGGTTAGCAGCCGAGCACTTAACCAATGCACCACCAGGCCTCCTCTATGTCGTTACCTTGAAATTTACCGTTATCTTCCTAAGTTTAAAACAGTCTTTTATTTATTGGTATCGCTTTGGCTTCCTCTCCATATGGAAGTTCTATAACTACACCATTTCTTCCCTCTTTTTTGTTTTGATGTCATCATTTACATATTGATGTCTTTGGTTCCCTGTTTTTAGCTTTGTTTTGTTTTTTAAATTCTTTATTTGGGTTGGTATCTGGGTGGTCTGTCCTGCGTCCAAATATCAGATTATTGTTTAATGTTTTTGGTTCTCTATTCGAAGGACTCTCTTTAATATTTCTCATAAGTTTGGTCTGGTTTTTACAAATTCCCTTAATTTCTGCTTATCTGGAAATATTCTAATGTTGCCATTGTATTTGAGAGACTGTTTTACCAAATATAGAATTGCTGGCTGGGTTTTTTTTGTTTTTGTTTTTTTACTTTCGACCTTTTATATAGGTCTTCCCACTGTCTTCTTGCCTACGTAGTTTTAGCTACATAGTTGGAGATTAGTTTTATTGGTTCCCCTTTGTAGATAGGTGACTTTATTTTTCCTTAGCTGATCTCAGGATTCTTTGTTTGTCTTTGGTCCTTTTTTTTTTGCAAGTTTGTTTATAAGTCTTGGTGACTTTCTTTGGGCTCTATCCTGTATGGGGTTCATTGCGCTTCTTGGATGAGTATCTTCTTATCTTTCATAATGATAGATAGCGAAGTTTTCTGCCAGGATTACTTTGACAATTGTCTCTGTGTTTTGCATTGCACCCAGCCCCATCCATTGGATCTCTTATCATATGCAAGTTTTTCCTCTTGATAGTGTCCCACATAATTATTAGGATTTCTTCATTCTTTTTTCTGATTTTTCCTCAAACAAATTGGTATCAAGGGATTTTTCTTTAATTTCACTAATCTGTCTTCCATTGCTTCAATTCTGGTCTTATATCCTTCTTTTGAGTTGTCTGTTTCTGAAATTTTATTCTTAATCTTTTGGCTTTCTAGTTGATGTTTTTGTATGGTTTCTAGTTGTTTCGTTTTTATATTGTTTTCCTGAATTCTTTATCGCTTTTATGAGTTGTAAACAACTTGACAACAATGGGTTTTTTGTTTGTTTGTTGCTTTCTTTCATTTTGTCAGTGCCTTCCTTGATTTTGTCTATATTTTTCTTGGTTTTGCCTGTGTTTTCACAGGCTGTTTCTTACCCCCGGCAGTTTTTTTGTTCTTTATTTCAGTCACTTGCTGACTCCATCTTGTCCTGCTTCTTTTTGTGATTTGATATTGTCTGTTGTTTCCGAAGCATCAAGAAATTATTATATCTATTTATTTACTGTGTGTTTGTTGAACCCTGAAATTTTGTTTTGTTTTGATATATCCAAGTAGGCTGGGCCTGTGTTTTGCTCTGGTCTCTAATTTTGCCATTTTGATGCTCTCAGTACCTTTCTCAGGGTTGGTGGAGGAATGACTGCATGTGTGAGTGTGGGTCTCTCGTGGGGCTGTTGAGGATATAGGTGGTGTTTCTGTTGAGGTGGTGTGTTTGTCTGTCCAGCTGGACCCTGGCTGTGGATGCAGTGGGTGATCTTCCTAGTTTTGGGGTTGGGTGCTGTGTGTGTGCTCTGCTGATTGCAGGGTGGTTGGGTTTGGGGTATCTGGGTTGTTGGTCCCCAGATGAGTTGTCTGGAAACTCTCATCAATGGTTCCAGGTGAGCAGGGTTATGTGGGGATGTTTAGAATTAGAATATAGAATACAGAAGAATATACAATATACATTATAGAAGAATATACACAGTAGAAGACTACACAATACAGAATATAGATTATACAAGAGCATGTAATACAGAATTTAGAACATAGAATGTAGAATAAAGACTATAGAATACAGATTATAAAATATAGAAAATTATGGAATGTAGAATGTAAAATATAGAATACACTATATTCTATTTTCAAAGTTCTTTTATATTCTATATTCTATCTTCAGTGTTCTATGTTCCATATTCTATATTTCAAATTCTCTATTTTCTATAATCTATGTTCTTCTATATTCTATTTTTGTATATTCTATATTTCATACTTTGCATTCTATATGCGATGTTCTACATTCTATATTTTTCTACATACAATATTCTTCTATATTCTATATTTCATATTCCATATTCTATATTGTATATTTTAAATTCTTCCATATTCTATGCTCTATATTCTGTATTCTACATTCTAAATTCTTTATTCTATGTTCTTCCATTTTCTTCTATATTCTATATACTATATTTTTCTGTATTCTATATTCCATAGTCTACATTCTTCCTTCTATATTCTACATTTTTCTATATTCTGTATTCTTCATAGTGTATATTTTGTTTTACACTCTATATTCTTATTCCATTATCTTCTATATTCTATAATCTATATTCTTCTATATTCTGTGTTCTTTATGCTTTATTTATATTCTATATTTTGTATTCTACATACTATATTCTTCTATATTCTATATTTTCTATATTCTATATTCCATCCTCTGTGTTCTATATTCAATGTTCTTTTTCTATATTCTATAATTTTCTGTATTCTATATTCTATATTCTTCTATAGTCTGTATCATATATTGTTCTATATTGTATATTGTGTATTTTGCATTCTACATTCTATATTCCATAATCTTCTATATTGTATAATGTATATTCTCTATATTATGTATTTTTTATTCTATATTTTATATTCTGTACTCTACATTCTATTTTCTAAATTCTATATTTTCTATATTCCATTGATTGTATTCTATATTCATTTTTTTCTATAGTCTATATTTAATAATTTTCTGTATTCTATATTCCATATTGCATATTCTGTATACTCTATTCTACATTCTATATTCTCTTATATTCTATCTTCTATATTTAATTCTACATTCTATATTCCAGTCTTCAATATTCTATAATCTATATTCTTCTATATTCTATGTTCTTTATTCTACATTTTATATTCTACTTTGTACATACTCTATTCTATATTTCTCTATTTTATATTTTTCTATATTCTCTATTCCATACCCTGTATTCTATATCACATATTCTATATTCTGTGTTCTATATTCTATGTTCTATATTCAATATTTTTATATACTATATTCTTCTGTATTCTATATTATATATTCCATATTCTACATTCTGCATTCTATAGTCTTCTATGTTCTGTATTCTATACTCTTCTACATTCTTATTCTACATTCTATATTCTTCTCTTATAATCTATATTCTTCTATCTGCTATATTCTGTATTGTACATTCTGAATTGTATATTAAATATTCTACAGTCTACATTCTAAATTTTGTAATATTCTTTATTCTTCTCTATACTCTATTCCACATTCTATGTTCTCTATTCTACATTCCATTTTCTTCTATATTTGACATTTTCTATTCTAAATTTTTCTGAATTCTATATTCTTCTATATTCTGTATTTTTTAGTGTTTATTCTACCTTCTAATCTCTATATTCTATATTCTTCTGTAATCTAATATTCTCTTGTATTCTCTATTCCATATTCTCTATTCTACATTCTATATTCTTCTACAGTCTGTAATCTATATTCTTCTACTTTATTCTATATTCTTCAATAGTATATATCCGGTACCTTATATTCCATATTTGTCCATAGTCTATTTTCTTCTATGTTCTATCTTCTATTTTCTGTAGTCTGTCATCTATATTCTGTATTCTTCTATATTCTGCATTCTATATCCTATATCTTCTAAATTTTTGCTCTATATTTTCCTATATTCTGTATTGTTTTTCAGTTTTCTATATTCTTCTATAATTATACTCTACATTCTCCTATTGTCCATATTCCATATTCTTCTATACTCTATATTCTTTTTTCTTTTATATTCTGCATTGTATTTTCTATGTCCTATGTTCTTCTATATACTATATTCCTCTATATTCTATGTTCTACGTTCTAAATTCTTCTATATTCTATATTCTGTACTTTATATTCTACATTCTAAATTCTATATTCTCCTATGTTCTATATTCTTTTATATTCTCTTTCTGTATTTTTACATATTCTAGGTTCTATATTCCATACTCTGTATTCTATATTGTATATTCAAAGTTCTATGTTCTATATTCTTTATTTTTATATATACTATATTTTTCTGTGTGGTATATTCTATGTTCCATATTCTGTAGTCTACATTCTGTATTCTTTTAAATTCTGTATTCTTTTATATTTTACATTCTACATTCCATAATTCTCTGTATTCTACAATCTGTATTCTATATTCTATAGTCTTTATTCTATATTTTATATTCTGTAGTCTACATTCTATATTCTAAATTCTGTATTCTATGTTCTTCAGTAATCTATATTCTTCCTTGTATAGTCTTCTACTGTGTACATTCTTCTATAATGTATATTCTGTATTCTATATCCTAATTCTTCTGTATTCTCTATTCCATATTCTGTATTCTTCAATATTCTGTATTCTACATTCTACTATATTCTTTTTCTTGTATTTTCCATACCCTTGTACATTCTATATTCTATATTTTGTATTCTATGTTCTTCTATATTCTATATTTTACATTGTACATTCTATATTCCATTATTTTCTATACTGTATGATTTATTTTTTTATTATATACTTCTGTGTATTCTTCACTGTATACTTTGCATTGTATAATCTGCATTCTACATTGTACATTTTATTCTTCTGCATTCTATATTCTAAATTTATATTCTATTTTCTTCTATATCCTGTATTCTGTATGCTGTATTCTTCTATAATGTATATTCTATATTCTTTATTCCAAATCCTCTATACACTATATTGTTCTGTTTACAACGTTCTTTTATATTCTGTATTGTATCTTCCGTGTTCTATGTTCCATATTCTATATTTTAAATTCTCTATATTCTATAATCTATGTTCTTCTATATTCTATATTTTTGTATATTCTATATCCCATACTCTGTATTCTATATTCTACATTTTTCTACATACAATATTCTTCTATATTCCATATTCTATATTCCACATTGTATATTTTAAATTCTTCCATATTCTATGCTCTGTATTCTATATTCTAAATTCTATATTCTTCCATATACTTCGTCTATATTTTTCTATATACTATATTTTTCTGTATTCTCTATTGCATATTCTATATTCTTCCTTCTATATCCTACTATATTCTGTATTCTTCTATAGTGTAGTCTGTATTTTAAATTCTATATTCTGTTATCTTCTATATTCTATATTCTTCTATAATCTGTGTTCTTTACCCTTTATTTTATATTCTATATTTTGTATTCTACATTCTATATTCTATATTTTTCTATATTACATATTCCATACTCTGTGTTCTATATTCAATGTTCTTTTTCTATAATCTATATTTTTCTATACAATTTTCTGTATTCTATATTCATTCTTTACTCTATATTCTTCTATAGTCTGTATCATATATTTTTCTATATTGTAAATTCTGTATTTTACATTCTACATTCTATATTCCATAATCTTCTATATTGTATAATGTATATTCTCTATATTATGTATTTTGTTCTATATTTTATATTCTATATCCTGTATTCTAAATTCTTTATTTTTCTATATTCCATTGTCTGTATTCTATACTCAATGTTTTCTATATTCTATATTTTTTATAATTTTCTGTATTCTATATTCCATATTGCATATTCTGTAAACTATATTCTACATTCTATATTTTCTTTTATTCCATCTTCTATATTCTATATTTAATTCTATATTCCAGAATATTCTATAATCTATATTCTTCTGTATTCTATGTTCTTTATTCTACTTTGTACATACTCTATTCTACATTCTTTAAGTCTATTCAATATTTTTCTATATTCTCTATTCCATACTCTGTATTCTATATTCCATATTCGATGTTCTATATTCTATATTTTTTATATCCTATATTCTTCTGTATTCTACATTCTGCATTTTATTCTTCTATGTTCTGTATTCTATACTCTTCTACATTCTTATTCTACATTCTATATTCTTCTGTTGTAATCTATATTCTTCTACCTGCTATATTCCATATTGTACATTCTAAATTCTATATTCAATATTCTAGTCTACATTCTATATTCTGAATTTTTCAATATTCTTTATTCTTCTCTATTCCCTATCCCATATTCTATGTTCTCCATTCTCCATTCCATTTTCTTCTATATTCTATATTCTGCATTTTATATTCTAAATTTTTTCTGAATTCTATATTCTATATTTTTTATGTATATTCTACCTTCTAATCTCTATATTCTATATTCTTCTGTAATCTATTCTCTTATATTCTCTATTCTCCATTCTATATTCTTCTATATTTTGTCATCTGTATTTTTCTACTTTATTCTCTATTCTTCAATACTGTATATCCTATACCCTATATTCCGTTTGTCAATATTCTATTTTCTTCTACATTCTATCTTCTATATTCTGTAGTCTGTCATCTATATCCTTTATTCTTCTATATTCTGCATTCTATATCCTATATCTTCTAAATTTATGCTCTATGTTTTCCTATATTCTGTATTCTATATTTTTCAATATTCTACATTCTTCTATAATTATATTCTACTTTCTCCTATTTTCCATATTCCTTATTCTTCTATACTCTATATTCTTCTGTATTCTTTTTTTCTTTTATATTCTGTATTGTATCTTCTATGTTCTTCTATATACTATATTCCTCTATATTCTATAGTCCATATTCTATATTCTACGTTCTAAATTCTATATTTTATATTCTGTACTGTACATTCTAAATTCTATATTCTTTTATATTCTATTTCTATATTCTTCCATAATCTAGGTTCTATATTCCATTCTCTGTATTTTATATTGTATATTTAAAGTTCTATGTTCTATATTCTTTATCTTTCTATATTCTGTTTTTCTGTATGGTATATCTTATGTTCCATATTCTATATTCTATATCCTATATTCTTCTGTATTCTGCTATAGTATGCATTCTATATTCTTCTATATTTTACATTCTACATTTCAGAATTTTCTATATTCTATACTCCGTAATCAATACTCTTCATTTTATATTTTATATTCTGTATTCTACATTCTTTTCTTTTATTCTACATTCTATTTTCTATATTCCAAATTCTGTATTCTATGTTCTTCTATAATCTATATTCTGTATCGTATAGTCGTATAGGGTAGCCCGCACGCACGAGCAGGCCCGAATAGCGGAGCCCCGCAGGTAAGGTCAAGCCTGAAAGGAGAGCTCCACAGGCATGAATAGGCCCGAACAGAGAGTCCCGCAGGCATGAATAGGCCCGAACAGAGAGTCCCGCAGGCATGAATAGGCCCGAACAGAGAGTCCCGCAGGAAAGAACAGGCCCAAACGGAGAGTTCTGCAAGCAAGTATAGGCCCAAATGGAGAGTCCCGCAGGCAAGGATAGGCCCAAACTGAGAGTCCGGCAGGCAAAAATATCCCTTAATAGAGGAGCCCCACAGGCAAGAACAGGCCCAAATAGTGGAGCCCCGCACGCAGGAAAAGGCCTGAATAACGGAGCTCCACAGGCACGAAGAGGCCCGAATAGAGGAGCCCCGCAGACAAGAGGAAGCCTGAAAGGAGAGTCCCGCAGGCAAGAATAGTCCTGAACTGGGACTCACTCAGGCAAGAATAGTCCCGAACTGGGACTCACGCAGGCAAGAATAGGCCCGAACAGAGTCATGCAGGCAAGAATACGCCTGAATTAGAGCCCGGCTGGCAAGAAAAGGCCCTTACACAGTCCCGTGGGCAAGAATAGGCCCGAATAGAGGAGCCCCGCAGGTAAGAATAGGCCCAAACAGAATCCCCCAGGAAAGAATAGACCCTAACAGAGAAGCCTGGAGTTGAGAATAGGCCCAAAAGGAGAGTCCTGCAGGCGAGAACAGGCCCAAAAGGAGAGTCCGGCAGCCGAGAAAGGGCCCGAACGGAGAGTCCCGAAGGCGACAACAGGCCCATACCGAGAGTCCCGCAGACGAGAATAAGCCCGAAGGGAGATTCCCACAGGCCAGAACAGAGGAGCCCTGTAGGCAAGAATAGGCCTGAACAGGGTCCCGCAGGCAAAAATAGACCTGAACGGAGAGTCCCGCAGGAAAGAATAGGCCCAAATGGAGAGTGCTACAGGCAAGAATAGGCCAGAACGGAGATTCCTGTAGCCAAGAATCAGCCCGAACAGAGTCCCGAAGGCAAGAATAGGACCGCACAGAGGAGTCCCGCAGGCAAGAACATGCCCGAATAGAGGAGCCCCACAGGCACGAACAGGCTGGAATAGCGGAGCCTGGCACGTACGAACACTCCGAATAGCGGAACCCGCCACACGAGAACACTCACGAATACCGGAGCTCCGCAGGCACGAGCAGGCCCCAAGAGCAGAGCCCCGCACTGATGAACGGCCCCAATAGCGGAGCCCCGCACGCACGAACAGGCCCGAATAACGGGGGCCCGCAGGCTCAAACAGGCCCGAATAACGGAGGCCCGCAGGCTCAAACAGGCCCGAATAACGGAGGCCCGCAGGCTCAAACAGGCCTGAATAACGGAGCTCCGTAGGCACGAGCAGGCCCAAATAGAAGAGCCCCGCAGGCAAGAGGAGGAAGGAAAGGATGCTCCCGCAGGCAAGATTAGGCCCGAACGGAGGTTCCACAGGCAAGAATAGGCCCAAACGAATGATCCCACAGGCAAGAATAGGACTGAACAGAGTGTCCCACAGGCACGAATGGGCCCGAACGGAAGGTTCCGCAGGCGAGAATAGGCCCGGACGCAGAGTCCCGCAGGCCAGGATAGGCCCGAATAGCGGAGCCCCGCAGGTAAGAAGAGGCCCTAACGGAGAGGCCTGCAGGCGAGAACAGGCCGGAACAGAGAGTCCCACAGGCAAGAACAGGCCAGAATAGAGGAGCCCTGTAGGCAAGAATAGGCCCCGACGGAGAGTCCCGCAGGCCAGGATAGGACCGAATAGAGGAGCCCCGCAGGTAAGAAGAGGCCCTAACGGAGAGGCCTGCAGGCGAGAACAGGCCGGAACAGAGAGTCCCACAGGCAAGAACAGGCCAGAATAGAGGAGCCCTGTAGGCAAGAATAGGCCCCGACGGAGAGTCCCGCAGGCCAGGATAGGACCGAATAGAGGAGCCCCGCAGGTAAGAAGAGGCCCTAACGGAGAGGCCTGCAGGCGAGAACAGGCCGGAACAGAGAGTCCCACAGGCAAGAACAGGCCAGAATAGAGGAGCCCTGTAGGCAAGAATAGGCCCCGACGGAGAGTCCCGCAGGCAAGAATAGACCTGAACGGAGAGTCCTGCAGAAAAGAATATAGAATGTTGAGTACAGTATAGAGAATATGGAATATAGAATACACAAAAGTATAGTATATGTAAATATATAGAAAATAGAAGATTGAATATAGAAAAATATAGAATATAGAAAAATTGCAAATGTTTAATATAGAATGTAGAATATAGAAGATTTTAAAATGTAGACTATACAATATGGAATATAGAATACAGAAGAATATAGTATAGAGAAAAATATAGAATATAGAACATCAAATATAGAATAGAGAGTATGGCATATAGGATATAGGAAAATATAGAATATAGAAAAACATAGAATTTAGAATGTGGAATATAGAATATAGAAGAATTTAGAATATAGAATATGGAATATAGAAGGAATAGTACATAGAAGAAAACTGAACATAGAACACAGAACACAGAAGATATAGAATGTAAAAGAATATAGAAAATAGAATATAGAATATACAAGAATATGGAATACAGAAGAATATAAACAAGAATATGGATTATAGAATATACATTACAGAAGAATATAGAATACAGAATATAGAAGAATATTGAATATAAATTTAGAATATAGAAGAATATAGAATATAGAAGGCTATAGAAAATACAAGAAAAATATAGTAGAACGTAGAATACACAATACGGAAGAATAGAGAATATAGAAGAATAGAATATAGAATACAGAAGAATATAGAATATACATTATAGAAGAATATACACAGTAGAAAACTATGCAGTACAGAATATAGATTATACAAGAACATGTAATACAGAATTTAGAATATAGAAAGTAGAATGTAGAATACAGAAAATACAATATAAAATATAAAGACTAGAATACAGATTATAGAATATAGAAAATTATGGAATGTAGAATGTAAAATATGGAATGCACTATATTCTTCTATTTTCCAAGTTCTTTTGTATTCTGTATTCTATTTTCAGTGTTCCATATTCTATATTTTAAATTCTCTATATTCTATAATCTATGTTCTTCTATATTCTATATTTTTGTATATTCTATATCCCATACTCTGTATTCTATATTCTACATACAATATTCTTCTATATTCCATATTCTATATTCTACATTGTATATTTTAAATTCTTCCATATTCTATGTTCTGTATTCTACATTCTAAATTCTTTATGTTCTTCCATATTCTATATTTTTCTATATACTATAATTTTCTATATTCTACATTCCATATTCTACATTCTTCCTTCTGAATTCTATATTATTCTATATTCTGAATTCTATATTCTTCTATTTTGTAGATTCTGTATTTTACATTCTATATTCCATTATTTCTATATTCTATAATCTATATTCTATATTCTGTGCTGTTTATGCTTTACTTCATATTCTATATTTTGTAGTCTACATTGTATGTTTTTCTATATTCTATATTCCATACTCTGTGTTCTATATTCAATGTTCTTTTTCTATATTCTATATTTTTCTGTATAATTTTCTGTATTCTATATTCTACATTCTATATTCTTCTATAGTCTGTACCATACATTGTTCTATATTGTATATTCTGTATTTTACATTCTACATTCTGTATTCCATAATCTTCTGTATTTTATAATGTATATCTCTATATTATGTATTTTTTATTCTATATTTTATATTCTGTATTCTACATTCTATAATTTTCTATATTCCATTGTCTGTATTCTATATTCAATGTTTTTTCCTATAGTCTATATTTTTTTATAATTTTCAGTATTCTATATTCCATATTGCATATTCTGTAAACTATATTCTACATTCTGTATTCTCTTATATTCCATCTTCTATATTCTATATTCCAGAATCTTCTATATTCTGTAATGTATATTCTTCTAAATTCTATGTTCTTTATTCTGTATTTTATATTCTGTATTGTACTTTGTATATACTCTATTCTATATTCTATATTTATCTCTATTCTATACTTTTCTATATTCTCTATTAATACCCTGTATTGTATATTCCATATTCTATATTCCAAATTCTTCTATATCCCATATTCCACATTCTAAATTCTATGTTCTTCTATATTCTATATTTTCCTATATTCCATACTCTCTATTCTATATTTGATGTTCTATGTTGTATATTCTATATTTTTCTCTATACTATATTCTTCTGTATTCTATATTCCATATTGTATATTCTACATTCTATATTCTAAAATCTTCTATATTCTACATTCTGTATTCTATATTCTATATTTTTCTATATTCTATGTTCTATATTCAATGTTCCATTTTCTATATTTTTACACATACTGTATTTTTATGTATTCTATATTCCATATTCTTGATACTATATTCAACATTCTATGTTCTTCTATATTCCATATTCCATATTCTCGTACATTCTGTATTTTACATTCTACATTCTGTATTCCATAATCTTCTGTATTGTATAATTTATAATCTTCTATATTCTATAATCTATATTTTCCTATACTTTGCATTCTGTAATCTGTATTCTACGTTGTACATTTTATATTCCTCTGTATTCTATATTCTAAACATATGTTCTATGTTCTTCTATATTCTGTTATCTATGCTATATTCTTCTATAATGTATATTCTATATCCTTATTTATTCCAAATCCTCTATACACTATATTCTTCTATTTTCAAAGGTCTTTTATATTCTGTATTCTATCTTCAGTGTTCTATGTTCCATATTCTATATTTGAAATTCTTTACATTCTATAATCTATGTTCATCTGTATTCTATATTTTTCTATATTCTATATTCCATACTCTATTCTGTATTTGATGTTCTATATTCTATATTTTTCTACATACATTATTCCTCTATATTCTATATTGCACATTTCATGTTCCATATTCTACTTTCTGCATTGTATATTTAAAATTTTTCCACATTCTATGTTCTGTATTCTATATTCTTCCATGTTCTATATTTTTCTACATACTATATTTTTCTGTATTCTATATTCCATATTCTTCATTCTTCCTTCTATATTCTATATTCGTCTATATTCTGTATTCTATATTCTTCTATATTGTATATTCTGCATTTTATATTCTATATTCCGTTATCGTCTATATTCTTTAATCTATATTCTTCTATATTCTGTGTTCTTTATGCTTTATTTCATATTTTATATTTTGTGTTCTACATTCTATATTCTATGTTCTATATTCTTCTATATTCTATATTCCATACTCTGTGTTGCATATTGTTTTTCCTATATTCTATACTTTTCTATATAATTTTCTGTATTGTATATTCTACATTCTATACTATATATTCTTCCATAGTCTGTATCATATATTCTTCTATATTGTATATTCTGTATTTTACATTCTACATTCCGTAATCTTCTATGTTCTGTAATGTTTATTCTCTCTGTTATGTATTTTTATTCTATGTTTTATATTCTGTATTCTATATTTTTCTACATTCCATTGTCTGTATTCTATATTCAATATTTTTCTATAGTCTATATATTTTATAATTTTCTGTATCCTATATTCCATATTGCATATTCTGTATATTATATTCTGCATTCTATATTCTCTTATATTCCATCTCCTATATTCTATATTTAACTCTACATTCTATATTCCAGAATCTTCTATATTCCATAATCTATATTCCTCTATATTCTATGTTCTGTATTTTATATTCTGAATTCTACTTTGTACATACTCTATTCTATAGTCTATATTTATCTCTATTCTGTATTTTTCTATATTCTCTATTTCATACTCTGTATTCTATATTCCATATTCAATGTTCTATATTCTATATTTTTATATATTATATTCTTCTGTATTCTACATTCTATATTCCTTATTCTATTTTCTACATTCTGCATTCTATATTCTATATTCTTCTATGTCCTGCATTCTATACTCTTCTACATTCTTATTCTATATTCTTCACTTGTAATCTATATTCTTCTATCTGCTGTATTCTATATTGTACATTCTAAATTCTGTATTCAATATTCTACAGTCTACATTCTATGTTCTAAGTTTTTCAATATTCTTTATTCTTCTCTATACTCTATTCCATATTCCATGTTCTCCATTCTACATTTTATATTCTATTTTCTTCTATACTCTACATTTTATGTTCTAAATTTTTCTGAATTCTGTATTCTATCTTCTATATTTTTATTGTATATTCTGCCTTCTAATCTCTATATTCTTCTGTAATCTAATATTCTCTTGTATAGTCTATTCCATATTCTCTATTCTACATTCTATATTCTTCTATAGTTTGTAATCTATATTCTTCTACTTTCTGTAGTCTATATTCTTCAGTAGTGTGTATCCTATACCCTATATTTGTCAATACTCTTATTTTCTTCTATGTTCTATCTTCTATATTCTGTAGTCTGTCATCTATATTCTTTATTCTTCTATATTCTGCATTCATATATCTGTATCATCTATATTCTAAATTTATGCTCTATGTTTTCCTATATTCTGTATTTTTCAACATTCTATATTCTTCTATAATTATATTCTACATTCTCATATTTTCCATGTTCTGTTTTCTTCTATAATCTATATTCTTTTTTCTTTTATATTCTGTATTGTATCTTCTATGTTCTATATTCTATATACTATATTTCTCTCTATTCTATAGTCCATATTCTATATTCTACGTTCTAAATTCTTCTATACTCTGTATCCTGTATTTTATATTCTATATTCTTCTATGTTCTATATTCTTGTATATTCTATTTCTATGTTTTTCCATAGTCTAGGTTGTATATTCCATATTCTGTATTCTATACTGTATATTCTACATTCTATATTCTAAAATCTTCTATATTCTACATTCTGTATTCTAAATTCTACAGTCTATATTTTTCTATATTCTATATTTTTCTATATTCTATGTTCTATGTTCAATCTTCTACTTTCTATAC
This sequence comes from Loxodonta africana, assembly GCF_030014295.1. Lineage (NCBI taxonomy): Eukaryota > Metazoa > Chordata > Mammalia > Proboscidea > Elephantidae > Loxodonta > Loxodonta africana. Next base: position 98,577 of record NW_026974977.1, read on the forward strand.
TTTACCTATACTATATTTTTGTGTATTCTATATTCCATATTCTTGATACTATATTCAACATTCCATATTCTTGTATATTCTGTATTCCATTTTCTTCTATATTCTACATTTTATAGTCTACATTGTATTTTCCATAATCATGTATATTGTATAATTTATAATCTTCTATATTCTGTAATTTATATTCTCCTATATTCTTCTTTCTATAGTTTGCATTCCATAATTGCTATTCTACATCGTACATTTTATATTCTTCTGTATTCTATATTCTGAATTTATATTCTATTTTCTTCTATATTCTGTATTCTTTATGCTATGTTCTTCTATAACGTATATTCTGTACTCTTCTTTATTCCAAATCCTCTATATGCTATATTCTTCTATTTTCAAAGTTCTTTCATATTCTGTATTGTATCTTCAGTGTTCTCTGTGTCATCTTCTATATTTTAAAGTCTCTGTATTCTATGATCTGTGTTCTTCGATGTTTTTCTACATTCTGTATTTTTGTATATTCTATATTCCATACTCTGTATTCTATATTCGATGTTCTATATTCTATATTTTTCTTCATACGATATTCTTCCATATTCTATATTGCATATTTTTTATTCCATATTCTATATTTTACATTCCATATTTTAAATTCCTCTATATTCTGTATTCTATAGTCTATATTCTTCCATATTCTGTCTTTTTACATACTATATTTTTCTGTATTCTATATTCCAATTCTACATTTGTCCTTCTATAGTCTATATTTTTCTATATTCTGTTTTCTTCTATATAGTGTATTCTATATTTTACATTCTATATTCTATTGTCTTCTATATTCTATATATTCTATGTTCTGTGTCATTTATACTTTATTTCATAATCTATGTTTCGTATTCTACACTTTATAGTCTATGTTCAATATTCCACATTTTTCTATATTCTCTATTCTCTATTCCATACTTTATGTTCTATATTGAATGTTCATTTTCTGTATGTGGCAAACAGGTCATCCGTCTCCCCACGTCCATAAACCATTGGACTGCTGGGGCCCAGGCTGCCAGGATTTCGGCCTTGCCTTCAGATCCCAGCCACATAGGCAGCTTTCCACCAGAGGCGGGGACATGGAGACAGCAAAAATTTGCAAAATGGCAGTGTCTCCTCGATTTCCCTGGCATTGTCTTTTTCAGCGGCATGCTTTTTTTCTCAGTAGGGTAAGGCACTGACGGAGAAAAACAGGATTATGTGTGCAGGAAAGGTGTCTGCTGAGAGGGTGATAACGTTGAGACCAGTTTGGGATCTTTTGTCCCAGGAAAGGCCCCTGGCAGGTGTGGGTCAATGTTCTCTGCCCATCCCATTTGGGGGGGGGGGTTGCACCAGACAAAGGAGCAGAGGAATTATTACTGGCCTGGAAAGTTGCATCTGCCCACAAGCTCCAACTGGCCAGGGTCCACCCTACTGTATTGCTCATGTCAATCAACAGAAGCTAAGACATTCCAGAGAGACTACCTGCTATTCTCTGCCCAAGGGGAAGCGGTACAGCCAGAAGCCTCCCCCGTTCCATCTCCAGGCTCTATCTCAGGCCCCTCATACATGTGATGTGTCTCAGAGGTAGAATGAAGAGACTTCTCTGAACAAACACTTAAACGGAGGGGCATTAGATGCTGAGGAAGGGCGTCTGGACTACTGATATCCTAGCATAAGTGGAAAAGAGGTACCTGCCTGCTGTCACAGTGTGTCGAACCTGTCCACATCAGGGGTTCACTACTGTGAAGTTATTCCCTGAGTGCCCTCGATTTTGTGACGAAAAACACACGGGGCTGTTGTGTGTCCATGGGTAAAATGGAGGGCTCTGCGGAACTGGCCGGTTAGGCTGGACCTCTCCTATTGCTCACTGCTTGTGACCCGTCCCCGTCAGAAGTTCCGGCCAGCCTTCCGGTGGCTGTCTCCATGGTGATTGGGAAAGAAGCCTTAGGCCCCGCACTCAGCCTTCACCTGGCCTACCTGGGCTCTTTAGCCTCATCTAGACCGCTGTGTGGATGAAAGAAAGAATGTCGGCCAATGACCACGTGTCCTCATTGCCTTTGAAGGATTAGGCTCCTTGCCTGGGCCGAAGACAGCCAAGGTCAGCCTGAGCCTAGACACCTAGTGACCTGTGACACTGCAGGCAGTGAGAGATGTTGATTTTCATGCTCATGTATCCGCAGGTGGCGGATTCAGAGTGGTCGGAGAAGAAGTGTAACTCGGGATGACACACACACGAGGGCATGGGCCAAAGGTCAGGGAAAATAGCTGAGGTCGTGGAGCTCTAGCGGAGCCAGTGTAGGGCCCAGACCTCCCTCCCGTACGTGGCAAAGAGGTGATCCATATGCCGCCATGCTTGGACTCTGGACTGCTGGGGCCCTGGATGCCCGGATTGCGGCCTTGTCTTCGGAGAAGTGACACACATGCGCTGTGCCAGCGGAGGCTGTGGCCCAGCAGAGGGCAAAATCTTGAAAATGGGGGTTCAGTTGACTTTGCCTGTGCTCTCCTTTGGCTGAGTGACATCGTGTGTTTCCTTGCAGGAGAAGGCATTCGTGGAGAGAGGCGGATTCCATGCGTGCAGGCAAAGTGTGTGCTGAGATGATGAGTGGCTGGAGACCAGGGTGGACTCTTCAGACCCAGGATAGACGTCTGGCAGGTATGTGTCAATGTTTTCTGCCCATGGCACTGGGCCGGGTATTTGCACAGAATGTTATCCGCGGAATTAGTAGTCTCCGGAGAGGCTGCTGCATGTCAGCAAGCTTCACCTGGCCAGGTCCGCCCGTGATGTAGCTCCCCAATCAATGGCTACTCTCTAGACCTTCCAGATAGACTAGCAGATCTCCTCTGCCCATGGGCAACCAGTAGAGCCAGAGGCCTTCCCCCTTTGCTCTTTGGTCTCTAGGCCCTCTTTCAGGCACCCCAAGGTGTGAAGTGACAAGGGGGAGAAGGAAGAGATTTCAGAGAAGGAACACATCGAGAGAGAGACAGAGAGAGGCAAGAGATGCTGAGTGGGGATGCCTTGCGTACTGATACCCTCAGGAAAGTGGGAAAGAGGTACCTGGCCTGCTGTGCCAATGCCCTGAAGCAGTCCGCACCAGGGGCTCCCTTGTGGCTGCGTAGCCTTTCCCAGGGTGTGCTCAAATCCTGTGGCCACTAGGCGTCATAGGTCACAATGGAGGGCCCTGTGTCATCTGCCTGGCGAGCCGGATCTCTGCCATTGGCTCAGTCTTGTCAGCAGGCCCATCACAAGCTCCGCCCACTCTTGCGGTGGGGGGACTGTCTCTACGGTGATGGCAAAGAAGCCTCAGCCCCGCCCACCTGGCCTTCACTTCACCTACCTGGCCCGCTGACCCTCACTCAGACCTCTGTGTTGCTCAAAATGAATGTCCGCCAGTGCCCTGGTGTCAGCACCTGGGATAAAGGATTCGGGACCTTGCCTGGGGCAGAAGGCAGCCTAGGTCGGCGGGTACCTGGAAGTCTACTGCCTTGTGACACTGCTGCCGGTGACAAATGGTGACTCCCACACTCACATATCGCCTGGTGGCAGAATGATAGTGATGGGTGGAGAAACATCACTGCGGAGCACAGGTTCAGTGGGGCACCAGCCAAAGCAAAGGCCAGGGCCGGTAGTGGACGTGGTGGAGCTGAATGGCGAGCCAGTGAAGGGCCCAAGGTTCCCTCCTGTATGTGGCGAACAGGTCATCCGTGTCCCCACGTCCATAAACCACTGGACTGCTGGGGCCCAGGCTGCCAGGATTTCGGCCTCGCCTTCGGAGCCCGGCCACATACGCAGCCTTGCAGCGGAGGCGGGGACGTGTAGACAGCAAAAATTTGGAAAACGACGGTGTTTCCTCGATTTCCCTGGCATCGGCCTTTTTGAGCGGCTTGCTTTTCTTCCTGGTAGCATAGGGCCCTGACAGAGAAAGGCAGGATTACGTGTGCAGGAAAGGTGTGTGCTGAGAGGGTGACGACGTTGAGACCATGTTGGGATCTTTAGTCCCAGGAAAGGCCCCTGGCGGGTGTGGGTCAGCGTTCTCTACCCATCCCACTTGGCGGGGGGAGGTTTTGACCATACAAAGCAGCAGCGGAATTATTCGTCGCCGGAGAGGTTGCATCTGCCCACAAGCTCCACCTGGCCAGGGTCCGCCCCTACTGTATTGCCCATGTCAATCAACAGAAGCTAAGACCTTCCAGAGAGACTACCTGCTATTGTCTACCCACGGGGAAGCAGTACAGCCAGAAGCCTCCCCCGTTTCATCTCTAGGCTCTCTCTCAGGCCCCTCATACTTGGGATGTGTCTCAGGGGTAGAACGAAGAGATTTCTGCGAATGAACACATACGCAGAGGGGCCATAGATGCTGAGGAAGGGCGCCTTGCCTACTGATATCCTAGCGTAAGTGGAAAAGTGGTACCTGCCTGCTGGCCCAGTGTGTCGAACGTGTGCACATCAGGGGCTGCCTACTGTGAAGTGATTCCCTGGGTGCCCTCGGTTTTGTGGCCCAAAAGAGAAGGGGCCGTCGTGTGTCCATGGGTAAGATGGAGGGCTCTGCGGAACTGGCCGCTTAGGCCGGACCTCTCCTGTTGGCTCAGCGTTTGTGACCCGTCCCCGTCAGAAGTTCCGGCCAGCCTTCCGGTGGCTGTCTCCATGGTGATTGGGAAAGAAGCCTTAGGCCCCGCACTCAGCCTTCACCTGGCCTACCTGGGCTCTTTAACCTCATCTAGACTGCTGTGTGGATGAAAGAAAGAATGTCGGCCAATGACCACGTGTCCTCATTACCTTTGAAGGATTAGGCTCCTTGCCTGGGCCGAAGACAGCCAAGGTCAGCCTGAGCCTAGACACCTAGTGACCTGTGGCACTGCAGGCAGTGACAGATGTTGATTTTCATGCTCATGTATCCGCAGGTGGCGGATTCAGAGTGGTCGGAGAAGAAGTGTAACTAGGGATGACACACACTCGAGGGCACGGGCCAAAGGTCAGGGAAAATAGCTGAGGTCGTGGAGCTCTAGCGGAGCCAGTGTAGGGCCCAGACCTCCCTCCTGTACGTGGCGAAGAGGTGATCCATATGCCACCACGCGCAGACTCTGGACTGCTGGGGCCCTGGATGCCCGGATTGCGGCCTTGTCTTCGGAGAAGTCACACACATGCGCTGTGCCAGCGGAGGCTGTGGCCCAGCAGAGGGCAAAATCTTGAAAATGGGGGCTTCAGTTGACTTTGCCTGTGCTCTCCTTTGGCTGAGTGACATCGTGTGTTTCCTAGCAGGAGAAGGCATTCGTGGAGAGAGGAGGATTCCATGCGTGCAGGCAAAGTGTGTGCTGAGATGATGAGTGGCTGGAGACCCGGGTGGACTCTTCAGACCCAGGATAGACGTCTGGCAGGTATGTGTCAATGTTTTCTGCCCATGGCACTGGGCCGGGTATTTGCACAGAATGTTATCCGCGGAATTAGTAGTCTCCGGAGAGGCTGCTGCATGTCAGCAAGCTTCACCTGGCCAGGTCCGCCCGTGATGTAGCTCCCCAATCAATGGCTACTCTCTAGACCTTCCAGATAGACTAGCAGATCTTCTCTGCCCATGGGCAACCAGTAGAGCCAGAGGCCTTCCCCCTTTGCTCTTTGGTCTCTAGGCCCTCTTTCAGGCACCCCAAGGTGTGAAGTGACAAGGGGGAGAAGGAAGAGATTTCAGAGAAGGAACACATCGAGAGAGAGACAGAGAGAGGCAAGAGATGCTGAGTGGGGATGCCTTGCGTACTGATACTCTCAGGAAAGTGGGAAAGAGGTACCTGGCCTGCTGTGCCAATGCCCTGAAGCAGTCCGCACCAGGGGCTCCCTTGTGACTGCGTAGCCTTTCCCAGGGTGTGCTCAAATCCTGTGGCCACTAGGCGTCATAGGTCACAATGGAGGGCCCTGTGTCATCTGCCTGGCGAGCCGGATCTCTGCCATTGGCTCAGTCTTGTCAGCAGGCCCATCACAAGCTTCGCCCACTCTTGCGGTGGGGGGACTGTCTCTACGGTGATGGCAAAGAAGCCTCAGCCCCGCCCACCTGGCCTTCACTTCACCTACCTGGCCCGCTGACCCTCACTCAGACCTCTGTGTTGCTCAAAATGAATGTCCGCCAGTGCCCTGGTGTCAGCACCTGGGATAAAGGATTCGGGACCTTGCCTGGGGCAGAAGGCAGCCTAGGTCGGCGGGTACCTGGAAGTCTACTGCCTTGTGACACTGCTGCCGGTGACAAATGGTGACTCCCACACTCACATATCGCCTGGTGGCAGAATGATAGTGATGGGTGGAGAAACATCACTGCGGAGCACACGTTCAGTGGGGCACCAGCCAAAGCAAAGGCCAGGGCCGGTAGTGGACGTGGTGGAGCTGAATGGCGAACCAGTGAAGGGCCCAAGGATCCCTCCTGTATGTGGCGAACAGGTCATCCGTGTCCCCACGTCCATAAACCACTGGACTGCTGGGGCCCAGGCTGCCAGGATTTCGGCCTCGCCTTCGGAGCCCGGCCACATACGCAGCCTTGCAGCGGAGGCGGGGACGTGTAGACAGCAAAAATTTGGAAAACGGCGGTGTTTCCTCGATTTCCCTGGCATCGGCCTTTTTGAGCGGCTTGCTTTTCTTCCTGGTAGCATAGGGCCCTGACAGAGAAAGGCAGGATTACGTGTGCAGGAAAGGTGTGTGCTGAGAGGGTGACGACGTTGAGACCATGTTGGGATCTTTAGTCCCAGGAAAGGCCCCTGGCGGGTGTGGGTCAGCGTTCTCTACCCATCCCACTTGGCGGGGGGAGGTTTTGACCATACAAAGCAGCAGCGGAATTATTCGTCGCCGGAGAGGTTGCATCTGCCCACAAGCTCCACCTGGCCAGGGTCCGCCCCTACTGTATTGCCCATGTCAATCAACAGAAGCTAAGACCTTCCAGAGAGACTACCTGCTATTGTCTACCCACGGGGAAGCAGTACAGCCAGAAGCCTCCCCCGTTTCATCTCTAGGCTCTCTCTCAGGCCCCTCATACTTGGGATGTGTCTCAGGGGTAGAACGAAGAGATTTCTGCGAATGAACACATACGCAGAGGGGCCATAGATGCTGAGGAAGGGCGCCTTGCCTACTGAATTCCTAGCGTAAGTGGAAAAGTGGTACCTGCCTGCTGGCCCAGTGTGTCGAACGTGTGCACATCAGGGGCTGCCTACTGTGAAGTGATTCCCTGGGTGCCCTCGGTTTTGTGGCCCAAAAGAGAAGGGGCCGTCGTGTGTCCATGGGTAAGATGGAGGGCTCTGCGGAACTGGCCGCTTAGGCTGGACCTCTCCTATTTGCTCAGTGTTTGTGACCCGTCCCCGTCAGAAGTTCCGGCCAGCCTTCCGGTGGCTGCCTCCATGGTGATTGGGAAAGAAGCCTTAGGCCCCGCACTCAGCCTTCACCTGGCCTACCTGGGCTCTTTAGCCTCATCTAGACCGCTGTGTGGATGAAAGAAAGAATGTCGGCCAATGACCACGTGTCCTCATTGCCTTTGAAGGATTAGGCTCCTTGCCTGGGCCGAAGACAGCCAAGGTCAGCCTGAGCCTAGACACCTAGTGACCTGTGACACTGCAGGCAGTGACAGATGTTGATTTTCATGCTCATGTATCCGCAGGTGGCGGATTCAGAGTGGTCGGAGAAGAAGTGTAACTAGGGATGACACACACACGAGGGCACGGGCCAAAGGTCAGGGAAAATAGCTGAGGTCGTGGAGCTCTAGCGGAGCCAGTGTAGGGCCCAGACCTCCCTCCTGTACGTGGCAAAGGGGTGATCCATATGCCGCCATGCTTGGACTCTGGACTGCTGGGGCCCTGGATGCCCGGATTGCGGCCTTGTCTTCGGAGAAGTGACACACATGCGCTGTGCCAGCGGAGGCTGTGGCCCAGCAGAGGGCAAAATCTTGAAAATGGGGGTTCAGTTGACTTTGCCTGTGCTCTCCTTTGGCTGAGTGACATCGTGTGTTTCCTTTCAGGAGAAGGCATTCGTGGAGAGAGGCGGATTCCATGCGTGCAGGCAAAGTGTGTGCTGAGATGATGAGTGGCTGGAGACCAGGGTGGACTCTTCAGACCCAGGATAGACGTCTGGCAGGTATGTGTCAATGTTTTCTGCCCATGGCACTGGGCCGGGTATTTGCACAGAATGTTATCCGCGGAATTAGTAGTCTCCGGAGAGGCTGCTGCATGTCAGCAAGCTTCACCTGGCCAGGTCCGCCCGTGATGTAGCTCCCCAATCAATGGCTACTCTCTAGACCTTCCAGATAGACTAGCAGATCTTCTCTGCCCATGGGCAACCAGTAGAGCCAGAGGCCTTCCCCCTTTGCTCTTTCGTCTCTAGGCCCTCTTTCAGGCACTCCAAGGTGTGAAGTGACAAGGGGGAGAAGGAAGAGATTTCAGAGAAGGAACACATCGAGAGAGAGACAGAGAGAGGCAAGAGATGCTGAGTGGGGATGCCTTGCGTACTGATACTCTCAGGAAAGTGGGAAAGAGGTACCTGGCCTGCTGTGCCAATGCCCTGAAGCAGTCCGCACCAGGGGCTCCCTTGTGGCTGCGTAGCCATTCCCAGGGTGTGCTCAAATCCTGTGGCCACTAGGTGTCATAGGTCACAATGGAGGGCCCTGTGTCATCTGCCTGGCGGGCCGGATCTCTGCCATTGGCTCAGTCTTGTCAGCAGGCCCATCACAAGCTCCGCCCACTCTTGCGGTGGGGGGACTGTCTCTACGGTGATGGCAAAGAAGCCTCAGCCCCGCCCACCTGGCCTTCACTTCACCTACCTGGCCCGCTGACCCTCACTCAGACCTCTGTGTTGCTCAAAATGAATGTCCGCCAGTGCCCTGGTGTCAGCACCTGGGATAAAGGATTCGGGACCTTGCCTGGGGCAGAAGGCAGCCTAGGTCGGCGGGTACCTGGAAGTCTACTGCCTTGTGACACTGCTGCCGGTGACAAATGGTGACTCCCACACTCACATATCGCCTGGTGGCAGAATGATAGTGATGGGTGGAGAAACATCACTGCGGAGCACACGTTCAGTGGGGCACCAGCCAAAGCAAAGGCCAGGGCCGGTAGTGGACGTGGTGGAGCTGAATGGCGAGCCAGTGAAGGGCCCAAGGTTCCCTCCTGTATGTGGCGAACAGGTCATCCGTGTCCCCACGTCCATAAACCACTGGACTGCTGGGGCCCAGGCTGCCAGGATTTCGGCCTCGCCTTTGGAGCCCGGCCACATACGCAGCCTTGCAGCGGAGGCGGGGACGTGTAGACAGCAAAAATTTGGAAAACGGCGGTGTTTCCTCGATTTCCCTGGCATCGGCTTTTTTGAGCGGCTTGCTTTTCTTCCTGGTAGCATAGGGCCCTGACAGAGAAAGGCAGGATTACGTGTGCAGGAAAGGTGTGTGCTGAGAGGGTGACGACGTTGAGACCATGTTGGGATCTTTAGTCCCAGGAAAGGCCCCTGGCGGGTGTGGGTCAGCGTTCTCTACCCATCCCACTTGGCGGGGGGAGGTTTTGACCATACAAAGCAGCAGCGGAATTATTCGTCGCCGGAGAGGTTGCATCTGCCCACAAGCTCCACCTGGCCAGGGTCCGCCCCTACTGTATTGCCCATGTCAATCAACAGAAGCTAAGACCTTCCAGAGAGACTACCTGCTATTGTCTACCCACGGGGAAGCAGTACAGCCAGAAGCCTCCCCCGTTTCATCTCTAGGCTCTCTCTCAGGCCCCTCATACTTGGGATGTGTCTCAGGGGTAGAACGAAGAGATTTCTGCGAATGAACACATACGCAGAGGGGCCATAGATGCTGAGGAAGGGCGCCTTGCCTACTGATATCCTAGCGTAAGTGGAAAAGTGGTACCTGCCTGCTGGCCCAGTGTGTCGAACGTGTGCACATCAGGGGCTGCCTACTGTGAAGTGATTCCCTGGGTGCCCTCAGTTTTGTGGCCCAAAAGAGAAGGGGCCGTCGTGTGTCCATGGGTAAGATGGAGGGCTCTGCGGAACTGGCCGCTTAGGCCGGACCTCTCCTGTTGGCTCAGCGTTTGTGACCCGTCCCCGTCAGAAGTTCCGGCCAGCCTTCCGGTGGCTGTCTCCATGGTGATTGGGAAAGAAGCCTTAGGCCCCGCACTCAGCCTTCACCTGGCCTACCTGGCCTCTTTAGCCTCATCTAGACTGCTGTGTGGATGAAAGAAAGAATGTCGGCCAATGACCACGTGTCCTCATTGCCTTTGAAGGATTAGGCTCCTTGCCTGGGCCGAAGACAGCCAAGGTCAGCCTGAGCCTAGACACCTAGTGACCTGTGGCACTGCAGGCAGTGACAGATGTTGATTTTCATGCTCATGTATCCGCAGGTGGCGGATTCAGAGTGGTCAGAGAAGAAGTGTAACTAGGGATGACACACACACGAGGGCACGGGCCAAAGGTCAGGGAAAATAGCTGAGGTCGTGGAGCTCTAGCGGAGCCAGTGTAGGGCCCAGACCTCCCTCCTGTACGTGGCAAAGGGGTGATCCATATGCCGCCATGCTTGGACTCTGGACTGCTGGGGCCCTGGATGCCCGGATTGCGGCCTTGTCTTCGGAGAAGTGACACACATGCACTGTGCCAGCGGAGGCTGTGGCCCAGCAGAGGGCAAAATCTTGAAAATGGGGGCTTCAGTTGACTTTGCCTGTGCTCTCCTTTGGCTGAGTGACATCGTGTGTTTCCTAGCAGGAGAAGGCATTCGTGGAGAGAGGAGGATTCCATGCGTGCAGGCAAAGTGTGTGCTGAGATGATGAGTGGCTGGAGACCCGGGTGGACTCTTCAGACCCAGGATAGACGTCTGGCAGGTATGTGTCAATGTTTTCTGCCCATGGCACTGGGCCGGGTATTTGCACAGAATGTTATCCGGGGAATTAGTAGTCTCCGGAGAGGCTGCTGCATGTCAGCAAGCTTCACCTGGCCAGGTCCGCCCGTGATGTAGCTCCCCAATCAATGGCTACTCTCTAGACCTTCCAGATAGACTAGCAGATCTTCTCTGCCCATGGGCAACCAGTAGAGCCAGAGGCCTTCCCCCTTTGCTCTTTCGTCTCTAGGCCCTCTTTCAGGCACTCCAAGGTGTGAAGTGACAAGGGGGAGAAGGAAGAGATTTCAGAGAAGGAACACATCGAGAGAGAGACAGAGAGAGGCAAGAGATGCTGAGTGGGGATGCCTTGCGTACTGATACTCTCAGGAAAGTGGGAAAGAGGTACCTGGCCTGCTGTGCCAATGCCCTGAAGCAGTCCGCACCAGGGGCTCCCTTGTGGCTGCGTAGCCTTTCCCAGGGTGTGCTCAAATCCTGTGGCCACTAGGCGTCATAGGTCACAATGGAGGGCCCTGTGTCATCTGCCTGGCGGGCCGGATCTCTGCCATTGGCTCAGTCTTGTCAGCAGGCCCATCACAAGCTCCGCCCACTCTTGCGGTGGGGGGACTGTCTCTACGGTGATGGCAAAGAAGCCTCAGCCCCGCCCACCTGGCCTTCACTTCACCTACCTGGCCCGCTGACCCTCACTCAGACCTCTGTGTTGCTCAAAATGAATGTCCGCCAGTGCCCTGGTGTCAGCACCTGGGATAAAGGATTCGGGACCTTGCCTGGGGCAGAAGGCAGCCTAGGTCAGCGGGTAGCTGGAAGTCTACTGCCTTGTGACACTGCTGCCGGTGACAAATGGTGACTCCCACACTCACATATCGCCTGGTGGCAGAATGATAGTGATGAGTGGAGAAACATTGCTGCGGAGCACACGTTCAGTGGGGCACCAGCCAAAGCAAAGGCCAGGGCCGGTAGTGGACGTGGTGGAGCTGAATGGCGAGCCAGTTAAGGGTCCAAGGATCCCTCCTGTATGTGGCGAACAGGTCATCCGTGTCCCCACGTCCATAAACCACTGGACTGCTGGGGCCCAGGCTGCCAGGATTTCGGCCTCGCCTTCGGAGCCCGGCCACATACGCAGCCTTGCAGCGGAGGCGGGGACGTGTAGACAGCAAAAATTTGGAAAACGGCGGTGTTTCCTCGATTTCCCTGGCATCGGCCTTTTTGAGCGGCTTGCTTTTCTTCCTGGTAGCATAGGGCCCTGACAGAGAAAGGCAGGATTACGTGTGCAGGAAAGGTGTGTGCTGAGAGGGTGACGACGTTGAGACCATGTTGGGATCTTTCGTCCCAGGAAAGGCCCCTGGCGGGTGTGGGTCAGCGTTCTCTACCCATCCCACTTGGCGGGGGGAGGTTTTGACCATACAAAGCAGCAGCGGAATTATTCGTCGCCGGAGAGGTTGCATCTTTCCACAAGCTCCACCTGGCCAGGGTCCGCCCCTACTGTATTGCCCATGTCAATCAACAGAAGCTAAGACCTTCCAGAGAGACTACCTGCTATTGTCTACCCACGGGGAAGCAGTACAGCCAGAAGCCTCCCCCGTTTCATCTCTAGGCTCTCTCTCAGGCCCCTCATACTTGTGATGTGTCTCAGGGGCAGAATGAAGGGATTTCTCTGAATGAACACATACAGAGAGAGGCCATAGATGCTGAGGAAGGGCACCTTACCTACTGATGTCCTAGCATAAGTGGAACAGAGGAACCTGCCTGCTCTCCAGGTGTGTCAAACCTATCCACAGCAGGGGTTTCCACCTATTAAGATGTTACTGGAATAGGGTTCTTGCCTCTCACTGGTCAGGAATGAGTAGGTAAGGCATGTATCTTTCTGGAAGATGCTTGTAATTGGAGATTAGGAGGGCCTAGAGCGATGTTTACCCTCATCTCACAGAATAAAAGAAGGGCCTGAGTTTTTAAAGTTCTTTGGTAGGATAAGGTTTGTGTTTACTTATTGGCATAGGTGGGGATATGTTAACTAAGGTGCTTGGCGAGTAGCTTTCCAAGATGGCTTCTGTCCTGGACGCTGCTGGGATTCGTAGCAGGATGTATCATGGGATGTCACGCCTGGGCAGTTTCCTGCTCTCTGGATTCTATTCCCTGGCTGGGTCTGTAGCCCCTCATTGCCGCTGGCGGAAGGTCTCACAGCATTCACAGGTGGATGTTTTGTGCATGTCCTTGTGCCTGGTTTTCTGCAGCTTTTTCTGAAAAGCAACTTTAAAGAAGTTTGTGAGCTGTTTTTAGATACCCTGCCTACCCCAATGCTCTGGCGAATGGCTTTGTTTTTGCGCCCTGGCCTATTTCTTGTTACTTGGCAGATTTGTGGGCCCCTCTGTTCTTTGTCTTACGAAGTCTCTGGGTTCCACACTCATCCCCCTATTACCTCTCTTATAATATAGTGTATTTCTCTTTTACTTGCTTCTCCTCTAAGCACACCAGTCTCTTCACTATTTCTCAAACAGGCACCCTCTAATCTCAGGCCTTTGCTCACTTGTCTTACTTCCCCGAGAGATTCAACCCCATAAATCTTTATGGGAATGTGGATGAAGGTCTCTGCTTCTGTAACTTCTACATGCTGGACTGGGCATTGTTTTTCCTAACGGAGCAGAAGTCTTTCACTACCTGATCTAAGTTACTATCAGTACCCCATCTTAGGGAATCAGTTGGTAGCCTTGCATGACCAGGAGCTTGGCCTGACTAAAAGCTTAAACAGGCAGGGAATAATAATATTATTCCCCCCGTTAAGGCTGTAGACACTACAGTGGCTTCTGTCATGGAAAGACCTTGGTGGTCTAAATCGGGGAACTATTTGTTTTAATAGCCCTTTTCTTTTTATGCATTAGACAATAGTCTTAGGAGGGCATCCCTGCCATAGTGTGTGGCATCATGGAACGCTTTTACTATTTTCCATAATAAGTACTCAGGAACATATACTCCCTCACCATTCTTCATCCATCCTGTCTCATCCTAAGAAAAAAACCCTTCTTTTCTCTTAGGGCACGCACCAGGGCAGTTAGCTTTTTGGGCCGATATTTCTGGTGGTAAAGCTCTTGTCTCAATAATACCAGTCTGGCTGACGATTGTATAGAAAGGTGGCAGGGTTCAAAGTTTGGCACACTTTTAAGTTTAATTCTGGGGTATCTAGGAGGTGGGCCCCAAAAGAGTAGAAACCAAGTAATAGAGGGGAATGTTTTCTACACTGCCCACCAAGTATCTTGACCTCCCCCTGTTGTTTTTTACATTCTTTGGCCCACCCCAGGAAAGGGAAAAGTAAAGTTGTTTACCTTAGGCTTCCTGTCAACACCAATGACTATACAATCATGACTGGATTTTGGGTTAAAACAGAGAAGGTAGCTTTCGTGTCTAGCAAAAATTCACTCTCCTTACCTCCCATGTCAAGAGTAACCCAAGGCTCTGTTGTGGAAATAGTGATGGTCTTGTGGCCGGGAGCTGAGTGGACTTCTGGGCCTTGTCAATAGGGCTACTCTTCCTCCTCTTCCAAGAGGGACATCAGGCACTGTGGGCCTGCCTGTACTGGCTTCTGGTGGAAGTCAACTGGGCACCCTGTTATAGAACACTCAGGGCAGTCCACCTTAATGGCCTCTCCTTTTTTCAATACCCACATTGGTCTGGCTTGATACTCACCAGCCGATGAAGAAATTCTTGTGGAGGCCGTCATCTTTAAGATCCTGTTGGGTTACCTCGAGATGGGTCCTGACGTGCTATTGCCAACATTCGGGCCTTTTTCCTCATTTTATCTTCTGCTTCCAGTTACCTGCTCTTAAAGACCTTACAGGCTTCCTCAACCAGTCATGAGAGTGGCATCTGGGGTCCTGCCTCTATCTTCCGCTGTTTCTTTTTAATCATAGTTAGCAAAGTGTTTTCTTTTGGACACTCAGGGTCAGACTATTTCTTCAAAGCCTCAATCAGCCTGCTGAGTTCTCTTCTGTCTGGGTAATTTCTTTTACCCTATTATAATTAACAGGCTTGGCTATACACTTCTAAATCTTGCCTATTACACATGGAACTAAATAATTGGCTTTTTTTTTTTTTTACCATCTCTATTGTAATCCCAATTTGGCTCCGCACTGGGGACTGTTTCTCCTCCCAGTCTGAAAATAACATGTTACCACCATCTGTCTGTTCTCTAGCCTTAGTCAGGATCTTAGTCTCTTCATCCATACTACAACAGTGAGTTAAAATGACCATCACATCTCTTTAGGTCAGATTAAAATTCAAGCTGCATTTCATGAACTCATCCTTAAATCTCTCAGGGTCTTCTACACACTCTCTAATCTTTTTTTTTTTTTTTGCATAAATTTCTTAAAGATGTCTCCTATTTAAATATACCATAAATAGGAATTAAAGTTACCAACCATACCCTGAGTGTTGGACCAATGGGCTTTCTTCTGACTCTTGTTTTACAAAGGATGATAAACTTAAAATTACCTCTAGCACACAAAGTTTGTCCGGAGAAAACAGAAAATACAGAAAAACTTACATGTGGCAACTAAGTTTTCATCATTGGCTTTTCTTGTTGGAGGCCTTCAGTTAATCCATCTAAAATATACTAAGCATTCTCACTGAGGGCAAGCTCTCCCTCTTTGGTTTACCTATTAACAGTCAGGGGTCACTTATTCAGAAGCAGAACTGGAATCTAAGACAAGATGAAGTCTGAGCCATGAGGTTGATCTCTGAGAATCTGGTTTAAGATACATAATTTTCTGTATATTTACCCGAAACATAACTCAGTCTAATCTTTGGAGTCAGTTTTTCAAAACAGACTGAATTCTTCAAAAAAAAGCACATTGCCCAGAGCAAAATCGTCTTGCTAGTTTATCTGGGCAATTGTTTATAAAAGGATACCCAAAGGCTATGGCCTGTGTGGGTTGCCCCAACTTCTATGAAAGTCAGAAATCTGGATTCTAAGAGAATTACGTACAAGTCTTTCATGGCATGATCTTGTTATAGAATCTTCGATTAAAAATATTCAATACTATCTGTTTTTAAGATCTCAGGCACCTTACAGCAAATCAGGAGGTAGGACAGAAACACTAACATTAGGCTAATTGTCTGAATTCACCACTGAAGCTGTTACCGCAATTTCACGAGTTAGAGCCGCCTGCCGCAGAGAGCCAATTCTTGAGACAGGGTGAGGTGGGTAGCAAGAGCTTTATTAGATATACCGGTATATGGAGACAGAGGGGAATGATCTCCTCCTACAGTCATCTGTCTCACCAGACTACCGATGGGTTCGGGTTTTTAAGGGAAAAGGGGCCATAAGTTTTAGGGACTTGTGGAATATGCGCTCTTTTTCTTGTTTGGTTTTGGTGGTCCTATCTCAAACGTGTTGATCTTTTCCTGCCATTATCCCATCAGCTCAGGGGGTACCTGGTGCCATCCTTCATCTTATTTGACAGGCTTAGATCAATATCACTTTTTTCCCACAGTCTTAGAGGAAACATTGGTTAACACTTAACCATTTGGGGAGCTAACATCAGGATCTTACTTGGAGGCAAGGATGGGCTGGGGGAGGGAAAGAAGAGAAGGAAGAAAGAAGAGAAAAAATGGCTCAGGTATGGTTCAAAATATGGCTGAGCAGCTTGTTTCAAAACCTTGACTCTAAGGCTTTTGAACCAAGGAAACAAATTTCCTGAGGTGTTTGTTCACACATGAGCAGCATCAGTAACTGTTTTTCATGTGCCTCAGCATTCTGCCAAGCCTAAGATTGCTATTCTAATTTGTAAACTCATGGGACAAATTTCAGACACCTTTCTGGTCATGATATCCACAACTTTGTTAAGTTTGTCAACAAGAACTTTTAATTCAAGAGTTACAATATTTAAACCCACTAGTTAGATAATTTAGGAAAAAAGAAGAATATGGTTTCTTATCTCCAGAAAGTCGGACCTTAAAGCATCAGGGGTATTCTCACATAAAACCCATAGTGCCCTTTAGATATTTTGGTCAAGTGTTTTCAGGAAATCAGTAAAGTAAAAACTTATCTGTAGCTGACAAAAACTTAATATAGGCATGATTAATTGGTAATACATAATCCTTGATGATGAAAGACCTGACAGAAATCAGTTACAAACCATTAACCATATTTTTAAAGAACTTCAGATGTAACGCATAATATTGAGACATAACACCATGCAGTCAGGATATATCAAGAATATACCAAGACCGTTAAGGCTCTAAATACCTGAACAGCAACAAAAATCACTTCATAGGTAAATGATGTGAATTCTCCATTCAAACCTTTTAATGGTGTTAGACTCCAAAGATAAATCAACGAAGTTAGCAACAACCCAAAAAGAAAAAATCAGGCACTTCTTACAACTTTAAAAACATGTTCCATGTAATTTATATCATATTAAATAAACCTTTTTAGCACTTTTTCTTTATGAAAAGTTTTGTGGCTTTCAAACTTGTCAGGAGTTTATCGTAAGTTACCAAGAAACAATAGTTATTTAACCCAAAGATCTTAAAAAACCTTAGTTTTTCTTAAAGCCATATGGCTTGGTTTCTGACTCAGGAATCTTATTCTAATGACAGACTGAACCTATGTCTTAGAAGCAGATTCAATTTAACATCAATAAGTTACCTAAAAGATAAAACATAACTAATTGAAATAAAGTTTCTTTAAATATTCCAAATTTTCATTCGACTTTTACTATTTCTCATATTTTCCAATTTAATTTTATCAAGTGGCTTTGGAAACCACAAGGTTCCTGCATAACTGACCAATTAACATTTCTCCAGGCCATTTCAGACATGTTCCATTGTGGCCTTGGCAGCTGAGGGCTGGGGGCTAACAAGGACTGATATTGCCCCACCCTACATACCTTTTAACTCAAGGTAGAAGACAAGATGAGCCCATTCGGATTCATTTACATACAGAGGCATTTTGAAAGGCTACCTACCCAGTAAATACCAAAGCCCTTTAGCAATTTTGTAAACGAATCCAATTGGTAGCTAGGGAGACTGGAAGCTGGAGGGAGTAATCCCAATTCCAGACATTTTGAAAGACAAAAGACAACAATTTCTTTCTCTTCTGCTGTTCTGAAACTACTTTTCCTTTAAGACGAAATTACCTTTTTTCTTCAAACCACCTACAGCAAAAGATGACCAATTGCTCAGTAAACAGCCCAGTCAGTAAATTCTCAGGAGTCTCTACAAGCATGCTCCAATTCAACCTGAATTTCTCTTCACCAATTAGTTTCTACACAACACACACATTACACATAAGACACAGAGGCGAGTGAGACAACCTCACAGCCTCAATCTCCCATAGAGCCCCGGTCACATATAAGACAAACAGAGAAAGCTTGGACTAGACAAGTCAGAAATGGCTTAGTGAGGCCTAACACATTACTAGGCATATCTGCATCTCCACTTTGATTTTCCAGATACCTCTTAACCCCAATACGGAAGAGAGGGGCTTCAATCTCTCCATCTAAACAGAGACCTCTACATCCATTCCCCCAGAAACACGGTGTACCATCTAGAGGCAGACAATATCCAGACGCACAAAAAGACGGCTGGAACAAGTGGCTGGACAAAAGGCCAGCTTGAGAGGAGAGCAAAGAGAGGAAAAGGGGCAGGCTGCAGTTCCTGCCAAGAGTGCACTACCAACAGGTCAGAAATTCTCTACTCCCTGGGGTCAAACAGAAGGCGTCCCTTGGTCCCTAGGGCTTGAAACCCCGTCACTCTGGGGCTGCTCCGTGGACTGTGTCCCTTGGTCTCTAGGGTCAAATGACCCATCTCACTGGGGACAATCCTGAGACCTTTCTGTAGTAATTTCTGATGGGACCTTTCTGTAGTAATTTCTGATGGGACCTTTCTGTAGTAATTTCTGATGGGAAGATCCCTGGTTCCTAAGGTTTAAGGTATCTCTTGTTCCCTAGGGTCAAATGACCTGTCGCACTGGAGACCCTTTAGAAGGTGTCCCTTGGTCCCTAGGGTCAGTTTAGGCCCATCGCTCTGGGGATGCTTCACCCTTCACTAGTGCCTCCAGCCCCCACAGTATGAGACACCCATCCATGGAGGACTCCCAGGTGGCCTTACCCACGTGAGCGACTCATCTGCCACTTGGATTTCTTTTGACTCCTCATCATTGCACTTCACATTTCCAAGGAAAAACAGACGCAACAACAGGAAGTTTGCTCGGGAGGAAAATGAAACTAAGGTTGGGCCGTGAGGAGTAAAGGGGAGAAGTCCTTACCTGGCGGAGAAACGCAAGAATAAATCAGTCTCAGCAGCTGCTTCGTTCACCGCCAGGGTCAGGGAATTCTCCTCTCCACTGCTGGGTCCAGGAACGGGATGCAAAGGATCCCTTTGTGCCTCCTGGCTCACCAAAATTGTTGCTGGAATAAGGTTCTTGCCCCTGACTGGTCAAGAATGAGCAGGTAAGGCACGTAGTTTTCCACAAGAGCAAAGCATTTTTGAAGAGTCTCGCAGGCGGAGACAAGGAGAGCCTAGAGCAAGGCTTACCCTCATCTCACAGAACAAAAGACAGGCCCGAGTTTTTCAAAGTTCTTGGGCAGGAAAAATCCATGTTTATTCATAGGCTCAGGCCAGGGTTATGTTAACTAAGGTGCAGCCACAGCAGCTTTCCAAGATGGCTCCTGTCCTGGAGGCCTCTGGGATGCGTAGCAGGACTTATTATGGGGTGTCACACCTGTGCAGTCTCTCGCTCTCTGGGTTCGATTCCCTGGCTGGGGCTGTAGCCCCTCACTGCCCCTGGTGGAAGGTCACACGTGTATGTTCTGCGCATGTCCCTGGGTCTGGTTTTCTCCAGCTGCTTCTGAAAGTCAGAAGGGGGCCCTTCTGCTCCTTCTCTTACGAAGTCTCTAGGTTCCACACTCATCCCCCTGTTTTCTCTCTTATAATACAGTCTATTTCTCTTTTACTTGCTTCTCCTCTAACTACACTAGTCTCTTCGTTATTTCTCAAACAGGTACCCTCTATTCTCAGGCCTTTGATCCCTGTCTTA
This sequence comes from Loxodonta africana, assembly GCF_030014295.1. Taxonomy (NCBI): domain Eukaryota; kingdom Metazoa; phylum Chordata; class Mammalia; order Proboscidea; family Elephantidae; genus Loxodonta; species Loxodonta africana. Next base: position 118,452 of record NW_026974977.1, read on the forward strand.
TAACCACAGTAGCCTCTTTGCTATTTCTCAAAGAGTCACCCTCCGATCTCAGGGCCTTTGCTACCTGTCTTAAAGATATTCCCTGGGTGTGCTTAATTCCTGTGGCCAAAGCCAGAAAAAGGCGGTTGAGTGTCCATGGACAAAATGGAGGACTCTGCAGAACTGGCCAGTTAGACCGGAATTCTCCTATTGGCTCAGTGTTTGTGACCTGTCCCATCAGAAGTTCCACCCAGTCTTCCGGTAGCTGCCACCACGGTGATTGGGAAACAAACCTTAGCTCCTGCAGTGGACCTTCGCCTGGCCTACCTGGCCTCTTGACCCTCACCCAGAATGCTGTGTGGATGAAAGAAAGGATGTCGACCAGTGACCACGTGTCCTCATTTCCTTGGAAGGATCAGAGCCCTTGCCTGGGGCAGAAGACAGCCAAAGTCAGCCTGAGCCTAGACACCTTGTGACCTGTGACACTGCCACCAGTGATAGATGTTGATTTCCATGCTCACCTATCTGCAGGTGGCAGATTCAGAGTGGTCGGAGGAGAAGTGTAGCTAGAGATCACACACTCACGGGGGCACGGGCAAAAGTTCAGGAAAAATATCTGACGTTGTGGAGCTCAAGCAGAGCCGGTCTAGGGCCCAGACCTCCCTCCTGTACGTGGCAAGCAGGTGATCCATATGCCCACATCCACAGACTCTGGACTGCTGAGGCCCTGGATGCCTGGATTTCGGCCTTCTCTTCGGAGAAGTGACGCACATGCAGTGTGCCACCAGCGGCTTTGGACCAGCAGAGGGTAAAATCTTGAAAATGGGGGCTTCAGTTGACTTTGCCTGTGCTCTCCTTTGGTTGAGTAACGTGCTGTTTTTCCTAGCAGGAGAAGGCATTCATGGAGAAAGGCAGATCTGATGTGTGCAGACAAGGTATGTGCTGAGACGATGACAGCGTAGAGACTAGGATGGGATTTTCATACCCAGGCTAGGCTTCTGGCAGGTATGTTTCAGTGTTTTCTGTCCATTCCTCTAGGCCTGGTTTTCCCATACCATGTCTCAGCCAAATTAGTATTCTCCGCAAAGGCTTCCATCTGCCTGCAAGCTTCACCAGGCCAGGGTTTGCCTGTGGTGTAGCTCCCCTCAACAATCACTACTATCAAGACCTTCTACACAGACTACCTGCTCTTCTCTGCCCGTGGGCAAGCAGTACAGCCAGAGGCCTCCATCCTTTCATCTCTAGTCTCTCAGGCACTCCAAGTTGTGATGTGTCTCAGGGGTAGAATGAAGAGCTTTTGTACAATGAACTCAGAGAGAGAGAGAGAGAGGCAAGAGATGGTGAGTGGGGATGCCTTCCTACTGATATGCTCAGGAAAGTGGAAAACGGGTACCTGGCGTGCTCCCCCAGTTCCCTGAACCTCTCTGCACCAGGGGCTCCCATCTGCCTGCTTAGCTTTTCCCAGGTTGTACTAAAATCATGTGGCCACAGCCAGAGGTGGCCACTAAGTGTCATAGGTCACAATGGAGGGCCCTATGTCATAGGTCAGGTGGGCCAGATCTCTCCCATTGGCTTGGTACTTCTGACCTGGCGCCTCAGAAGCTGTACCTACTCTTCTGGGGGCTGGAAACATGGTGATGGTGAACAAGCTTTATTCCCGCACACCCATCCTTCACCTGGCATGCTGACCTGGCCCAGACCTCAGTGTTGATAAAAATTAATGTCCACCACGGCCCAGGTGGCACCATCTGGGATAAAGGATTCACGCCCTTGCCTGGGGCAGAAGACAGCCAAGGTCAGTTTGTGCCTAGAACTCTAGTGACTTGTGACACTGCTACCAGTGATAAATGGTGATTTCCACGATCACATATCCCCTGGTGGCAGAATGATAGTGACGGGACGGGAAATATGGCTAGAGAGCACACATTCACGGAGGCACCAGACAGAGTCCAGGGCCAGTAGTGGACGTCGTGGAGCTGAATGGCGAGCCAGTCTAGTGCCCAAGGCTCCCTCCTGTATGTGGCAAACAGGTCATCCATTTCCCCATATCCAGAAACCACTGGACTGTTGGCTCCCTGGCTGCCAGGATTTCAGCCTTGTCTTCAGAGGGCAGACACATAAGCAGTGTTCCACCGGAGGCAGTGGTCCTGTCGGGAACAAAAATCGGAAAATGGCAGTGTCACTTCATTTGGGCGGTACTGCCTTTAACTGAGTGGCATGTTATTTTTCCTAGCAGGATAAGGCATTCACGGAGAAAGGCAGAATTATATGTGCAGGCAAGGTGTGTGCTTGTAAGGCGATGAGGATGAGACCAGGTTGGCATCTTTAGTCCCAGGAGATATTCCTGGCAGGTATAGGTCAATGTTATCTGCCCATTCCACTTGGCAGGGTTGTTTTTTGCCATACAAAGGATCAGCGGAATTACTAGTCGCCGAAGAGGCTTGCATCTGCCCACAAGCTCCACCTGGCCAGGGTTCGCCCGTGGTGAATTTCCTATGTAAGTCAATAGTATCTAAGACCATACAGATAGACTACCTGCTATTCTCTGCCCACGGGGAACCAGTACAGCCAGAAGCCTTCCCCCTATCGTCTCCAGGCTCTCTGTGAAGCACTGGTACTTATGATGTTTCTCAGGGGTGGAATGAAGAGAACTCTCTGAAGGAATGCATACAGAGAGGGACCATAGATGCTGAATAAGGACACCTTGCCCACTGATATCCTCAAGTAAGTGGAAAAAAGGCACTTGGCCTACCTTCCCAGTGTCTTGAACCTGTCCACATCAGGGTTTGTCACATGTAAGGATATTCCCTGGGTGTGCTCAATTTCCGAGGTGAATGCCAGAAGAGACAGTTGAGTGTCAGTGGACAAAATGGAGGACTCTGCGGAATTGGCCAGTTAGGGTGGACATCTATTGGCTCAGTGTTTGTGACCCATCTCATCAGAAGTTCCGCCCTGTCTTCCAGTGGCTGTCTCCATGGGGATAGGGAAAGAAGCCTTAGCCCCGCCCACTTATCCTCGACCTGGAATACCTGGCTTGTTGACCCTCACAAAGACCCCTGTGTTGATGAAAAAAATAATGTCCGCTAGTGCCCAAGTGTCATCATTTCCTTTGAAGGCTTAGGGCCCTTTCCTGGGGCAGAAGACAGCCAAGGTCACCCTGAGTCTAGATACCTAGTGACCTGTGACACTGCCGCCACTGATAGGTGTTGATTTCCATGTTCACATATCCCCTGGTGGCAGATTCAGAGTGGTTGGAGGAGAAATGGAGCTAGAGAGCACATAGTCACGGGGGCAAGGGCCAAAGGTCATGAAAAATAGCAGACATCATGGAGCTCAAGTGGGAGCCCGTCTAGGGCCCAGGGCACCCTCCTGTACATGGCAACCAGGTCATCCATATCCCCACATCCACACACACTGGAATACCGGTGCCCTGGCTGCCAGGATTTCGGCCTTGTCTTAGGAGACCTGACACATGTGCAGTGTGTTACTGGAGGCTGTGGACCAGCAGACGGCAAAATGTGGAAAATGGTAGTTTCAGTTGTCTTTTCCTGTACTCTCCTTGGTGGAGTTTGCCATGCTGTGTTTCCTAGCAGGAGAAGGCATTCATGGAGAAAGGAGGATTTGATGTGTACAGACAAGGTGGAGACCAGAGTGGGATCTACAGACCCAAGCTAGGCCTCTGCCAGGTATGTGTCAATGTTTTCTGCCCATTCCCCTTGGCCGAGTTTTTCCATACCATGTGTCAGCCAAATTTAGTACTCTCCACAAAAGCTTCCATCTGCCTGCAAGCTTCACCAGGCCAGGGTCTGCCTGTGGTGTAGCTCCTCTCAGTAATCAAGACCTTCTACACAGACTACCTGCTCTTCTCTGCCCATAGGCAAGCAATATAGCCAGAGGCCTCCACCCTTTCATCTCTAGTCTCTCAGACACTCCAAGTTGTGATGTGTCTCTGAGGTAGAATGAAGAGATTTTGGAGGATGAACACATACAGAGACAGAGAGAGGCAAGAGATGCTGAGTGGGGATACCTTGCCTACTGATATCCTCAGGAAAGTGGAAAACAGATACCTGGCCTACTCTCCCAATGCCCTGAACCTCTCTGCACAAGAGGCTCCCATCTGCCTGCATAACCTTTACCAGGTTGTGCTGAAATCGTGTGGCCACAGCCAGAGGTAGCCACTAAGTGTCATAGCTCACAAAGGAGGGCCGTATGTCATTGGCCAGGTGGGCCAGATCTCTCCCATTGGCTCAGTACATGTTACCCAGCCCCTCAGAAGCTGCGCCCGCTCTTCCAGTTGCTGTCTGCATGGTGATGGTGAACAAGCCTTAGCCACGCCAACCCGGCCTTCACTTGGCCTGCCGACCATCACCCAGCCCTCTGTTTTGATAAAGAGTAGTGTCCGCCATGGCCCAGGTGTCACCATCTGGGATAAAGGATTCGGGCCCTTGCTTGGGGCAGAAGACAGCTAAGGTCAGCTTGTGCCTAGATCTATAGTGACTTGTGACACTGCTGCCAGTGATAGATGGTGACTTCCACAATTACATATCCCCTGGTGGCAGAATGACAGTGACGGGTAGAGAAATATCACTAGGGAGCACATGTTCAATGACGCATCGACCAAAGGCCAGGGCCACTAGTGGACATCGTGGAGATGAATGACGACCCAGTCAAGGGCCAAGGATCCCTCCTTTATGTGGCAAACCGCTGGACTGCTAGGGCCCTGGCTACCAGGATTTCGGCCTTGTCTTTGGAGGAAGGCCACATACACAGTGTTCCACCAGAGGCAGTGGACCTGTCGGGAGCAAAAACTGGAAAATGGCAGTTTCACTTCATTTGGGCTGTACCGCCTTTGACTGAGTGGCATGCTATTTTTCCTAGCAGGATAAGGCACTGATGGAGAAAGGCAGAATTATGTGTGCATGCAAGGTGTGTGCTGAGAGGGTGACGAGGTTGAGACCAGGTTGGGACCTTTAGTTCCAGGAGAGGCTCCTGGCAGGTGTGGGTCAATGTTCTCTGCCCATCCCACTTGGCAGGGGGTTTTTCACCATACAAAGGATCAGCGGAATTATTAGTCGCCAGAGAGGTTGCATCTGCCCACAAGCTCCACCTGGCCAGGTCCACCAGTGGTGACTTTCCCATGTAAGTCAACAGTATATGAAACCATCCAGATAGGCTAACTGCTATTCTCTGCCCATGGGGAACCAGTACAGCCAGAAGCCTTCCCCCTATCATCTCCAGGCTCTCAGGCCCCTCATACTTGTGATGTGTCTCAAGGGTAGAATGAAGAGAACTCTCCAAGGGACCACGTACAGAGAGGGACCATAGATGCTAAATAAGGCCACCTTGCCTACTGATATCCTGAAAAAAAAAAACAAAACCCAGTGCCGTCGAGTCAATTCTGACTCATAGCGACCCTATATCCTCAACTAAGTGTAAAAGAGGTACTTTGCCTGCTCTCTCAGTGTCTTGAAAATGTCCACATCAGGGGTTGCCAGAAGTAAAGATATTCCCTGGGTGTACTCAATTCCTGTGACAAAAGCCAGAAGAGGCCATGGAGTATCGATGGACAAAATGGAGGACTCTAAGGAACTGGCCAGTTAAGGCGGACATCTCTTATTGGCTCGGTGTTTGTGACCAGTCCCAACAGAAGTTCCGCCCAGTCTGCCGTGGCTGTCTCCATGGTGATTGGGAAAGAAGCTTTAGCCCCACCTAAAATATTATTTTATTTTTACTTGACCTTCACCTGGCCTGCTGACCCTCACGGTGACCCCTGTGTTGATTGAAAAAAGTAATGTCCGCCAGTGCCCAAGTGTCATCATTTCCTTTGAAATGTCCCTTCCTGGGACAGAAGACAGCCAAGGTCAGCCTGAGCCTAAATACCTGGTTCCCTGTGACACTGTCGCCAGTGATAGATGTTGATTTCAACACTCACGTATCTCTGATGGTTTCCCATGTCAATAAAAAGTTTCTAAGACCATCCAGATAGTCTATCTGATATTCTCTGCTTATGGGGAACTGGTACAGCCAGAAGTCTTCACCCTTTCATCTCCAGATTCTCCCTCAGGCACTTGTGATGTTTCTCAGGGTTAGAATAAAGAGATATCTATGAATGAACACATCCAGAGAGGGACCATAAATGCTGAGTGAGGTCACCTTGCCTACTGATATCCTCAAGTAGGTGGAACACAGGGACCTAGCCTGCTCTCCCAGTATGTTCAACCTGTTCACATCCAGGGGTGGCACCTGTGAAGATATTCCCTGGGTATGTTCAATTCCTGTGGCCAAAGCCAGGAGAGGCCGTTGAGCGTCCATGGACAAAACATAGGACTGTTCTGAACTGGCCAGTTAGGCCGCACCTCTCTTACTGGCTCAGTGTTCGTGTGGCGTCCTATCAGAAGTTCCACCCAGACTTTCTGTGGCTGTCTCCATGGTGATTGGAAACAAACTTTAGCCCCACCCACTCGGCCTTCACCTGGTCACCTGGCCTGTTGACCCTCACCCAGCCCCTGTGTTGATGAAAAAAATGATGACGGCCAGTGCCCGTGTGTCTTCATTTAGTTTGAACGATTAGGGATCTTTCCTGGGGCAGAAGACAGCCAAGGTCAGCCTGAGCCTAGATACCTAGTGACCTGTGACACTGCTGCTAGTGATACTGATTTCCACACTCACATATCCACTGGCAGCAGATTCAGAGTGGTTGAAGAAGAAATGTACCTAGAGAGCACACATTCGAGGCGACACAGGCCAAAGGCAAAGGAAGATAGTACACATTGTGGAGCTCAAGTTTCAACCTCACTAGGGCCCAGGGCTCCCTGTTGTAGGTTGCAAACATGCCATCCACATCCCCACATCCATAGACTCTGGACTACTGGGACCCTGGCTGCCAGGATTTCGGCATTGTCCTGGCAAACCTGATGCATATGCAGTGTGCCACCGGAGGCTGTGGACGAGCAGATGGCACAGTTTTGAAAATGCTCGTTTTGCATGACTTTGCCTGTAATCTCCTTTGACTGAGTGGCTGAAGTGTTTCCTAGCAGGTGAAGGTGTTCATGGCGAAAGGCGGATTTGATGTGTGCATGGAGGTGTGTGCTGAGAAGATGACAAGATGGAGGTCAGGGTGGGATCTTCTGACCCAGGATAGGTGTCTGGAAGGTATGTATTAATGTTTTCTGCCCCTTCCACTTGCCTGGGTGTTTCCATACAAGCTGTCATTGGAATAAGTAGTCTCCGGAGAGGCTTCCACCTGTGAGCAAGCTTCACCTGGCCAGGGTCCGCCCATGGTGTAGCTCCCTCATCAATCACTACTATTTAGACTTTCCAGATAGACTATCTGCCTTTCTCTGCCCATGAGCAACCAGTACAGCCAGAGGCCTTCCCCCTTTGGTCTTTTGTCTCTAGGCACTCTTTCAGGCACTCCAAGCTGTGATGTGTCTCAGGGGTAGAATAAAGAGAGTTCCCAGAATTAACACATCCAGAGAGAGACAGAGAGAGGTAAGAGAAGCTGAGTGGGGATGCCTTGCCTACTGATACTCTCAGAAAAGTGGAAAACAGGTACCTGGTATGCTCTGCCAATGCCCTGAACCTGTCCACATCAGGGGCTCCCATCTGCCTGAACTGCCTTTCCCAGGGTGTGGTGAAATCCTTTGGCCACAGCCAGAGGTGGCCACTGTGTCACAGGTGACAATGGAGGGCCCTGTATCATCCGCCAGGTGGGCCAGATCTCTACCGTTGGCTCAGTAGTTGTCAGCTAGCCCATCAGAAGCTCCTCCCACTCTTCTGAGGCCTGTCTCCTTGGTGATAGCAAACAAGCCTTAGCTTCGCCCACCCGGTGTTCACTCAGCCTGCATGGCCTGCTGACCCTCACCCCGTGCTCTGTGTTGTCAGAATTAATGTCCACCAGGGCAGAGGTGTCACCGTCTGGAATAAAGGGTTCGGGCCCTTTCCTGGGACAGAGACAGCTAAGGTCAGCTTGTGCCTCGATCTCTAGTGACTTGTGACACTGCTGCCAGTGATAGACGGTGACTTTGACATTCACATATCCCCTGGTGGCAGAATGATCATGACAGGAGGAGAAATATCGCTAGAGAGCACACATTCAATGAGGCACCAGCCAAGGGCCAGTGACCTTACTGGGCTACGTAGAATTGAATGGTGAGCCAGTCTAGGGCCCAAGACTCCCTCCTGTATGTGGCAAACAGGTCATCCACATCCCCACGTCCAGAAGCCTCTGGACTGCTGGGGCCCTGGCTGCCAGGGTTTCGGCCTTGTCTTCGGAGGCCAGCTACACCCTGTTCCACCAGAGGCAGGGGACACGTACAGAGCAAACATTTGAAAATGGCAGTTTCACTTCATTTTCTCGGAACTACCTTTGGCTGAGTGGCATGCTTTTTTTCCTAGTAGCATAAAACATTCAGAGATAAAGGCAGAATTATATGTGCAGACATAGTGTGTGCTGAGGTGATGAGGTTGAGACCAGGTTGGGATCTTTAGTCTCAGGAGAGGCCCCTGGCTGGTATCGGTCAATCTTATCTACCCTTTCCACTTGGCGGGGTTTTCCACCGTACAACGTGTCAGCAGAATTAGTAGTCGCCAGAGGGGCTTGCATCTGCCCACAAGCTCCACCTGGCCAGGGTCTACCCGTGGTGTATTTCCCATGTCAATCATCAGTATCTAAGACCATCCCGATAGACTACCCCATATTCTCTGGCCATGGGGAACCGGTACAGCCAAAAGACTTCCCCCTTTCATCTCCATTCTCTCTCTCAGGCACTCATGATGTTTCTCAGGGGTAGAATGAAGAGATTTCTCCAAATGAACACATCCAGAGAGAGACCATAGATGCTAATCGAGGTCACCATGTCTACTGATATCAAGTAAGTAGAGTGCAGGTACCTGGCCTGCTCTCCCAGTGTCTTGAACCTGTCCACATCAGGGGTTTCCACCTGTGAAGATATTCCCTGATGTGCTCAATTCCTGTGGCCAAACCAGAAGAGGCCATTGAGTGTCCATGGACAAAATGGAGGACTCTGCTGAACTGGCCAGTTAGACCGGACCTCTCCTCTTGGCTCAGTGTTTGTGACATGTCCCATCAGAAGTTCCACCCAGCCTTCCTGTGGCTGTCTCCATGGTGATTGGGAAAGAAACCTTAGCCCCACCTACTCGGCCTTTACCTAGCCACCTGGCCTATTGACCCTCAGCCAGACCCCTGTGTTGATTCAAAATATAATGTCTGCCAGTGCCCACATGTCATCATTTCCTTTGAAGGATGAAGGCCCTTGCCTGGGGCAGAAGACAGTCAAGATTAGCCTGAGCCTACATAGTGACCTGTGACACTGCCGCCAGAGATAGAATTTGATTTCCTCACTCACATATCCGCTGGTAGCAGATTCAGAGTGGTTGGAGGAAAAATGTACCTAGAGAGCACACATTCAAGGTGGCACAGACCAAAGTTCTACTCTGTCCTGTAGGGTCAGTTATGAGTTGGAATTGACTCAACAGCACACAACAACAAATGTATGATGGAAATTGAGGAGTACAAAGCTCCAAGAAATGGTCCTCCCTTCTGGGTCAAAGGATGGAGGACAGAGAAAACAGAGATCCAAAACCTTGGAAAAAAAGAAGTCTGGGAGGAAGATTGTTGGTGGAATAAGGACTATGAAGGGCTACCATACATACTGAGGAATCTGAAGTGTAATGTGCATGCCTAAGGATGGAGACATGCTCACAAAAAAAAAAAAAAAAATACTGACAAGGCCTTAGGCTTGCACCTCTGGCTGATCTTTGGGCTCCAGGCAAACAGGAAGCGAATGCCAAGGCAGAGTTTTAGGCAGTCTGTGTTAGCATTGAAAGGATGTCCCAGTTCGGAGCCAATCTGCAAAGACTGGGAGAGTATTATTTTTTCTTTTTGGGTACAAGCATTTAAAGAAATCACTGTGAGATCATGAACTCACTCATTGAGATAACAGAACAGAAACTTCCGTGGCCAGACATGACAAGGAATACAAGCTTTGCAGAAATAATTTGGAAATGTCACTAAGTAAATGGATGATTGGCCCTCAACAATTAAAAAAAAAAAAAAAAACCCTAATTACAGGAGAGAACCTGCTTTTTCATAACCATAGTATATTATTTAAAATACCCAGAGTTTTTCTCCTTTTCTCAACTTTTAAGTCTTGTTTGATAGGCCTGTCCAATCTTTGCCTGAAGGGTGAACCTCAGGAGTGACTTCATTACTGAACTGAAATGGTGTCCAGGGGTCATACTTTCAGGGTTTCTCCCATCTCTGTCTGGCTATCAAGTCCTGTCTTGTTTTTTGTTGTTTGTTTGTCTTTGTAGTCCTTTATTTATTTTTTAAAGTTAACATTCAAGTTCTTAATCCATCCGCAATTAATTTTTGTGTATGGTAGCAGTTAAAGCCCTGCTTTTATATCCTCCATAAGGTTAACCACATAAACCAAATTTCTTGTGACACTTGTTATTTTTATTTTAAATAATACTTTTTTTTTTTAGGATTCCTTAACTGGATTGTGTTTGTACCTTCATTGACTTTTATTTTTCAACTCCCTCCACCCCCCTAAAAAACAGCAAGTACACAAAACGTAATTTTCTGTACATAAAAAGCCTGAGATTTTTCACTACTAATTAACAATTAAGTTCTTAGGGAGGCAAGAGTAATGGTTAGATATAAGCTCTTTAAAGTCAAATAAATTGGGTTTGAATCTTATGTCTATACATTTCTTAAATTTTTATCTCTTTAAAGGAAATTATTTAACTCATATTTCAGCATTTTTGTAGTAATGAAATAAAATAATTATCTTAAATCCCTTACCATGAGAACTGACATAAAATCTCAGTAATTTGCATATCTCTTGACCCACACAAGGAAGAACAAAAGATTTAAGTAATATGCTGCAAAATGTCTTGGATTTGAATCTGTAACTTCTTCCCTGATGTATCTTTGAAATAAAGCCCAAACCCATTGCCGTCAAGTCAATTCCAACTCATAGTGACCCTATAGGACAGAGTAGAACTGCCCCATAGAGTTTCCAAGGAGAGCCTGGTGGATTCAAATTGCTGATCTTTTGGTTAACAGTCATAGCACTTAACCACTATACCACCAGGGTTTCCATCATTGAAGTAGAACCGCATATTTTCATGAAAGAGGAGTAAAGAATGCCTATCTCATTCTACAGAACTAAATGTATTTTTAAGCCCTTTTCTCATATATGATATTTTTAATTCCAGTTTTTCCAAACTAAGCATGTTCTTCTAAGAAAATGTTTTATTACAAAGAACAGTAATAATTAAAATATATTTAATGTATAACTATAAAAAGATGTCCTAGAAGAGGTCCAATCCTTGTAAATAATACTCAGGGTGTTTCGTATATTGAGATCGCTCTAAAACTGGTAAGTGACCAACCAATACATATGTTGAAAGTATCAGGAGTACTCCTAAAATACCATAACCATTCTTATCAAACTATTGTACTTAGTTTTGATCTGCAGCTTCTCAGAAAGCTTTCAGTATGTCTCTTTTCAGAGATGATTTGTAATAACTTAATAAAAGGAAAATAAGACAATGGTGCACTGCAGAGAATATAGAAATTGGAAAAAAGATGATATAATGTATGTTGTTCCCAAAATATAGGGCATTGAAGCCTACAGTTTGAGAAAAAAGATTGGATTTGGCATGTTGGATAGTAGTTTCAGCATCATATTTTGTCAACCAAGTTAGCACTTCATACACTGTGGAAAGGGAGGTTTAAGTTCCCTGCACTCAACCTTTTTTTTTTTCCCCCTTCAGGTTATGCCCTCATCTCATTTCTAAGTTTGTATATTCTTCTTTTTTAAAATAATTTTTATTGAGCTTTAAGTGAACTTTTACAAATCAAGTCAGTCTGTCACATATAAGCTTATATACACCTTACTCCATACTCCCACTTACTCTCCCCCTAATGAGTCAGCCCTTCCAGTCTCTCCTTTCTGACAATTTTGCCAGTTTCTAACCCTCTCTACCCTCCCATCTCCCCTCCAGACAGGAGATGCCATCACAGTCTCAAGTGTCCACCTGATACAAGTAGCTCACTCTTCATCACCATCTCTCTCTAAACCATTGTCCAGTCCCTTCCATGTCTGATGAGTTGTCTTCGGGAATGGTTCCTGCCCTGGGCCAACAGAAGGTTTGGGGACCATGACCGCCAGGATTCCTCTAGTCTCAGACCATTAAGTCTGGTCTTTTATGAGAATTTGGTGTCTGCATCCCACTGTTCTCCTGCTCCCACAGGGGTTCTCTGTTGTGCTCCCTGTCAGGGCAGTCATCGGTTGTGGCCGGGCACCATCTAGTTCTTCTGGTCTCAGGATGATGTAAGTCTCTGCTTCACGTGGCCCTTTCTGTCTCTTGGGCTGATAGTTGTCGTGTGACCTTGGTGTTCCTCATTCTCCTTTGCTCCAGGTGGGTTGAGACCCATTGATGCATCTTAGATGGCCACTTCTTAGCATTTAAGACCCCAGATGCCACATTTCAAAGTGGGATGTAGAAAGTTTTCATAATAGTATTATTTTGCCAATTGACTTAGAAGTCCCCTTAAGCCATAGTCCCCAAACCCCCACCCTTACTTCGCTGACGTTTGAAGCATTCAGTTTATCCTGGAAACTTCTTTGCTTTTGGTCCAGTCCATTTGAGCTGACCTTCCGTGTATTGAGTATTGTCCTTCCCTTCACCTCAAGTAGTTCTTATCTACTACCTAATCAGTATATAACCCTCTCCCTCCCTCCCCCCTCCCCCCTCGTAACCACAAAAGTATGTGTTCTTCTCAGTTTATACTATTTCTCAAGATCTTATAATAGTGGCCTTATACAATATTTGTCCTTTTGCTTCTGACTAATTTCACTCAGCATAATGCCTTCCAGGTTCCTCCATGTTATGAAATGTTTCAGAGATTCGTCACTGTTCTTTATCGATGCGTAGTATTCCATTGTGTGAATATACCACAATTTATTTAACCATTCATCCGTTGATGGACACCTTGGTTGCTTCCAGCTTTTTGCTATTGTAAATAGAGCTGCAATAAACATGGGTGTGCATATATCTCTTCGTGAAGGCTCTTATTTCTCTACGGTATATTCCGGGGAGTGGGATTTCTGAGTCGCATGGTAGTTCTATTTCTAACTTTTTAAGAAAACGCCAGATAGATTTCCAAAGTGGTTGTACCATTTTACATTCCCACCAGCAGTGTATAAGAGTTCCAATCTCTCTGCAGCCTCTGCAACATTTATTATTTTGTGTTTTTTGGATTAATGCCAGCTTTGTTGGAGTGAGATGGAATCTCATCGTAGTTTTAATTTGCATTTCTCTAATGGCTAATGAGCGAGAGCATTTTCTCATGTATCTGTTAGCTGCCTGAATATCATCTTTAGTGAAGTGCGTGTTCATATCCTTTGCCCACTTCTTGATTGGGTTGTTTGTCTTTTTGTGGTTGAGTTTTAACAGAATCATATAGATTTTAGAGATCAGGCGCTAGTCGAAGATGTCATAACTGAACATTCTTTCCCAATCTGTAGGTGGTCTTTTTACTCTTTTGGTGAAGTCTTTAGATGAGCATAGCTGTTTGATTTTTAGGAGCTCCCAGTTATCTGGTTTCTCTTCATCATTTTTGGTAAAATTTTGTATTCTGTTTATGCCTTGAATTAGGGCTCCTAACGTTGTCCCTATTTTTTCTTCCGTGATTTTTATCATTTTAGTCTTTATGTTTAGGTCTTTGATCCACTTGGAGTTAGTTTTTGTGCATGGTGTGAGGTTTCGGTTCTGTTTCATTTTTCTGCAAATGGGTATCCAGTTATGCCAGCATCATTTGTTAAAAAGACTATCTTTTCCCCAATTAACTGACACTGGCCTTTGTCAAATATCAGCTGCTCATATGTGGATGGATTTCTGTCTGGATTCTCAATTCTATTCCACTGGTCTATTTGCCTGTTGTTGTACCAGTACCAGGCTGTTTTGACTGCTGTGGCTGTATAATAGGTTCTGAAATCAGGTAGAGTGAGGCCTCCCACTTTCTTCTTCTTTTTCAGTAATGCTTTACTTATCCGAGGTTTCTTTCCCTTCCATATGAAGTTGGTGATTTGTTTCTCCATCACATTAAAAAATGTCATTGGAATTTGGATCGGAAGTGCATTGTATGTATAGATGGCTTTTGGTAGAATAGACATTTTTACTATGTTAAGTCTTCCTATCCATGAGCAAGGTATGTTTTTCCACTTAAGTAGGTCCTTTTTAGTTTCTTGCACTAGTACTTTGTAGTTTTCTTTGTATAGGTCTTTTACATCTTTGGTAAGATTTATTCCTAAGTATTTTATCTTCTTGGGGGCTACTGTGAATGGTATTGATTTGGTGATTTCCTCTTCGATGTTGTTTTTGTTGGTGTAGAGGATTCCAAGTGATTTTTGTATGTTTATCTTATAACCTGAGACTCTGCCGAACTCTTCTATTAGTTTCAGTAGTTTTCTGGAGGATTCCTTAGGGTTTTCTGTGTATAAGATCATGTCATCTACAAATACAGATAGTTTTACTTCCTCTATGCCAATTCGGATGCCCTTTATTTCTTTGTCTAGCCTAATTGCTCTGGCTAGGACCTCTAGCACAATGTTGAATAGGAGCGGTAATAAAGGGCATCCTTGTTTGGTTCCCATTCTCAAGGGAAATGCTTTCAGGCTCTCTCCATTTAGAGTGATGTTGGCTGTTGGCTTTGTATAAATTATGCTGAGGAATTTTCCTTCAGTTCCTGTTTTACTGAGGGTTTTTATCATGAATGGGTGTTGGACTTTGTCAAATGCCTTTTCTGCATCAATTGATAAGATCATGTGGTTTTTGTCTTTTGTTTTATTTATGTGGTGGATTACATTAATGGTTTTTCTAATATTAAACCAGCCTTGCATACCTGGTATAAATCCCACTTGGTCGTGCTGGATTTTTTTTTTTTTTTGATATTTTGTTGAATTCTATTGGCTAGAATTTTGTTGAGGATTTTTGCATCTATGTTCATGAGGGATATAGGTCTGTAATTTTCTTTTTTTGTGATGTCTTTACCTGGTTTTGGTATCAGGGATACGGTGGCTTCATAGAATGAGTTAGGTAGTATTCCGTCATTTTCTATGCTTTGAAATACCTTTAGTAGTAGTGGTGTTAACTCTTCTCTGAAAGTTTGGTAGAACTCTGCAGTAAAGCCATCTGGCCCAGGGCTTTTTTTGTTGGGAGTTTTTTGATTACCGTTTCAATCTCTTTTTTTGTTATGGGTCTATTTAGTTGTTCTACTTCTGATTGTGTTAGTTTAGGTAGGTAGTGTTTTTCTAGGAATTCATCCATCTCTTCAAGGTTTGCAAATTTGTTAGAGTACAATTTTTCATAATAATCTGATGTGATTCTATTAATTTCAGTTGGGTCTGTTGTGATGTGGCCCATTTCATTTCTTATTCAGGTTATTTGTTTCCTTTCCTGTATTTCTTTACTCAGTCTGGCCAATGGTTTATCAATTTCGTTAATTTTTTCAAAGAACCAGCTTTTGGCTTTGTTAATTCTTTCAATTGTTTTCCTGTTCTGTAATTCATTTAGTTCAGCTCTAATTTTTATTATTCGTCTTCTGGTGCCTGATGGATTCTTTTGTTGTTTGCTTTCTATTTGTTCAAGTTGTAGGGACAGTTCTCTGATTTTGGCTGTTTCTTCTTTTTGTATGTGTGCATTTATCAGTATAAATTGACCTCTGAGCACTGCTTTTGCTGTGTCCCAGAGGTTTTGATAGAAAGTGTTTTCATTCTCGTTGCATTGTATGAATTTCTTTATTCCCTCCTTAATACCTTCTATAACCCAACCTTTTTTGAGCAGGGTATTGTTCAGTTTCCAAGTATTTGATTTCTTTTCCCTAATTTTTCTGTTAGATTTCCACTTTTATGGCCTTGTGCTCTGAGAAAATGCTTTGTAATATTTCAATGTCTTGGATTTTGCAAAGGTTTGTTTTATGACCTAATATGTGGTCTATTCTAGAGAATGGTCCATGTGCGCTAGAAAAAAAGTATACTTTGCAGCAGTTGGGTGGAGTGTTCTGTATAAGTCAATGAGGTCAAGTTTGTTGATTGTAGCAATTAGGTCTACTGTGTCTCTTTTGAGCTTCTTACTGGAAGTCCTGTCCCCCTCTGAAAGTGGTGTCTTAAAGTCTCCTACTATAATTGTGGAGGTGTTTATCTCACTTTTCAGTTCTGTTAAAGTTTGTTTTATGTATCTTGCAGCCCTGTCATTGGGTGCATAAATATTTAATATGGTTATATCTTCCTGGTCAATTGTCCCTTTAATCATTTTGTAGTGTCCTTCTTTATCCTTTGTGGTGGATTTAACTTTAAAGTCTATTTTGTCAGAAATTAATATTGCTATTCCTGCTCTGTTTTGCTTATTGTTTGCTTGATATTTTTTTTCCATCCTTTGAGTTTTAGTTTGTTTGTGTCTCTAAGTCTAAGGTGTGTCTCTTGTAGGCAGCATATAGACGGATCGTGTTTCTTTATCCAGTCTGAGACTCTCTGTCTCTATATTGGTGCATTTAGTCCATTTACATTCAGTGTAATTATAGATAAGTATGTGTTTAGTGGTGTCATTTTGATGCTTTTTTATGTGTGTTGTTGACAATTTCATTTTTCCACTTACTTTTTTGTGCTGAGACGTTTTTCTTTGTAGATTGTGTGTTCCTCATTTTCATAGCATTTGACTTTGTGTTTGCTGAGTCGTTATGTTTTTCTTGGTTTTTATTTTGAGTTCTGGAGTTGTTATACCTCTTGGTAGTTACCTTAATATTTACCCCTATTTTTCTAAGTAAAAACCTAACTTGTATTGTCCTATATCGCCTTGTATCTCTCTCCATATGGCAGTTCTATGCCACCTGTATTTAGTCCCTCTTTTTGATTATTGTGAGATTTTACATTTTGACTTCAATGATTCCGTTTTGAGCATTTTTTTCTTTTTGAAATTAATCTTAATTTGTTTTTGTGATTTCCCTATTTGAGTTGGTATCAGGATGTTCTGTTCTGTGACCTTGTGTTGTCCTTGTGTCTGATATTATTGGTTTACTGATGAATTTCCTTTAGTATTTCTTGTAGCTTTGGTTTGGTTTTTGCAAATTCTCTAAGCTTGTGTCTATCTGTAAAGGTTTTAATTTCGCCTTCATATTTTCGAGAGAGTTTTACTGGAAATATGATCCTTGGTTGGCAGTTTTTCTCCTTTCAGTGCTCTATATATGTCATCCCATTCCCTTCTTGACTGCATGGTTTCTGCTGAGTCGTCTGAACTTATTCTTATTGATTCTCCTTTGTAGGAGACCTTTCTTTTATCCCTGGCTGCTTTTAAAATTTTCTCTTTATCTTTGGTTTTGGCAAGTTTGATGATTATATGTCTTGGTGATTTTGTTTCTGGATCAATCTTAAATGGGGTTCGATGAGCATCTTGGATGGATATCCTTTTGTTTTTCATGATGTCAGGGAAGTTTTCTGCCAACAGATCTTCAACTATTCTCTCTGTGTTTTCTGTTATCTCTCCCTGTTCTGGGACTCCAATCACACGCAAGTTATTCTTCTTGATAGAGTCCCACATGATTCTTAGGGTTTCTTCATTTTTAAAAATTGTTTTATCTGATTTTTTTCCAGCTATATTGGTGTTAATTCCCTGGTCCTCCAGATTTCCCACTCTGCATTCCAATTGCTCGAGTCTGCTCCTCTGACTTCCTATTGCATTGTCTAATTGTGTAATTTTATTGTTAATCTTTTGGGTTTCTGAATGCTGTCTCTCTGTGGATTCTTGCAACTTACTAATTTTTCCACTATGTTCTTGAATAATCTTTTTGAGTTCTTCAACTGCTTTATTTGTGTGTTCCTTGGCTTTTTCTGTAGATTGCCTTATTTCATTTCTGAAGTCATCCCTGACGTCTTGAAGCATTCTGTAAATTAGTTTTTTTATATTCTGCATCTGGCAATTCCAGGATTGTATCTTCATTTGGGAAAGATTTTGATACTTTAGTTTGGGGAGTTGTAGAAGCATTTATGGTCTGCTTCTTTATGTGGTTTGATACTGACTGCTGTCTTCGAGCCATCACTAAGATATTGTAGTGATTTGTTTTATATTTGCTCACTGAGTCTTATCTTGTTTTGTTTTCTTTCAATATACGTAGATGGGCTACTAGATTGCGCTGTCTTGATTGTTGTAGTCCTTGAGTCAGTTATGTCCTATTACCAGCTGGTCTGGGCTGTTACCAGATATATAAGCCTAAGAGTCCATTCACTATTCTTGAGTAGAATCTGATTTTGGGTCATCAAGTGTGTGGTGTAGACTTTCACCTATCCACCTAGAGAAGTAGTGGTGATAGTTGTGTGCACCAGATTCTAGTAACAGCAAGGGTTCACACTCCGGGGGGGCAGGATGCTGACAGGCTTCTGCCAAGTGCCAGTGAGGTAGGCGCTTCTCTATTCCTAAAGCACTTTGGTGGGTGGGCTCTGCAGCTGTACCTTAGGCACCCAATGCAAGTACCTCTACAGATTGGTAGGTGTCATCCCCCTTAGGCCCCTAAGGCAGGAGGCTAGGTGGTCTGGGGGGAGCTTCAGCCCTCAGTTCCCTGTGGTGGGTCAGTGAGGGCTCTGTTGAATATGCAGAGGTATCAGACCTGGGAAACTTGTCTTTCCAGTAAATCCGCTAAAAAAAAAAATGCAGTCAGATCCCTATCAGAAATGCCTTTGCATTATAATAGCCACCTTGTTCCCTGTAGGGATGAAAACTCCAGACTGTGGATCACATATGCTTGGCTAGAGCTGGTTCTGTGCTTTCAGTCCAATTAGGGAAGGATTTTTGGTCCCTGGGTTTTTTGTGGTTGCTTCTCTCAGGCCAGAAGAATGGGTTAGGAAAAGACCAAAAAAAAAGGGGAAAGAAAAACCGTGGAGCAGTTCTCCCTCTGGCTCAGGAAATTCCAAAGTTAATGAAGCCGCCTGGGAAGGGGAGGGGAGGGTTCAGAAAAACAGGAGAGAGTAACACCCCGAAATATAGACAAAAGTTACTTATCTTGCTTGGGATGACTATTTTATCTGAGATTCCCGAGGGGCGTCTCTCCTATGTGTGCTGGCTGGGTAGAGATTGCCCCCGAGGGTCAGGCCCGTGACCCGTGCTTGTGCTGTCTCAGAAGCCACAGTTAGTTCCTCCGCTCCCAGTCCACAGCCCAGTGCCAAGGTTCCCTGGCTGGGATGCTGCACTTCTGGCTCCAAAACCAGTCGCTGCCTCCCAGTGACTTCTCCTCCTGTCAGCCGTGTCGCTGTGCTGCCTGCATGCACTGGCTGGGCTTCCCCTGAGGTCAGTTCAGGGGGCTAGGACTGCGCCCCATATTTGTGCCCTCTCAGGATGCCATGCTCAGATCCCCTGCGCCCAGTCCAAAGCCTGGCACCAAGGTTTCCTGACTGGGACACAGGCTCCAGGCTCTGAAAATAGTCGCTGCTTCCCCGTGGTTGTTTGTTCTCAGTCTCTGTCACTCAGGTCAACTCTTTAGATCTGTGTTTGATGGTCAGCATTCGTAGATTGTCATGTATGTGATCGATTCACTTGTTTTTCTGAGTCTTTGTCACAAGAGGGATCCGAGGTAGCTTCTACCTAGTCAGCCATCTTGGCCCCGCCTCTCCTGTCTTCCTTTTTAAGTTAGAATTTTGTTCTTCGTTTTTCTCCAGCTCTGTCCATGACTCTCTATTGTGATCCCTGTCAGAGCACGCAGTGGTGGTAGCCAGGCACCATCTAGTTGTACTGGACTCAAACCGGTGGAGGCCATCATAGATGTGGTCCATTACTCCTTTGGAATAATCTTTCTCTTATGTCTTTAGTTTTCTTCATTTTTCCTTGCTCCTGAAGGGGTGATACCAGTGGAGTATCCTAGATGGCCACTTACAGACTTTACAACTCCAGACGCTACTCCCCAAAGTAGAATGTAGAACATTTTCTTTATAAACTATGTGATGCCAATTGAGCTAGACATTACCCGAGACCATGGTCCCCACAGCCCTCAGCCCAGTAATTTGGTCCCTCAGGGAGTTTGGATATGTCAGTGGAGCTTCCCTGGCCTTGCCTTCTACAAATTGTGCTGGCTTCCCCAATATTGTTTACTGCCTTACCCTTCACCAAAGATACCACTTATGAATTGTCTATTTAGTGTTTCTCCAGTCCCCCTCCCTTCCCTCGTAACCATCAAAGATTGTTTCTTTTTCTGTATAAACCTTTTCAGTACAATAGTGGTCTCATACAATATTTGTCCTTTTGTGATTAACTTATTTCACTCAGCATAATGCACTCCAGATTCAGATTCATCCACGTTATGATACGCTTCACAGATTCATCGTTGTTCTTTATCATTGTTTAATACTCCATTGTGTGTATGTACCACAGTTTGCTTATCCATTCATCCGTTAATGAGCATCTAGGTTGTTTCCATCTTTTTACTATTGTGAACGATACTGTAATGAACATGGGTGTTCTTATGTCTATTCCTGTGATGACTCCTATTTCTCTAGGATATATTCCTAGGAGTGGGATTGCTGGATCATATGGTATTTCTATTTCTAGCTTTCTAAGGAAGTGCCATATTGTTTTCCAAAATGGTTGTATCATTTTGCATTCCCACCAGCAATGCATAAGGGTTCCGATCTCTCTGCAGCCTCTCCAACATTTGCTATTTCCTGTTTTAGTGATTTGGGTCGGTAATGTTGGGGTGAGATGGTAGCTCATTGTGATTTGAATTACATTTCTCTGGTGGGGAATAGCTAGTGAATTGTGAGCATTTCTGCATGTGTCTGTTGGTCTCTTGAATATTTTCTTTGGTGAAGTATCTGTTCATTTCCTTTGCCCATTTTTTTCTCCTTTTTTATTTTTCATTTTATTGTACTTTAGATGAAGGTTTACAGAACAAACTAGTTTCTCATCAGAGAGTCAGTACACACATTGTTTTATGACATTGGTTAACAACCCCGTGACATGTCAACACTCTCCACTCTCAACCCTGGTTTCCCCATTACCAGATTTCCTGTTACCCCCTACCTTCCAGTCCCTGCCCCAGGGCTGGTGTTCCCCTTCAGTCTTGCTTTGTTCCATGGACCTGTTCAATTTTTGGCTAAAGGGTGAACCTCAGGAGCAACCTGAAAGCGTGCCTGGGGGCCATACTCTTAGGGTTTCTCCAATCTCTGTCAGGCCAGCAAGCCTGATCTTTCTTTTTGAGTTGGAATTTTGTTCTACATTTTTCTACAGCTCTGTCTGGGACCCTAAATTGTGATCCATGTCACAGGAGTCAGTATTGGTAGCCAGGCACCATGTTGTTGTTCCGGACTCAGTCTGGTAGAGGCAATGGTAGACATGGTCCATTAGTCCTTTGGACTAATCTCTCCCTTGTATCTTCAGTTTTCTTCATTCTTCCTTGCTCCCGAAGGGCTGAGACCAGTGGAGTATCCTAGATGGCTGCTCATGGGCTTTTAAGTCCCCAGATGCTACTCACCAAAGTAGAACGTAGAACATATTCTTTATAAACTATGTTATGCCAATCGAGCTAGATATTCCCTGAGATCATGTTCCCCACAGCTCTCAGCCCAGCAATTCAGGCCCTCAGGGAGTCTGGGTGTGTCTATGGAGCTACCATGACCTTGTCTCATTCAGGTTGTGCTGGCTTTCTCGGTATTGTGTACTATCTTATCCTTCATCAAAGCTTCTACTTATCTATTGTCTATTAAATCTTTTTCCATCCCCACCCCTCTCCGTGCCCTCATAACTATCAAAGATTGTTCCTTTTTGTACTTAAACCTTTTCGTGAGTGTTTACAGTAGTGGTCTCACTCAATGTTTGTCCTTTTGTAACTGACATTTCACTCAGCATAATGTCCTCCAGATTCATCCCTGTTAAGAGATGGCTTCACAGATTTGTCATTATTCTTTATCAGGAATGTAGAACAGGGTGTTATAAAAACAAAAAAAAGGGGGGGGGGGACTATTCAGTGTACAAAAATATATATAGTTCTGGGAAATTAAGATGTATCAAAAGTGACAACTCAATAGCTGGATTAGAAGATAAAGTTGAAAAAAATCTCCCAGAAGGTATAGCAGAAAGGCAAAGAGGTAGAAAATTAAAAAACTAGGAGATCCAACTTGTTAAAAATAGGGAATCAAATGGGGGGGTGGGGGGAGAGAGAGAAGAAGGAGTTTCAGTGGGGGAAGAAAACATCAAATACTTCAAAAATTTTTCAGTAACTAAAGAATATCATAGCTTCCTGGAATTATGAATTACGGCATCAAAATTTATTCAAGAAACATCGAGAAGTTTATTAATTGTATTATTTTACCAACCGAATTTATATAATCACTGGGGGGGGATTAAATTTACAATAGCCTTTATATAGTGTCAAATGTTTTTCTTTAACAGAAGGAGTTTTGAAAACAATTATTTGGATGTCATGTATTAGACAAAAAAAAAAAAATTGAACCATGAATGGGGTTAACTGATTTTCTATTTAAAGTATCTGTTGGTACCACTATAGAACTGGCATCATTTACCCATTAATAGAACCAACATATGTGCACAAGAAAACTTGAAAAAATGAACAAAATTAATTTAGAAGGCCAGCCATTTGATCTAATTGAAAAGTCATGTTTCATAGAGTGATATGTAATAGACCTGTGCTGTATATGTCAAAATGTCTTTAAAAAATACTGTCTTTGAGCAATGTTCTTAAAATAACCAGGAACTTTTGAAGTGGTTGCTGATGTTTCTTCAGCAGATATGTGCATTTAGATTTTCAGATTGTCAGTGATATCCCTGAGCTCCATGATGGACGGAAAATGTCAACAGACATTTTGGGAACTTACATGTTCATCATCAACTATCCTGAGACATGAAAATATAGTACTTAATATTTTACTAGACATGCACTTCAATTCTTAAACCAATTGCTACTAAAAGTATTTCTTGCAAAATAAAAAGTGTTACTAAACAAAAAATAACTAAATCATTGTAGATTTACACCAGACAAAAATGCTCATTCTATGAAGCAAGAGCATTCAAACTACACGCTAAGTGCTCTATGACAGGATTTCTCTCAGTCCCTATGTTTTGCCTATATTTCACATAAACCTAATATATAATGTCCCACATTCACTGACCATCTGACTGGCAGCCTGGTGACTTTATGCATCTTACAGGCCATAGCACAAGCCACTGAAAAACTACCTGCTAAATGAAGTAGCTGGCAGAAGCTTTAATACTTCTCCTACCAGGACAAGAGGCCATAACGAATTATCTAGAGATGCATGATTTTTATTATTGATCATTCTGCATACTGTCCTTGGATGATAGAAGTTAGTTATATTGCACCAGGACAGGATCAGGAAAAAAGAGTTGGGACACTGGTTATAGTCCATGTTTAATAACATTTTCAGCTGAGAGCTGCATGTGTATCTCACATATTACGGTACTAGATGGGAACATGCAAGAGATGGAAGTGCAAAACTGAGGTCTCTACTTTCAGCTTATGTTAGTTCTACTAATGACATTTCTTTAAAAAATGAAAAACCTTGGTCAAATATTAAATTGCATGGGGTGGTAAGACAAGAGGTGTAAACAAGACAGTTAAATCAGGATATTTAATCATTCAGTGTTACTTGTCTGATTTGCCAGAGCAAAAACCAGACGAGTTGGAGAATATTGGTGGTTAATCCTCAACTTAATTGTTGATGCCAATTGCAGCTGTGTTCCAGATCCATTGTCACTACTGGAAACTCTTATATAGCTTTTGATTCAGTAAATGGTTTAAGTTGTATTCTATCAGCAAAAATAATCAGAAGCAGTTTGCCTTCACCTGGCAAGGACAGCAGCATACTTTCTCAGGACTATGTCTACAGAGGATTGATCTATGACTATATTTAGAACCAGGGAACTTTCATGTACTACCATCATGAATAAAGGACACAGTGTTTTTGGGACCACTTACTATGTGGTAACCCATAAGGCTTACAGCTCTAAAGGCAGTTCACAGCAAGAGAGCACTCTGGAGCAGATCCAGACTGCAGTGCAAGCTGTCTTACCACTTTGGCCTCATGCCACAAGAAATGCAATGCTAATTTAAATGTCTATGGCAGATAGAAAAGGAGCCCTGGTGGTGCAGTAATTAAAGCACTTAGCTGCTAACTGAAAGGTTGGCAGTTCGAACCCACCGGGTGCTCTGCGGGGGAAAGATATGGGAGTCTGCTTTCATAAAGATTACATCCTTGGAAACCCTATAAGGCAGTTCTACTCTGTCCTGCAGGGTCACTGAGTCAAAATCAACTCGACAACAATGGGTATTCTTTCTTTTTTCTATGGTAGATCCCCTTGCCTTTGAGTAGATTCTAACTCACAGCAACCCTGTAGTACCGAGTAGAACTGCCCCATAGGGTTCCCAAGGACTGCCTGGTGGATTCGAACTGCTTACCTTTTGATTGGCAGCCAAACTCTTAACCACTACACCACCAGGTTCTCCATAGGGTTGCCTTATAAAGCCTTGGAAAAATCAAAGAGTAGAATTGCAGTTGAGACCCTTAGCGTTTTTAGAGTACTGTCAACTATTCTCCATTTGATAGGCAGTTCCTACCTGGCTATTTTCCCTGGGTGGTATAAATAGTTTATATTCTTGAATGATAACTGGAAGTTTGACGGTTTAAGCCCTCCCAGAGGCACGTCGGAAAAAAGGCCTGCAAATCTACTTCTGAAAAACCTGCCATTGAAAACCCTATGGAGCACAGTTCTACTCTGACATGCATAGGGTGCCCATGAGTCAGAGTCAAGTCAATGGAACTGGTAGTCTAGTAGTACCTAAGTATTGGGCAGTGGTAAATACTGACCTCTTGATCACAAGACACCATGTGAGTATGAGACCTTAGCTGCCTCTATCAGAAAAGAGGTAATTGGAACCATAAATCAGCATTTCAAGAAACAAGGAAATGAAAAGACGACCCACAAAATATGGGAAATTTTTTGCAAATCATGTATCTGGTAAGGTACTTATATCTAGAATAAGGAACTCTCACAACCCAAGAATAAAGAGACAAACAATCCAACTAAAAAATATGCAAAGGACCTGAATACATGTTTCTCCAAAGTATGTATACATATAGCTAATAAGCACATGAGAAGATATTTGGCATCTTTTCATGCCAAGACATGTAAATAAAAACCACAATGAGATAACACTCCACACCCATTAAGATGACTAGAATCAAAAAGTCAGATAACATCAAGTGCTGACGAGGATGTGGAGAAATAGGAACGCTGATACACTGCTGGTAGAGATGTAAAATTGTGCAGCTGGAAATCAGTCTGGCAGCTCTCAAACGATTAAACACGGTGTTACCATATGACCCAGCAATTCCACTCTAGTAGATATATACCCAAGAGAAATGAAAACATATGTCCACACAGAAATTTGTACGTGACAACTCATAGCAGAATTATGAACAATAGCCAAAAGGTAGAAACAACCCAATGTCTATCAATGAACAATTGGATAAACAAAATGTCATATATCCATACAAATATTATTCAGCCATAAAGAGAAATGAATTTCTGATTTATGCTACAACATGTACGAACATTGAAAACATTATGCTAAGTGAAATAAGCTAGACACAAAGGGACCAATATTGTATGATTTCATTTCTATGAAATACTGAAATTAGGCAAAATGCATAGAGACAGATTAATGCTTACGAGGGGCTATCGATCTGGTTATCATCACTGCTGAGTGTTCAACTTGACAAAAGCAGAATAAGAACCTCCATAAGCATCATTCCCTAGTTGGCCCCTGATGTTGGCTATGGGGACAGATTGCGTACATTGGAGCCCTTTTATCATGGAAGTTACAGTTACTTACCAACATTGGAATAGATCCTTATTCTACATACGATTTTTCTTTCCTTGCTAGCCTTGCTTCTACTTTGTTATTGTTAGGTGCCATCTAGTCAGCTCCAGCTCATGGTAACACTATGTACAACAGAATGAAACACTGCCCAGTCCTACACTGCTCTCATGATCATTGTTATGCTTGAGTCCATTGTTGCAGCCACTGTGTCAATTCACCTCATTTTTGGTCTTCTTCTTTTTCACTGACCCTCGACTTTACCAAGCCTGGTGTCCTTCCCCAGTGACTGGTCCCTCCTGATAACATGTCCAAAGTATGTGAAATGAAGTCTCACCATCCTCATTTCTAAGGAGCATTCTGGCTGTACTTCTTCCAAGGCAGATATGTTCATTCTTTTGACAGTCTGTGGTACACTCAACATTCTTTGCCAACACTGTAACAGAAAGCTGTCAATTCTTTTTTGGTCTTCCTTCATTGTCCAGCTTTCACATGCATATGAAGTGAATGAAAACACCATGGCTAGGGTCAGGCGCACCTTATTCCTTAAAGTGACATCTTTGCTTTATAACACTTTAAAGAGGTCCTTTGCAGCAGATTTTCGCAACGCACGGTCGTTTGATTTTTGCTTCTAGTAGCACCACCATATGTGGACTCATAAATGCCTCATCTATACCACAGAATCACACATAACACCATCTATAACCAAGAAGATGGTTTTACAGAAAAGGCACTGGGGCTATGGGCTTATGCCATGAGTTTTACTATATGCCCCATCACCCAGAAGCAGGTGGCTTGATTGAAATGTGAAGTCACAGGACACCATCTGGGAGACAATACCCTGTGAGGTTGGGCACTCCTTCAGCATACAGTATGTGTCTTATACCAGCAACAAATGTACGGTGGTGTCATTTCCCTTATAGACAGTATGCAATGGTCTAAAACCCAAAAGATGGAAATGAGAATGCCTCCATATTATTACATATTGCTATTACTGTTGTTTTTGTTGTGAGACACGGTTGAGTTCATTCCAACTCATAGCAGCTGTAGGTGCAACAGAATAAAACACTGCTTGGTCCTGCACCCACCATCCTCACAATCATTTCTATATTTGAATCTATTGTTGTAGCCACTGTGTTAATTTATCTAGTTGAGGGAATTTTTTTTTTCTTTTTTGCTGACCCCCTAATTTACTAAGCAAGATGTCCTTTTCCAGAGACTGGTCCCTCCTGATAACATGTCCAAAGATGTGAGACAAAATCTCACCATCCTCACTTCAAATGAGAATTCTGGCTATACTTTCTCTAAGACATTACTATTTCCTACTGTCATGGATTGAATCCTACCCCTAAAATTGTGTATCACCCTGGCTATGCAATGATTCGCAGTATTGTGTGCTGTCCAAGATTTTGTGATCTGATGTGATTTTCCTATGCACTGTAAACCCTACCTCTATGATGTCAATGAGGTGGGATTATCGGCAGGTATGTTAATGAGACAGGACTCAATCTATAAGATTAGGTTTTGTATTAAGTCAATCTCTTTTGAGGTATAAAAGAGAAAAAAGAACAGAGAGACAGGGGGACCTCATACCACCAAGAAAGTAGTGCCAGGAGCAGAATGTATCCTTGGGATGCAGGGTCCCTGTGCTGAGAAGCTCCTAGACCAGGGCAGAATTGATGACAAGGACCTTCCTCTAGAGCCAACAGAGAGAGAAAGCCTTCCCCTGTAACTGGCACCTTGAATTCAGACTTCTAGCCTCCTAGACTGTAAGAGAATAAATTTGCCTTTGTTAAGCCATCTACTTGTGGTATTTCTGTTATAGCAGCACTAGGTAACTAAGCCACCTACCGAAGAGCCCACACCAGAGTGTGTCACCCCGTGAATGCCCGGACCATGGCATGGCTGCAGAGCGAGCCAGCCCCCCGTGGCCCACTGCCCAGCTGCCTACCAGGACGCTGGGCAGCAGCGCTGCTCCAGCTTGGTCTGCCGTGTCCCTCAGTGCCAGTGGATGGTGAGTGGCTGGGAGATGCAGGGCCTGGGGTGGTGCCTGGGGTCCCGGTGGGGAAGGGGAAGCTCACTGAGGCTGCTCCTTCAGAAGGAATGGGGAAGCAGAGAGCCTGGGAGGGAATGAGGCAAACAGCCCTCCTGTGACCCAGCATCCCTATCCGGACCCTTCAAGTCTCCTCTTGCCCTGGTTCCGGCACTCTCTCTGTGCCGCTGAACCTTCCCTTTAGCACCAGGTGCATCCGGAGGGAGCCTGCGGTCAGCCCTTCAGTCCCTCCGCTAGCTTTCCCAAGATCTGCACGAAAATTCTTTAAGATAAAGTTGCCTCTAGGGTGCCCTCAAACCTATTCTGCAGAGATTTAATTTTCCACCATCCTTCATTTCTCAACATCTAAGAAATGTGTCTTCAGAAGGCAAGGCCAGTGTTTGGAAGACTCTTTCCAATATTTTGACTTGGTTCAGAAAGATCTGAAAGATGAGTGGGAATAAACTAGGCAAAGACGGGAGGAGAGTGTGCCCTGGGTAGAGGGAATAGCATGTGTAAAGGCCCTGTGCATGGCAGGGAAAATGGGAAACAGGATATCAGATAGAGTCTCTGGAGCCAAGGGTATAAGGCAAGGATGTCGTGCCACATGAGGCTGGAGAAAGAGATAGGGGCTAGATTATTGCAGAATCTCTGAGAGTCGACCCACTTTTGTTGTTTGAAACTGCACTCCAGCTTTTAATACTTTCCTTAAATTAGTGTGGTCAGAGCCCTGCCGTCAAGTCCATTTTGAAAAGCTCATTCAGCTGTATTTTGATTTTGAAACAAAACCCCCTTGATTTGGGGGAACTGAAAGAAGAAAGCTTCAAGGCCAGGAGCTTTCACACCCATGAGAGGTTTCCAGTCAGTCCAAGCTTGGTGAAGGAGAAAAACCCTTGGCTGAT
Source organism: Loxodonta africana (assembly GCF_030014295.1). NCBI lineage: Eukaryota > Metazoa > Chordata > Mammalia > Proboscidea > Elephantidae > Loxodonta > Loxodonta africana. The sequence continues at coordinate 147,292 of NW_026974977.1, forward strand.
TTAGGATGCTTTGTAATGATATAAAATGTCTTCCCTATTTAGCAATGTTGGGTAAAACTAGAAGAAGACAGGGCAAAAAGAATAGTGATGGTTTGGGGAAAGGGGAAAACCAAGAGAAAAAAGAACTCCAGATACTGTCTTAGAATTTTCACTGTTTTTTGTCCTTAATACCACGTAAAGGGCTCTTTGCTTCTGATCAAGGATGAATGTCTTATTGCCGATAAAGACTGCTGTTAATTCTTTACTTAAGTTGAGATATACTTCATATAACATAAAATTCAATATTTTGGAGTGTCCAATTCTGTTGCTTTTACTCTATTCACTGTATTGTGCAACCATCACCACCATCTGATTTCAGAACATTCTGGAAGAGAGGAAAAAAAAACAAAACTAATACCAGTCAGTCCACTATTAATTCTTTATGGTAGTATTTTTTTTTTTTGCTTGATTGGCACTGAGATATGAAAATTAAGCTAATTTTAAAGAAGGCAAGTAGAATAAATAGGAGTCCTATTAACTTTTGAATTACATGTACTGTTGCACCAATTTTCATTCCTCTTAAAGAAATATCTGTGTAATCCAGGTTTTCAAGTTCATCCATTATCACTGCTTAAGCAGAATGGCAGATAGGGATCAATGTTTTGTGCTTATTTGACTTGATGTTGGTCAGAGAAAATTGTAGGCAGAAATATCATTGGATAAAAAGAAAGACAACAGCACCAGAGCACACGTTTTCTTGTTTTGTTAGGAATGCCTCCTTTCCTCCCTTCTTCTTCCTTTTCTGGTGGAGAATTATAGTTACACTTCCTTTTAAGAAACTCCATTTGCTGGAGGCAGGGCCAAGATGGCTGACTAGGTAGAAGCTACCACAGATCCCTTTTGCAAAGAAGACTCGGAAAAACAAGTGAATCGATCACATACATGACAATCTATGAACCTGGCCATCAAACACGGAACTAAGGAGTTGACCTGAGTGACAAGGGAGAGAAAAGCCGCACGGTGAAGCAGCGACTGTTTCTGGAACTGGCGTCCTCCGCCACAGCCCTTGAGCCCTTGCACTTCCCTGGTGCCAGAGTGGTTGGGCTGATCACAGCTTACTGAGATGGGGCAAACACAGGACGTAGCCCTAACCCCTAACCCCTAACCCCCTGGAGTAACCTCGGCAGAGACTCAGCCAGTGCAAGCAGGCTGCACACTGACGCGGCTGACAGGAGAACGAGAACCCACAGGGAAGCAGAGACTGTTTTCGGAGCCTGGAGCCAGTGTCCCAGTCAGAAAACATTGGCCCTGGCCTTTGGTCTAAACACAGAGGAGCAGATCACAGCTTCCTGAGATGGCAAAAGCACGGGAAAAAGCCCTAACCCCTTGGAGAAACCTCAGTGGGAAACCCAGCCAGCGCATGCAGGCTACATGCTGACGCAGCTAACAGAAGTAGGAGAAATCACGGGGAAGGAGCAACTGGCTTTGGTGCCTGGAGTGCAACTTCCCAGCCAGAAAACCTTGGCAATGGGCTTTGGACTAGGAGCGAAGGAGCTGATCACGGCTTCCTGAGACAGTGCAAGCACAGGATGCAGGCCTGACCCTCGGGGGCAATCTCAACCCAGCCAGCACACACAGGCTACACGCCTTTCTGGAATCTCAGATAAAAGTCTTCACCAAACAAGATAAGTAACTTTGTCTATATTGTGCTACTCTTTCCTATCTATCTGATCCCTCCCCTCCCTGCCCCAGATGGCTTCATTAACATTGGAATTTCCTGGGCCAGGGAGTGAAGTGCTCTGCGGGTTTTTTTTTTCTAACCCATTCTCCTGGCCTGAGAGAAGCAGCAATTAACAATCTGGGAGAGAAAAATCCTTCACTGACTTTCCTTAACTGGAATCATACAGAACCAGCTCCAGCCAAGCAAAAGAGATCCACAGACTCTGGCTTTCATCCGTACAGGGAACCAAGTGGCTATTATAATGCAAAGGCAATTCTAATAGAGATCTGACTGTAATAGTTTTAGCAAAGCAGTGGAAAGACAAGTTTTGGAGGTCTGATACCTCTCTACCTATTAAACAGAGCCCTCGCTGATCCACAGCAGGGAACTGAGGGCTAAAGCTCCACCCACACCACCTAACCATCTGCTAAAGGGGTCTGAGGATAGTGACGCCTACCACTCTTTAGAGGTACAAGCATTGGGTGCCTAAGGTACAGCAGCAGAGCGCATCCACCAAAGTGCTCTAGGAATAGAGAAACTCCTACCTCACTGGCACATGGGGGAAGGCTGTCAGCATCCTGCCCTCCTCGGAGTGTGACCCCATGCTGCAACTAGAATCTGGTGCATACAACCACTACTCCTCTAAGTAAAGAGGTGACAGCCTACACCCCACAATCAGCACACCTAAGCTGATTCTGTTCAAGAATAGTGAATGGACTCATAGGCTCATATATTTGGTAACACCTCAAACCAGCTGGTAATAGGACATAACTGATTCAAAGGCTACAGTAATCAAGATAGCACAATCTAGTAGCCCATCTGGGTATATTGAAACAAACCAAAACAAGAAGATAAACCTCAGTGAGCAAATATAAAATAAATCATTACAATATATTATAGATGGCTTGAAGACAGCAGTCGATATCAAATCACATAAAGAAGCAGACCATGATTGCTTCTACAAATCCCCAAATTAAAGAATCAAAATCTTTACCAAATGAAGATACATTCCTGGAATTGCCAGATGTAGAATATAAAAAACCAATACACAGAACGCTTCAAGACGTCAGAGATGATCTCAGAAATGAAATAAGGAAATCTGCAGAAAAAGCCAAGGAACACACTGATAAAGCAGTTGAAGAAATCAAAAAGATTATTCAAGAACATAGTGAAAAAATTAGTGAGCTGCAAGAATCCATAGAGAGACAGCATTCAGAAATCCAAAGGACTAATAATAAAATTACAGATTTAGACAACTCCACAGGAAGTCAGAGGAGCAGAATTGAGGAACTGGAATGCAGAGTGGGGGAGTTAGAGGATAAGGCAATTGACACCAGTATAGTTGAAGAAAAATCAGATAAAAGAATTTAAAAAAAGGAAGAAACCCTAAAAATCATGTGGGACTCTTATCAAGAAGAATAACTTGCATGTGTTTGGAGTTCCAGAACAGGGAGGGAAAACAGAAAATACAGAGAGAATAGTTGAAGATCTGTTGGCAGAAAACTACCCTGGCATTGTGAAAGATGAAAGGATATCTATACAAGATGCTCATCGAACACCATACAAGATAGATCCCAAAAGAAAATCACCAAAGCATATTATCATCAAACTGGCCAAAACCAAAGATAAAGAGAAAATCTGAAAAGCAGCCAGGGATAAACGAAAAGTCACCTACAAAGAGAATCAATAAGAATAAGTTCTGACTACTCGGCAGAAACTATGCAGTCAAGAAGGCAATGGGATGACATATATAGAGCACTGAAGGAGAAAAACTGCCAGCCAAGGATCATATATCCAGCAAAACTCTCTCTCAAATATGAAGGTGAAATTAAGACATTTACAGATAAACGCAAGCTTAGATAATTTGCAAAAACCAAACCAAAGCTACAAGAATTACTAAAGGAAATTCTTTGGTCAGAAAATCAATAATATCAGATACCAATACAAAACAAGGTCACGGAACAAAACATCCTGATATAAACTCAAATAGGGAAATCACACACAAAAATATGATTTATTTAAAAAAGAAAAAATGCTCAAAACAGGGAATAGTTGAAGTCATTATGTAAAAGATTACAATAATCAAAAAAGAGGGACTAAATACAGGAGGCATAGATCTTCCATATGGAGAGGAAAACATGGAGATACAAAAAAAAAGGACGATACAAATTAGGCTTTTACTTAGAAAAATAGGAGTAAATATTAAGGTAACAACAAAGAGGTCTAACAAGTCCGTACTTCAAAATGAAAACCAAGATAAACATAACGACTCAGCAAAAATAAATTCAACTACTATGAAAATGAGGAGCACACAATTTACATAGAAAAACTTCTCAGCACAAAAAAAGTAAGTGGAAAAATGACATTGTCAACAACACACAGAAAAAGGCATCAAAATGGCAGCACTAAATTCATACTTATCTATTATTACGCTAAATGTAAATGGACTAAATGCACCAATAGAGAGTTGCAGACTGGATAAAAAAAACACGATCTTTCTATATGCTGCCTACAAGAGACACACCTTAGACTTAGAGACACACACTGAAACTCAAAGGGTGGAAAAAATACATCATGCAAACAACAATCAAAAAACAGCAGGAGTGGCAATATTAATTTCTGACAAAATAGACTCTGAAGTTAAATCCATCACAAAGGATAAAGAAGGACACTACATAATGATTAAAGGGACAATTGACCAGGAAGATATAACCATACTAAATATTTATGCACCCAATGACAGGGTTGTACAATACATAAAACAAACTTTAACAGAATTGAAGTGAGATAGACGCCTCCACAATTATAGTAGGAGACTTCAACACACCACTTTCGGTGAAGGATAAGACTTCCAGTAAGATGCTCAATAGAGACACGGAAGATCTAATTGCTACAATGAACCAACTTGACCTCATAGACTTATACAGAACACTCCACCCAACTGCTGCAAAGTATACTTTTTTTCTAGTGCACATGGAACATTCTCTAAAATAGATCACATATTAGGTCATAAAACAATCCTTTGCAGAATCCAAAACGTTGAAATATTACAAAGCATCTTCTCAGACCATAAGGCCATAAAAGTAGAAATCAATAACAGAAAAATCAGGGAAAAGAAATCAAATACTTGGAAACTGAACTATACCCTGCTCAAAAAAGACTGGGTTATAGAAGACATTAAGGAGGGAATAAAGAAATTCATAGAGTGCAACGAGACTGAAACACTTCCTATCAAACCTCTGGGACACAGCGAAAGCAGTGCTCAGAGGTCAATTTATATTGATAAATGCGCACATACATAAAGAAAGAGCCAAAATCAGAGAACTGTCCCGACAACTTGAACAAATAGAAAGCGAGCAACAAAAGAATCCATCAGGCACCAGAAGAAAACAAATAATAAAAATTACAGCAGAATTAAATGAATTAGAGAACAGAAAAACAACTGAAGGAATTAACAAAGCCAAAAGAGGGTTATTTGAAAAAATTGATAAACCATTGGCCAGACTGACTAAAGAAATACAGGAAAGGAAACAAACAACCCAGATGAGAAATGAGATGGGCCATATCACAACAGACCCAACAGAAATTAAAAGAATCATATCAGATTACTACAAAAATTGTACTCTAACAAATTGAAAACTTAGAAGAAACGGATGAATTCCTAGAAACATACTACCTACCTAAACTAACACGATCAGAAGTAGAACAACTAAATAGACCCATAACAAAAGAAGCGATTGAAAAGTTAATCAAAAACTCCCAACAAGGGCTTCCAGCCAAGATGGCTGACTAGGTAGACGCTACCTCGGATCCCTCTTGCAACAAAGACTCAGAAAAACAAGTGAATCGATCACATACATGACAATCTACGAACCCTGAGCAACAAACACAGATTTAAAGAGTTGATCTGAGTGACAGAGACGGAGAATGAACAACTACGGGGAAGTAGAGACTGTTTTCGGAGCCTGGAGCCAGCATCTCAGTCAGGTAACCTTGGCGCCGGGCTTAGGAATGGATGCAGGGGAGCTGAACACAACATCCTGTGATGGTGCAAACACGGGGCGCAGCCCTACCCCCCTGAACTGACACCGGGAGGGGGCCCAGCTGGTCTGCGCGGGCGGCGCGGGGATGCGGCTGGCGGGAGAAGTCCCCGGGAGGCAGCGACTGGTATTGGAGCCGGGAGTGCAGCGTCCCAGCCGAGGAACCTTGACTCAGGGCTTTGGACTGGGTGCAGGAGAGCTGAGCAGGACATCCTGTGAAGGTGCAAACACGGAGCGCAGCCCTACCCCCCTGAACTGACCTCGGGAGGGGGGCCAGCCAGTCAGCGCGGGCGGCGCAGTGATGCGGCTGGTGGGAGGAGAAGTCCCCGGGAGGCAGTGTCTGGTTTTGGAGCTGGGAGTGCAGTGTCTCAGCCGGGGAACCTTGATGCTGGGCTTTGGAGTGGCAGTGGAGGAACTCACCGCGGCGTCTGTGGGCCAGACCCTTGGGGGCAATCTCTACCCAGCCAGCGCACATAGGCAACACGCCCCTCGGGAATCTCAGATAAAAGTCATCCCAAGCAAGATAAGTAACTTTGTCTATATTCCGAGGTGCTACTCTCTCCTGTTTTTATGAACCCTCTCCTCCCCTTCCCAGGCGGCTTCATTAACATTGGAATTTCCTGAGCCAGAGGGAGAACTGCTCTGCGTTTTTTCTCCCCACTCCCTTTTTTTTTTTTTGGTCTTTTTCTAACCCATTCTTCCGGCCTGAGAAAAGCAACCACAAAAAACCCAGGAACCAAAAATCCTTCCCTAATTGGACTAAAAACACAGAACCAGCTCCAGCCAAGCATAAGTGATCCAGTCTCCAGCTTTCATCCCTACAGGGGACAAGGTGGCTATTATAATGCAAAGGCATTTCTGATAGGGATCTGACTGCATTTTTTTTAGCGGATTTACTGGAAAGACAAGTTTCCCAGGTCTGCTATCTCTGCGTACTGAACAGAGCCCTCACTGACCCACAACAGGGAACTGAGGGCTGAAGCTCCCCCCACACCACCTAGCCTCCTGCTTTAGGGGTCTAAGGAGGGTGACACCTACCAATCTGCAGAGGTACTTGCATTGGGGGCCTAAGGTACAGCTGCAGAGCCCACCCACCAAAGTGCTTTAGGAATAGAGACACACCTACCTCACTGACATATGGGGGAAGCCTGTCAGCATCCTGCCCCCCCCAGAGTGTGAACCCCAGCTGCTACTAGAATCTGGGGCACACAACTATCCCCACTACTCAAGGTGGATAGGTGATAGGCTGCATCACACACTTGACCCAAAATCAGACTCTACTCAAGAATAGTGAATGGACTCAGGCATATATATCTGGTAACAACCCAAACCAGCTGGTAATAGGTCATAAGTAAGTCAAGGGCTACAACAATCAAGACAGCACAATCTAGTAGCCCATCCATGTATATTGAAAGAAAACAAAACAAGATAAGACTCAGTGAGCAAATATAGAATAAATCACTACAATATCTTAGTGATGGCTCGGAGACAGCAGTCGATATCAAAGCACATAAAGAAGCAGACCATGACTGCTTCTACAACCCCCCAAATGAATCAAAATCTTTCCCAAATGAAGATACAATCTTGGAATTATCAGATACAGAATATAAAAAACTAATTTACAGAATGCTTCAAGACATCAGGGATGACCTCAGAAATGAAATAAGGCAATCTGCAGAAAAAGCCAAGGAATACACTGATAAAACAGTTGCAGAACTCAAAAAGATTATTCAAGAACATAGTGGAAAAATTAGTAAGTTGCAAGAATCCATAGAGAGACAGCATTCAGAAATCCAAAAGATTAACAATAAAATTACAGAATTAGACAACGCAATATGAAGTCAGAGGAGCAGACTCGAGCAATTAGAATGCAGAGTGGGAGATCTGGAGGACCAGGGAATTAACACCAACATAGCTGAAAAAACAATCAGATAAAAGAATTTTAAAAAATGAAGAAACCCTAAGACTCATGTGGGACTCTATCAAGAAGGATAACTTGCGTGTGATTGGAGTCCCAGAACAGGGAGGGAGGACAGAAAACACAGAGAGAATAATTGAAGATCTGCTGACAGAAAACTTCCCTGACATCATGAAAGACAAAAGGATATCCATCCAAGATGCTCATCGAACCCCATTTAAGATTGATCCAAAAAGAAAATCACCAAGACATATTCTCATCAAACTTGCCAAAACCAAAGATAAAATTTTAAAAGCAGCCAGGGATAAATGAAAGGTCTCCTACGAGGGAGAATCAATAAGAATAAGTTCAGACTTTTACTCAGCAGAAACCATGCAGGCAAGAAGGCAATGGGATGACATATACAGAGCACTGAAGGAGAAAAACTGCCAGCCAAGGATCATATACCCAGCAAAACTCTCTCTGAAATATGAAGGTGAAATTAAGATATTTACAGATAAACACAAGCTTAGAGAATTTGCAACAACCAAACCAAAGCTACAAGAAATACTAAAGGAAATCGTTTGGTCAGAAAACCAATAATATCAGATACCAAAACAACACAAGGTCACAAAACATCCTGATATCAACTCAAATAGGGAAATCACAAAAACAAATTAAGATTAATTAAAAAAAAATGCTCAAAACAGGGAATCGTTGAAGTCAATATGTAAAAGATCACAATAATCAAAAAGAGGGACTAAATACAGGTGGCATAGAACTGCCATATGGAGAGAGATACAAGGCGGTATAGGACAATACAAGTTAGGTTTTTACTCAGAAAAATAGGGGTAAATATTAAGGTAACCACAAAGAGGCATAACAAGTCCATAACTCAAAATAAAAACCAAGAAAAACATAACGACTCAGCAAACACAAAGTCAAATACTATGAAAATGAGAAACACACAATCTACAAAGAAAACCGTCTCAGCACAAAAAAGTAAGTGGAAAAATGAAATTGTCAACAACACACATAAAACAGCATCAAAATGACAGCCCTCAACACATACTTATCTATAATTACGCTGAATGTAAATGGACTAAATGCACCAATAAAGAGACAGGGAGTCTCAGACTGGATAAAGAAACATGATCTGTCTATATGCTGCCTACAAGAGACACACCTTAGACTTAGAGACACAAATGAACTAAAACTCAAAGGATGGAAAAAAATATATTAAGCAAACAATAAGCAAAAAAGAGCAGGAGTAGCAATATTAATTTCTGACAAAATAGACTTTAAAGTTAAATCCACCACAAAGGATAAAGAAGGACACTACATAATGATTAAAGGGACAATTGACCAGGAAGATATAACCATACTAAATATTTATGCACCCAATGACAGGGTTGTACAATACATAAAACAAACTTTAACAGAACTGAAAAATGAGATAGACATCTCCACAATTATAGTAGGAGACTTCAACACACCACTTTCGGAGAAGGACAGGACATCCAGTAAGAAGCTCAATAGAGACACGGAAGACCTAATTGCTACACTCAACCAACTTGACCTCATTGACTTATACAGAACACTCCACCCAACTGCTGCAAAGTATACTTTTTTTCTAGCGCACATGGAACATTCTCCAGAATAGACCACATATTAGGTCATAACAAAAACCTTTGCAGAATCCAAAACATTGAAATATTACAAAGCATCTTCTCAGACCATAAGGCCATAAAAGTGGAAATCAATAACAGAAAAATTAGGGAAAAGAAATCAAATACTTGGAAACTGAACAATACCCTCCTGAAAAAACACTGGGTTATAGAAGACATTAAGGAGGGAATAAAGAAATTCATAGAATGCAACGAGAATGAAAACACTTCCTATCAAAACCTCTGGGACACAGCAAAAGCAGTGCTCAGAGGTCAATTTATATCGATAAATGCACAAATACAAAAAGAAGAAAGAGCCAAAATCAGAGAACTGTCCCTACAACTTGAACAAATAGAAAGTGAGCAACAAAAGAATCCATCAGGCACCAGAAGAAAACAAATAATGAAAATTAGAGCTGAACTAAATGAATTACAGAACAGGAAAACAATTGAAAGAATTAACAAAGCCAAAAGCTGGTTCTTTGAAAAAATTAAAGAAATTGATAAACCATTGGCCAGACTGAGTAAAGAAATACAGGAAAGGAAACAAATAACCTGAATAAGAAACGAGATGGGCCACATCACAGCAGACCCAACAGAAATTAAAAGAATCATATCAGATTATTACGAAAAATTGTACTCTAACAAATTTGCAAACCTAGAAGAAATGGATGAATTCCTGGAAAAACACTACCTACCTAACACAATCAGAAGTAGAACAACTAAATAGACCCATAACAAAAAAAGAGATTGAAACGGTAATCAAAAAACTCCCAACAAAAAAAAAGCCCTGGCCTGAATGGCTTTACTGCAGAGTTCTACCAAACTTTCAGAGAAGAGTTAACACCACTACTATTAAAGGTATTTCAAAGCATAGAAAATGAGGGAATACTACCTAACTCATTCTATGAAGCCACCATCTCCCTGATACCAAAACCAGGTAAAGACATCACAAAAACATAGATGCAAAAACCTCAACAAAATTCTAGCCAATAGAATTCAACAACATATCAAAAAATTAATCCATCGTGACCAAGTGGGATTTATACCAGGTATGCAAGGCTGGTTTAATATTAGAAAAACCATTAATGTAACCCACCATATAAATAAAACAAAAGACAAAAACCACATGATCTTATCAATTGATGCAGAAAAGGCATTTGACAAAGTCCAAAAACCATTTATGATAAAAACTCTCAGCAAAATAGGAATTGAAGGAAAATTCCTCGACATAATGAAGGGCATCTATACAAAGCCAACAGCCAACATCATTCTAAATGGAGAGAGCCTGAAAGCATTTCCCTTGAGAACGGGAACCAGACAGGGATGCCCTTTATCACCGCTCTTATTCAACATTGTGCTAGAGGTCCTAGCCAGAGCAATTAGGCTAGACAAAGAAATAAAGGGCATCGGCATTGGCAAGGAGGAAGTAAAATTATCTCTATTTGCAGATGACATGATCTTATACACAGAAAACCCTAAGGAATCCTCCAGAAAACTACTGAAACTAATAGAAGAGTTTGGCAGAGTCTCAGGTTATAAGATAAACATACAAAAATCACTTGGATTCCTCTACATTAACAAAAAGAACATCGAAGAGGAAATACCAAATCAATACCATTCACAGTAGCCACCAAGAAGATAAAATATTTAGGAATAAATCTTACCAAAGATGTAAAAGACCTATACAAAGAAAACTACAAAGTACTACTACAAGAAACTAAAAAGGACCTACTTAAGTGGAAAAACATACCTTGCTCATGGATAGGAAGACTTAACATAGTAAAAATGTCTATTCTACCAAAAGCTATCTGTACATACAATGCACTTCCGATCCAAATTCCAATGACATTTTTTAATGTGATAGAGAAACAAATCACCAACTTCATATGGAAGGGAAAGAAGCCTCGGATAAGCAAAGCATTACTGAAAAAGAAGAAAGTGGGAGGCCTCACTCTACCTGATTTCAGAACTTATTATACAGCCACAGTAGTCAAAACAGCCTGGTACTGGTACAACAACAGACACATAGACCAATGGAACAGAATTGAGAACCCAGATATAAATCCATCCACATATGAGCAGCTGATATTTGACAAAGGCCCAGTGTCAGTTAAGTGGGGAAAAGATAGTCTTTTTAACAAATGGTGCTGCATAACTGGATATCCATTTGCAAGAAAATGAAACAGGACCCATACCTCACACCATGCACAAAAACTAACTCCAAGTGGATCAAAGACCTAAACATAAAGACTAAAATGATAAAGATCATGGAGGAAAAAATAGGGACAACCTTAGGAGCCGTAATACAAGGCATAAACAGAATACAAAACGTTACCAAAAATGACAAAGAGAAACCAGACAACTGGGAGCTCCTAAAAATCAAACACCTATGCTCATCTGAAGACTTCACCAAAAGAGTAAAAAGACCACCTATAGACTGGGAAAGAATTGTCAGCTATGACATCTCCGACCAGCGCCTGATCTCTAAAATCTATATGATTCTGTCAAAACTCAACCACAAAAAGACAAACAACCCAATCAAGAAGTGGGCAAAGGATATGAACACGCACTTCACCAAAGAAGATAGTCAGGTAGCTAACAGATACATGAGAAAATGCTCTTGATCATTAGCCATTAGAGAAATGCAAATTCAAACTACGATGAGATTCCATCTCACTCCAACAAGGCTGGCATTAATCCAAAAAACACAAAATAATAAATGTTGGAGAGGCTGTGGAGAGATTGGAACTCTTATACACTGCTGGTGGGAATGTAAAATGGTACAACCGCTTTGGAAATCTATCTGGCGTTATCTTAAACAGTTAGAAATAGAACTACCATACAACCCAGAAATCCCACTCCTCGGAATATACCCTAGAGAAATAAGAGCCTTCACAGAAACAGATACATGCACACCCATGTTTATTGCAGCTCTGTTTACAATAGTAAAAAGCTGGAAGCAACCAAGGTGTCCATCAACGGATGAATGGTTAAATAAATTGTGGTGTATTCACACAATGGAACACTACGCATCGATAAAGAACAGTGACGAATCTGTGAAATATTTCATAACATGGAGGAACCTGGAAGGCATTATGCTGAGTGAAATTAGAGGCAAAAGGACAAATATTGTATAAGATCACTATTATAAGATTTGAGAAATAGTATAAACTGAGAAGAACACATACTTTTGTGGTTACGAGGGGGGGAGGGAGGGAGGGTGGAAGAGGGTTGTTTACTGATTAGTAGATAAGAACTACTTTAGGTGAAGAGAAGGACAACACTCAATACACGGAAGGTCAGCTCAACTGGACTGGACCAAAAGCAAAGAAGTTTCCGGGATAAAATGAATGCTTCAAAGGTCAGCGGAGCAGGGGCGGGGGTCTGGGGAACATGGTTTGAGGGGACTTCTAAGTCAATTGGCAAAATAATACTATTATGAAGACATTCTGCATCCCACTTTGAAATGTAGCGTCTGGGGTCTTAAATGCTAACAAGCGGCCATCTAAGATGCATCAATGGGTCTCAACCCACCTGGAGCAAAGGAGAATGAAGAACACCAAGGTCACACGATAACTATGAGCTCAAGAGATATAAAGGGCCACATGAACCAGAGACTTACATCATCCTGAGACCAGAAGAACTAGTTGGTGCCCGGCCACAACCGATGACTGCCCTGACAGGGAGCACAACAGAGAACCCCTGAGGGAGCTGGAGATCAGTGGGATGCAGACCCCAAATTCTCATAAAAAAGACCAGACTTAATGATCTGACTGAGACTAGAGGAATCCTGGCGGTCATGGTCCCCAAACCTTCTGTTGGCCCAGGACAGGAACCATTCCCGAAGACAACTCATCAGACATGGAAGGGACTGGACAATGGGTAGGAGAGAGATGGTGATGAAGAGTGAGCTACTTGTATCAGGTGGACACTTGAGACTGTGTTGGCATCTCCTGTCTGGAGGGGAGATGGGAGGGTAGAGAGGGTTAGAAACTGGCAAAATTGCCACGAAAGGAGAGACTGGAAGGGCTGACTCATTAGGGGGAGAGTAAGTGGGAGTATGGAGTAAGGTGTATATAGGCTTATATGTGACAGACTGACTTGATTTGTAAATGTTCACTTAAAGCTCAATAAAAATTATTTAAAAAATTTTTTTTAATTCATATGGGTGAAAATGTACATTAAACTCTCTGTTACATGTCATGATCAAGTTTTTAGTAGTGTGTAATACTTTAGTTTAAAGTCAGATTTATTTATTTTTAATGTTAAAGAACATCATACAATTTTCCGACATTAATTCATTGGGATTTTCATCGTATTTTGCTCTTTTATCTTTGTGTGCTATTAGAACTTCTCATAGGTGTTGGGAAGAACAAGATGGGTGAAAACTTTACAGTAAGATATTTCATTCTTTTTGAAATTACGATGATTTTCTTCATCAAAGGTTTATAGACAGTTTTGGTCTTTTTGCATCACATGGTGTAATTACGAAGGCTTAGATGATATCTGTGTTAAAAGAGCATTAAAAATAAAATTTTTTTCTGTATATTAATTTTCCCACCCTTGAAAATACTGAAGTTCATTTTGTATGTACTGGGGTGGTGATGGTAATATTTAATAATTGTAACAATACCTCTCATAGAGCCCTCCCTCTGTGCCCGTTTCTGTAGTTACCACTTCACACTTATTTAATCCTTCCAAAATCTGTATGTGATTGATATTATTATATCCTTTTAACTGACCCAGTTTAATGACACAAATTTTCCAAGATACCATAGTTGGTAAGTGACAGAGTCAGGATCTGAGCCCAAACAATCTGTTTTCACAGTTAGATCTTTTATACCATGGCTTCTTTGTGAACTAAAGATTGTGCCCAGTGCCTGGATGACTGGACAACTCCAAGATGAAGAGTCTCAATGTCTTATCAGCTGAGTCAGTGAACTCTTCCTTATTTTACGACAAATTCTCTATTATGTTGTCTAGTGGCATCCTACAGGATTTACGTGGATCTTTTTCAGCACAGCCAACCAAAGCTAAGGTATGGATATGGATAAGCTATCGCAGCTGCCTTCCCTGCCCTTGCACCATCACTTTGTGTCCTACCTGTGCCCGGTGGACCGTCTGCTTCAGACACTGCCGCTTCCAGCATTGGGTGGAAAGCTGGAAAGGCTATGAAAGAGATGGGGCTGGAGCAAGGAGGTCTAGGGAAGCAGAAAGGGGAAGTCATTGGGAAACTTTTTATGGAGTCAGAATCAAGGCTCTAAAGCAGGTTTTCCAGTTCTCAGTGCTGCCCAATAATTGCATCTTTCCATTGATTAGTCTATTCTTTAGTATTCTATCCAACAAATGTTTATTGAGTGCTGCTATGTACTGGGCACTGTTCTAGGCAGTGGGTATCCAGCAGTGAATGAAAAACGGCAAGACTCTGCCCTCATGGAACATACATCCTATAGTCAGGAAGATAGATAATAAATAAACAGACAAATAAGATGGTGAAATGTGCTTTGGAGAAAAGCATGAAGCTGCATAAGAGGAAAGGGAATTCTAGGAGAGGGTGAGAAGGTAGATGCGGGAAGGAGGATTGCTTTTAATGTAGGGTGGAAGGGAAGGTGTCTATGATAAGGTGACATTTGAGTCGAGCACAAGCCGTGGGAATGGCTGAAGAAAGACCATTTCAGGAGAGGGCACAAGTACAAAGGTCCTGAGGCAAGAGCCTGCCTGATGTGTTAGAGAAACAGTAAGGAAACCAGAAAGGCTGTAATGGAGCAAGGGGGGAATGCAGTAGGAGGTGAGACCAAAGTAGTCATGGAAGCCAGGTCATGTAGGACTTGTTAGCCACTTAGAGGACTTTGACTTTTCCTTTGAGAGAAAAGGCAAAGTTTAAGTAGAAGAGTGACATAATATGACTTATGTTCCATACAAGCATTCCCTTTCCTCACACTTTACCTCTGCATGAACATTACAAAACTTTACATCCAAAAGAATAAGTTCCTTTTACCTATACATCATGTTGGCTTTCAACAGAAAATTACAAGGCATACTATAAAGCAAAAAACAATCTGAAGAGAAAGGCTAGGTATCACAAGCAGACTCAGATAATGCCAGAGGTGTTAGAATTATCAGACTGGGGATTTCAAATGACTATGATTAATATGTTAAGGGCTCTGATGGAAAAAGTGGACAACAGGCAAGAATAGATGAGCAGTCTAACCAAAAAAATTGTGAACAATAAGGAAATGTGAGAAATCAAAATTTGCAGCAGAAATGAATAAGGCATTTGATGCACCTACTGGAAATAGCTGAGGGAAGAATCAGTGAGCTTGAAGATATTTCAGTAGCAACTTCTCAAACTGAAAGTCAAAGAGAAAAAAGATTGGAGGGAAAAAAGGACTATCCAAGAACTGTGGGACAATCACAAAACATGTAACATATGCATAATGGGAATACTAAGAAGAGAAGAGAGAAATGAACAGAAGAAAGACTTGAAGCAGTAAGGACTGAGAATTTTCCAAAATTGTTGACAGACACCAAACTACAAATCCAGTAGCCCCAGAAAACACTGAAATAAAAAAAAAAAAAATTTTTTTTTCACCCAGCAAGATAAATTCAAAACCAAAACCTGTTGCTGTCGGGCCGATTCCGACTCATAGTGACAAAGCAAGGTATATACGAAAAAATCTGCACCCAGGCATATCATATTCAAATTGCAGAAAGTCAAACAAAAAGAGTAACACCTCTTCCTTTTTAATTGTTAGAACACATAGAGAAATCAGTAAGGATATAAAAGATTTGAATAGCATTATCAACCAAATTAACCTAATTGCCATTTACAGAAATAATACACTTAACCATTGCAGAGTCTAATTCTTTGCAAGTATACATGCAGCATTCATCAAACTAGACCGTATAACCCAAATTCTAACTCATGGTGACCCCATGTGTTATAGTAGAACTGTTCCATAGGGTCTTCTTGGCTCTAATCTTTATGGAAGCAGATTGCCAGGCCCTTATTCTGTGGTGCCACTGGGTAGGTTTGAACCACCAACCTTCAGGTTAGTAGACAAAAGCAAACCACTTGTGCCACCTAAGGACTTTAGATACCCATTGCTATTGAGTCAGTTTTGACTCATAGCGACCCTAGTACTGGGTATAAGTGCCTCATAGGGTTTCCAAGGCTGTAATCTTATGGAAGAAGACTGCCACATCTTTTTCCTACAAAGCAGCTGGTGCATTCGGACCTCTAAGCCTTCGGTTAGCATCCGAGTGCTTAACCAATGTACCACCAGGGCACCTTAAGTACCTTATACTGTTGAGTCGATTCTGATTCATAGTGACTCCATCGGACAGAGTAGAACTGCCCCATGAAGTTTCCATGGAGCCACTGGTGAATTCAAACTGCTGACCTTTTGGTTAGCAGCCACATCCCTTAACCACTATGCCACTGCCCTAAAACAGCTTTCAATACATTAAGGAGGATCGGCATCATAGAGTATGTTATCTGACCACAATGCTATGAAATTAGAAACCAATAACAATAAAATATCTATAAATTTTCCAAATAGTAGAAAATTAAGCAGTGTACTTCTAAATAATTCTTGGTTCAAAGAAGAAATCACAAAGGAAATTAGAAAATACTCTTTCTGGTATAATAATATGTTTCTAGTGAAGGTTTACATAGCAGTTTAGGTTCTCATTCAACAATTTCTGCACAGATTGTTCAGTGACATTGGGTACATTCTTCATGATTCGTGAACTTTCTCAATATTT
The DNA here is from genome assembly GCF_030014295.1 of Loxodonta africana. Lineage (NCBI taxonomy): Eukaryota > Metazoa > Chordata > Mammalia > Proboscidea > Elephantidae > Loxodonta > Loxodonta africana. Next base: position 164,365 of record NW_026974977.1, read on the forward strand.
CTGTTGTGGTTGTTCCACTTTCATTAATCTAGTTGCCCTGCCTCCTTGCATTCTTACCTTGGTTTTAAAGTAATTGTTGACTATTTGGTCTCATAAAGATGATTTTTTATAGGATCACAGTAGTCATGGGTGGTATTCTTTAAAAATTTTTCTTTTTTTTAATCTATTATTTAGCTAAAAGATAACCTCAGGGTCTAGTTTCAGTTCAAGGTTTAAAGAGTATCTCAGGACAGTAGTCCTGCAGTCTCAACCAGTCGAGTAAGTCTGGTTTTTGTTTAGTTTTTTATGAATTTGAGGTTCTGTTCCACATTTTTGTCCCATACTATCAGGGTCCATCTACTGTGGCCCTGATAAGAATGGTCCGAGGTGGTAGCCGGGCACCATCTAGTTTTTTTCTGGTAGATGAGGTCATGGCTCATGCAGACTCTTTGTCCTGTGTAGACTAGTTTCTTCTTTGAGCCTTTGGTTTCTTTCTTTCTTTTGTTCTGGAGGAGTAGAGACCAATAGTTGTATCCTAGATAGGCAATTGCAAGCTTCCAATAATCTAATTCCCCTGACTCTTACATTCTTATCTTTGTTTTAAAGTAATTGTTTACCATTTGCTCTCATATAGATGATTTTTTTAAAGGGACACATTACTTATGAGAGGTATTCGTTATTTTGTGAGCCAATCTATTATTTAGCTGCTGGGATTAGTTTCAGTTCAAAGTTTGAAGAGTATCTCAAAGCAGTGATTTCAGGGAGTCCTCAAGTGTGAACCAGTCCAGTAAGACCCCTCTTTTTCTGTATTTGATGATAAATATATATTTTCTATTTTGCTTTAAGTGGAAGTTTACAAATCAAGTCAGTCTCTCTCATAAAAACTTATATACACCTTGCTACCAAAACCAAACCCACTGCCATTGAGTCAATTCTGACTCATAGGGACCCTATAGGGCAAAGTAGAACTGCCCTGTAGAGTTTCCAAGGAGCACCTAGGTGGATTCGACCCGCTGACCTTTTGGTTAGCAGCTGTAGCACTTAACCACTACTCCACCAGGGTTTCATATACACCTTGCTACATACCCCCAATTACTCTCCCCCCTAATGAGATAGCCTGCTCCCTCCTTCCACTCTCTTTTTCCATGTCCATTTTGCAAGCTTCTAAGCCCCTCTACCCTGCCATCTCCCCTCCAGTCAGGAGGTGCCAACATAGTCTCAAGTGTCCACCTGGTCCAAGTAGTTCACTCCTCACCAACATCCCTCTACTACCCATTGTCCAGTTCAATCCATGCCCAACGAGCTGGCTTCTGGAATGGTTCCTGTCCTGGGCCAACAGAAGGTCTGGGGACCATGACCACTGGGGTCCTTATGAGAATTTGGGGTCTGCATCCCACTGCTCTCCTGCTCCCTCAGGAGTTCTCTGCTGTGTTCCCTGTCAGGGCAGTCATCAGTTGTGGCTGGGCACCATCTAGATCTTCTGGTCTCAGGATAATGTAGTCTCTGGTTCATGTAGCCCTTTCTGTCTCTTGGGCTTGTAATTACCTTGTGTCCTTGGTGTTCTTCATTATCCTTTGATCCAGGTGGGTTGAGACTCATTGATGCACCTTAGATGGCTGCTTGCTAGCATTTAAGATCCCAGACGCCACCCTTCAAAGTGGGATGCAGAATGTTTTCTTAATGGATTTTATTATGCCAATGGACTTAGATGTCCCCTGAAACCACGGTCCCCAAACCCCTGCCCCTGCTTCGCTAACCTTTGAAGCATTCAGTTTATTCAGGAAACTTCTTTGCTTTTGGTTTAGTCCAGTTGTGCTGACCTCCGCTGTATTGACTGTTGTCCTTCCCTTCACCTAAAGTAGTTCTTATCTACTATCTAATTAGTAAATATCCTTCTCCCACCCTCCCTCCCTCCCTCCTCTCATAACCACAAAACAATGCATTCTTCTCAGTTTAAACTATTTCTCAAGATCTTATAATAGTGGTCTTATACAATATTTGTCCTTTTGCAACTGACTAATTTCACTCAGCGTAATGCCTTCCGGGTTCCTGCATGTTATGAAATGTTTCACAGATTCATCACTGTTCTTTATAGATGCGTAGTATTCCATTGTGTGAATATACCATAATTTATTTATCCATTCATCCTTTGATAGGTACCTTGGTTGCTTCCATTTTTTTGCTATTGTAAATAGTGCTGCAATAAACATGGGTGTGCGTATACCTGTTAGTGTAAAGGCTCTTATTTCTCTAGGAAATATTCCGAGGAGTGGGGTCGCTGGGTCCTATGGTAGTTCTATTTCTAGCTTTTTAAGGAAGCGCCGAATAGATTTCCAAAATGGTTGTACCATTTCACATTCCCACCAGCGGTGTATAAGTGTTGCAATGTCTCCAAAGCCTCTCCAACATTTATTATTTTGTGTTTTTGGATTAATGCCAGCCTTGTTGGAGTGAGATGGAATCTCATTGTAGTTTTGATTTGCATTTCTCTAATGGCTAATGATCGAGAGCACTTCATGTATCTGTTAGATGCCTGAATGTCGTCTTTAGTGAAGTGTCTGTTCATATCGTTTTCCCATTTTTAATTGGGTTGTTTGTCTTTTCGTAGTTGAGTCTTAGCAAAATCATGTAGACTTTAGAGATCAGGTGCTGGTAGGAGATGTCATAGCTGAAAATTTTTTCCCAATCTGTAGGTGGTCTTTTTACTCTTTTGGTGAGGTCTTTAGATGAGCGTAGGTGTTTGATTATTATTAATAGCTCCCAGTTATCTGGTTTCTCTTCAGCATTTTTAGTAATGTTTTGTATTCAGTTTATGCCATGTATTAGGGCTCCTAACGTTGTCTCTATTTTTTCTTCCATGATCTTTATCGTTTTAGACTTTATGTTTATGTCTTTGATCCATTTGGAGTTAGTTTTTGTGCATGATCTGAGGTATGGGTCCTGTTTCAGTTTTTTGCAGATGGATATCCAGTTATGCCAGCATCATTTGTTAAAAAGACTGTCTTTTCCCCAATTAACTGACACTGGGCCTTTGTCAAATATCAGCTGCTCATATGTGGATGGATTTATATCTGGATTCTCAATTCTGTTCCATTGGTCTATGTGTCTGTTGTTGTACCAGTACCAGGCTGTTTTGACTACTGTGGCTGTATAATAGGTTCTGAAATCAGGTAGAGTGAGGCCTCCCACTTTCTTCTTTTCCAGCAATGCTTTACTTATCCAGGACTTCTTTCCCTTCCATACGAAGTTGGTGATTTGTTTCTCCATCTCATTAAAAAATGTCACTGGAATTTGGATCAGAACTGCATTGTATATATAGCTGGCTTTTGGTAGAATAGACATTTTTACAATGTTAAGTCTTCCTATCCAGGAGCAAGGTATGTTTTTCCACTTACGTATGTCCCTTTTGGTTTCTTGTAGTAGTACCTTGCAGTTTTCTTTGTATAGATCTTGTATGTTTCTGGTTAGATTTATTCCTAAGTATTTTATCTTCTTCGGGGCTACTGTGAATGGAATTGATTTGATGATTTCCTCTTTGATCTTCTTTTCGTTGATGTAGAGGAGTCCAAATAATTTTTGTATGTTTATCTTGTAACCTGATACTCTGCTGAACTATTAGTTTCAGTAGTTTTCTTGAGGATTCTTTAGGGTTTTCTGTGTATAAGATCATGTCATCTGCAAACAGAGATATTTTTACTTCTTCCTTACCAATCTGGATGCCCTTTATTTCTTTATCCAGCCTAATTGCTCTGGCTAGGACCTCCAGCACAAGGTTGAATAAGAGTGGTGATAAGGGGCATCCTTGTCTGGTTCCCATTGTTAAGGGGGATGTTTTTAGAATGTCTCCATTAAGGATGATGTTGGCTGTTGGTTTTGTATAAATGCCCTTTATTATGCTGAGGAGTTTTCCTTCTATTCCTATTTTGTTGAAAGTTTGTATCATGAATGGGTGCTGGACTTTGTCAAATGCCTTTTCTGCATCAATTCATAAAATCAAGTGGTTCTTGTATTTTGTTTTATTTATATGGTGAATTACACTAATTGTTTTTCTAATATTCAACCATCCTTGCATAAAAAAAAATACCTGGTATAAATCCCACTTGGTTGAGGTCGATTATTTTTTAGATATGTTGTTGAATTCTATTGGCTAGAATTTTGTTGAGGATTTTGCATCTATGTTCATGAAGGATATAAGTCTGTAATTTTCTTTTTTTTGTGTTGTCTTTAGCTGGTTTTGGTATCACGGATATGCTGGTTTCATAGAATAAGTTAGGGAGTATTCCATCCTTTTCTATGCTTTGAAATACCTTTAGTAGTAGTGGTGTTAAGTCTTCTCTGAAAGTTTGGTAGAACTCTACAGTGAAGCCGTCAGGACCAGGGTTTTTTTTTGGGGGGGGGGGAGTTTTTTGATTACCTCTTCAATCTCTTTTTTGTTATGGATCTATTTAGTTGTTCTACTTCTGTTTGTTTTAGCTTAGGTAGTTAGTGTGTTTCTAGGAATTCATCCATTTCTTCTAGGTTTTCAAATTTTTTAGAGTACAATTTTTTAAAGTAATCTGATAGGATTCTTTTAATTTCAGTTGTGTCTGTTGTGATATGGCCCATCTCATTTCTTTTTTGGGTTATTTATTTCCTTTCCTGTATTTCTTTAGTCAGCCTGGCCAATGGTTTATCAATTTTGTTGATTTTTTCAAAGAACCAGCTTTTGGGCTTGTTAACTCTTTCAATTGTTTTTCTGTTCTCTAATTCATTCAATTATGCTCTAATTTTTATTATTTGTTTTCTTCTGGTTCCTCAAGGTTTCTTTTGTTGCTCTCTTTCTATTTGTTCAAGTTGTAGGGACAGTTCTTTGATTTTGGCTCTTTCTTCTCTCTTTATATGTGTGCATTAGTTGATATAAATTGACCTCCGAGCACTGCTTTAGCTGTGTCCCAAAGGTTTTGATAGGAAGTGCTTTAAGTTGCATTGCATCCTATGAATTTCTTTAGTCCCTCCTTAATGTATTGTATAACCCAGTCTTTTTTGAGCAGGGTATTGTTCAGTTTCCAAGTATTTGATTTGTTTTCCCATTATTGATTTCTACTTTTATGGCCTTATGGTCTGAGAAGATGCTTTGTAATATTTCAATGTCCTGGATTCTATATAGGTTTGCTTTATGACCTAATATGTGGTCTATTCTAGAGAATGTTCCACATTCACTAGAAAAGAAAGTCTCCTTTGCAGCTGTTGGATGGAGTGTTCTGTATAAGTCTATGAGATTAAGTTAGTTGATTGTGGCAATTAGATCTTCTGTGTTTTTGTTCAGCTTCTTACTGGATGTCCTGTCCGTCACTGAAATTGGTGTTTTGAAGTCTCCTACTATAATTGTGGAGGTGTCTAATCTCACTTGTCAATTCTGTTAGTTTGTTTTATGTATCTTACAGGCTTGTCATTGGGTGCATAAATATTTAATATGGTTATATCTCCCTGGTAAATTGTCCCTTTAATCATTATGTAGTGTCCTTTTTTATCATTTGTGGTGGATTTAACTTTAAAGTCTATTTGGTCAGGAATTGATATTGCCACTCCTGCTCTTTTTTGATTGTTGTTTGCTTGATATATTTTTTCCATCCTTTGAGTTTTAGTTTATTTGTGTCTCTAAGTCTAAGGCATGTCTCTTGTAGGCAGCATATAGACGCATCATGTTTTTTTATCCAGTCTGTGGCTCTCTGTCTCTTTATTGGTGCACTTAAGCCTTTTACATTCAGCGTAATTATAGATAAGTGTGAGTTTAGTGCTGTCATTTTGATGCCTTTTTCTGTGTGTTGTTGACAGTTTCATTTTTCCACTTCCTTTTTTTTGTGCTGAGAATTTTTTCTTTGTAAATTGTGTGTTCCTCATTTTCATAGTAGTTGAATTTATTTTTGCTGAGTCATTATGTTTATCTTGGTTTTTATTTTGAAGTATGGAATTGTTAGACCTCTTTGTGGTTACCTTAATATTTACCCCTATGTCTCTAAGTAAAAACCTAGCTTGTATCATCCTATATCAGCTTGGTTTCCTCTTCATATGGAAGATCTATGCCTCCTGTATTTAGTCCCTCTTTTTTGATTATTGTCATCTTTTACATAATGACATCAGTGATTCCCTGTTTCGGTCATTTTTTTAAATTTATGTTATTTTGTTTTTGTGATTTCCCTATCTGAGTAGATATCAGGATGTTCTGTTTTGTGACCTTGTGTTGTGTTGGTATGTGATATCATTGATTTTCTGACCAAAGAATTTTCTTTAGTAATTCTTATAGCTTTGGTTTGGTTTTTGCAATGTCTCTAAGCTTGTGTTTATCTGTAAATGTCTTAATTTCACCTTTTTATTTGAGAGAGAGTTTTGCTGGATATATGATTCTTGCCTGGCAGTTTTTCTCCTTCAGTGCTCTATATATGTCATCCCATTGCCTTCTTGCCTGCATGGTTTCTGCCTAGTAGTCTGAACTTATTCTTATTGATTCCCCTTTGTAGGTGACTTTTTGTTTATCCCTGGCTGTTTTTAAAATTTTCTATTTATTTTGGTTTTGGCACATTAGATGATAATATATCTTCTTCCTTTTTAGAAGCAGCACAGCTGTATGCCCTGTCTGGTAGGAAGGCTGGGAGGTTAAATCTGGAATCAGGGGCTTTACAAAGAGCAAGCTTGAGAGGGTTCACATTTCAATCGAGTTTATTTCTCATTTTAGGAATGGCCTTTTAAGCAGCAATCTTTGGATTTGGACTAAGTGTGCATTTCTTAAATGGGAGTGTATTTGCTTAGGTCTTATATATCAGAAAGTATAACGAATCCTGGAGCTTTATTTGATTCCATAAATATTTTGAATTTTCTTTTTATTGTGGTCAATATATATGTAACAACACACGTGTGATTCCCACCTTCTTCACATGCACAATTCGGTGACACTGTGTTCATCATGTTGTGCAAGCACCACCGCCATCTGTTTCTAAGCATGTTACTTTTTTAAAAATAATATTTTACTGTGTTTTAGGTTCCCGTTCAACAATTTCTCCACAATTTGTTCAGTGACATTGGTTATGTTCTTCGCAATTCTTGAACATTATCCTCATTTACGTTCTGGTTTTTCTGTTCCCTATAATCTCGTTTCCCTGACTCTGACATTCTCATCTTTGTTTAAATTGTTGACCGTCTGGTCCCATATAGGTGATTTTTAAGGAGCACAGTGTTTACAGGTGATGTTCATTATTTTGGGAGCCAGTCTGTTATTCAGGTACAAGGTGACCTCAGGGGTTATACTCAGTTCAAAATTTGAAGAGTATTTCAGGGCAATGATTTCGGGGAGTCCTCAAATCTGAACCAGTCCAGTAAACTTTTTTTTTTTTAATGAATTTGAGATTTTGTTTTACATTTTTCTCCCATTCTGTCAGAATCCATCTATTGTGGCCCTAATCACAAGGAATGGTAGTGATAGCTGGGCACTAGCTAGTTTTTCTGGTCTCAGGGCAGATGAGGCCGTGGTTTCTGTAGACTATTTGTCTTGTAGACAAGTTTCTTTGAGTCTTTGGCTTCTGTTTTGCTGCAGAGGAGTAGTAGAGACCAATAGTTGTAACTTAGAATGCTGCTATCAAGCTTTTGAAATCCCAGACACTATTCAGCAAACTAAGAGTTAAAATATAACTTTATGAACTATATCATGCCAGTGGACCAAGATGTTCCACGAGACTGTGGTCCTAACACTTCAAATCCAGAAAAACAATTCTGTGAGGTGTTTGATTATATCTAAGAAATATTTATTACTATTTCCTCTATGTGATTTATTATATATATTAATATGTGTGCATAGAATCCAATAGATATATATACATGTATGTTTACACCTATATACACACTTATGTATACTTATATATACTTACTTATACACATATATGCCTGCGTGTGTGTGTGTATATATATATATATATATATATATATATGTACACATACTCGCAAATATATTTTTTGGTTGTTTTTGCTTATCTTTCAAAATTATGTATTACATGCTATCACCAACAAGTTCTTTTTCCTTGTGTACATTTTACTGACATGGTTTGCCTTCATCTAGCTGTATACATTTCACTCTCATTTGGTGTTACCTTTTTTCCATCACCAGAAATAATAATTGTTTACTATCTAGTGAGTGAATTTTCATTTTCCCCCACCCCATCTCTGGTAACGCTAATGAACATTATTTTCTCTATATTTTTATTTGTTCATATCATTTCAAAAAAGTAATAACATACAATATTTCTTTTTTGTGACTGACTTATTTCACTCAAAGTAATGTCCTCCAGGTTCCTTCATGTTCCAAGGTGTTCCGGGAACTCCTGGATTACTGAGTAGTATTTCCTTCTACGTGTGTATGACAGTTTACTTATCCCTTAATCGATCGATGGGCACTTAGATTGTTCCAACATTTTGCTATCGTGAATAGTGCTGCGATGAAAAAGGTGTCCTTATGTCTGTTTGTGTCACTTCTACCAGATTCCTAGGGCATATACCTGCAGTGGAATTCCTGGGTCATGTAGCAGCTCTACTTCCAGTTTTTTGAGGAACCAGTAGGCTGCTTTGCAAAATGGCTCTATCATTTCGCATTTTCACCAGCAATGGACGAGGGGTTCAGATTTCCCCATGACACCTCCAACACTTGTTATTTTCCATTTTTTTAGTGTTTTTTTTTTTTACCTTAGTCATCCTAGTGGGAGTGAAATGGTATCTCATTGTGGTTTTGATTTGCATTTCCCTGATGGCTAATGATGTTGAGCATCTTCTCATGTGTCTGTTGGCCATTCGAATATTCCCTTTGGTGAAATGTCTTTTCATGTTCTTCAGCCAGTTTTTATATGGTTATTTGTCTTTTTGTTATTAAGTTGTAGAAGTTTGCTATATATTTTAGATATTAGACTCCAGTCACTTATATCCTTCCCAAATAATTTTTCCCAGCCTGTAGGCTGTCTCTTCCCTATTTTTATTGTCTTTTGATGAGCATAAGTATTTAACTTTGCATGAGGTCCCACTTACATAGTTTCTGATGCTCGGGCATTCATTGTGTTTGATAATCTATCACTGAAAATCAGTTTGGTCCAAAAAGGTTTACTCCTATATTTTCTTCCAAGAACTGTATGGTTTAGGCTTAAATCGAGGTCTTTGATCCATATTGATTTAATTTTTGTGTATGGTGTGAGGTATGGTTCTTGTTTTATTTTTCTGCTTGGGGAAATCCAGTTTAGCCAGCACCATTTGTTGAAGAGACTACTTTTTTTCCTTTAAATAGATTTGGCTCACTTGCTGAAAATCAGTTGACCATAGAGGTTTGGATTTATTTCTGGGTTTTCAATTCTGTTGCCTTGGTCTGTGTGTCTGTCATTTAACCAGTACCAGGCTGCTTTGATTTACTGTAGTTTTGTAATATGTTTGGAAGTCAGGAAATGTGAGGTCTGCTACTTCATTCTTTTTCAAAATTGCTTTCACAATCCGGGGTCTCTTGTCTTTCAATAGAAAAATGAGGAATTTTTTTCCATTTCTGTAAAGAATGGTGTAGGAATTTTGATTAGGGTTTTGTTCTATCTGTAGATCACTTTGTGTAGTATTGACATCTTGATTATATTAAGTCTTCCAATCCATGAGCACAGAATGTCTTTCCATCTATTTAGGCCTTCTTCTTTTTCTTTTCAGCTGTATTTTATAATTTCACTGTAGAAGCCTTTTACATCTCTGGGTACGTTTATTCCTATATATTTTATTCTCTTAGATGCTATTGTAAATGGAGTTGTTTTCACTCCATAAATATTTATTTTGGAATAAAAATTCCATAAATTTTATTATGTGGCTTGTATATGCTAAGGATGCATCTTAAGCCATTCAGCTTGTGAGGAGCAAGGACCTAGGCAAGGCCAGGGGCTACTTTCTGGGAACTGCCTCTCAACTGTCTTAGGTAAGGTAACAAGTATATTTCAGACAAAACCTTGGTACATCAATATTTATTGTGAAATGTCTATGTATTAAATAAATGCAGCATGAAAAATACTGTGTGATAGTAAATACAGTAGGAAAAACCTAAGAATGGAGTCAGAAGAAAGCATATCTTACAGTGTTTCCCAGGTCTAAAATTCTTTGGCCGTGCCGTTGTGTAAAAGAACTTTCAAAGTGAATAGGAAAAAGAAACAGTATTTTTTGAAAGTCCATTCAGAGGAAGAAACGAATGTGGTCCAAAGTGTATCTAAATGTGTAAGAGCACTATTCCCAATTCGAGGATACTGTATTTTAAGCGGTGCCAAGTGATTAAGAGCCTGACTACTAACCCAAATTTGGCAGTTCAAATCCATTATCCACTCCTTGGAAACCCTATGGGTCAGTTCTACTCTGTCCTATAGGATTGCTGTAACTCGGAATGGACTACACGGCAAAGGCTATGCTTTAGGTAAGGAGCCCTGATGGTGCAAGGTTAAGCGCTGGGCTGCTAACCAAATACCCAGCAACAGAGGCTCTGGCTTTAGAGAAGAAAGAGCAGGGAATCTGCTCCCATAAAGATTACAGCCTAGGAAACCCTAATCGGCAGTTCTACTCTGCCCTATAGGGTCTCTGTGAGGGGGGATCGACTCCATAGCACAAAACAGCAATGACCACAATTTTTACAAAGCATGAGTGGTGGCTCCAGACATCCTCCTTTGGCGAAAGGGCTAACGTGGAGCTTCCGGTTGAGGAGGTGTAGCCTGCTTTCCAAGAAGCCTCAGAATGCGCCCCAGATGCTCTGTATTCTGCTCCTGCACTGCTCTCCATAAACCAATTGCCTTACAGTCGATTGCAACTCATAGCGACCCTATAGGACAGGGTAGAACGGCCCCATAGGGTTTCCAAGTAATGGCTGGTGGATTCAAACTGGTGACCTTTTGGTTAGCAGCCCTAGCACTTAGCCACTGCACCAGCAGGGCTCAGGTGATCCCATTCCCGCCTTGCTTTAAGAGGTCACACATGCGCATCCTCTCCTGTGACAGGAACTTCTGCACTCTAAAGGCCTCAGGCGTCAGTTGCCGAAGGTCCTCTTCAGGGAGACACGCAGGCATGAGCAGGGAATGGCAGGGTCCCTAAGGGTAGGTCTAGTGGCTGGGCTGGGCTGTCGAGGGCGAGACCTCAGACCCTGCAGACAACAGTGTACTGCTCTTCCACTTTCTCCTGTCAATTCTCTTACAAACAAAGGTAAAAAAAAAAAAAAAGGCTACTCAAACTCATCCTTAGTAATTTTGCTACTGTGCTTTACTCCCCTATAGGGGCTGTGTTAGAAATGTGTTTATATGAATTCACAGTTTGGAGGTTGTGTATGTTCTGAATGGGTTCTCAGGAAGTTTGTATTTGTATTAAGTGTGTGGATTGGTGGTGTCTACATGAATATTTGGGGTTCAATATGAGTGTGTTTTTGTGGGAGAGTGCAGGGCATGAGATATAGGCATGTGTGCTCGAAGACTTAGAGGTGAGCTGCTTTACAAATTGTGGCTCAGGGGAACATTTTAGGTCTGGCTCTTCTGCCATGAATTTTGGGTCTTTGCGTGTACATAATGGTAGGTTTGGAATGGGTTTCTCTGCTTTCCATTGGGGCATTTGAGGGAGTGTACCTGTGTATATTAGTTTGGGTGTAGGACCAGTTCTTTTTCTATATTTGGGGAATGAGGGAGAGTCACTGGTGTGTACTCAGGGCATGTCGTATGGTTGTGTTGCTTTGGGTGCTTTTCTGGAGTTGCACATGCATCCTTCCATGTTTATTCTGGGGTTTCTATGATTCTGTATTCTGGAAAATTGGGGATTGATTTCTGTTTGAGTATTTTGAATTGTTGGATTATGTATAGGCAGGCATTGTGAGGTTACATTAGTATTGGAAGATACAGCGTCGTATTTTAGCATAGGTTTAGTATCCTGGATACTTTAGGCTGTAATTGGGGTATGAGGACAGCTGTATATGTAATGAGTTTGTGTGTTTCATGAAGGGGCATGGCAGTTTAGATGACTATTTTCTAGGGCTATGTGTAATATTTTTCAGTAGGGAGTATGGTATTTTCTGGGAAATGAGGATGGGTGTATATGACGAAAAGATGGGGTTCTGTATTTGCACAGAGAGTGGCATGTTGATATGGTTATGTGTGAGATTTTGAGAAACGTGGGATATGGGACCTGGAATGGGGTTTCAGTGTATTTCTATAGGATGTGTAAGATCTATTTCATTGTGAATGGGGAGTATATACTGGTGTGTGTAAGTCATGAGTGGATGCGTGAATTATTCTTGGAGTATTCTACCTGTATTTCTTTGGAAAACGTTAGGGTATGTCTATGTGTGTTTGGGCATATGTGGATGTTGGAAAAGTGAGGCTATGTTCTAGAGATGTGCTATAGTGTTTTGGGTCATGTATACTTTGAGGAATTGGGGATATTTGTGTCTGTGTGTGTGCATGTGTGTGGCGTCTGGTATTTGTGCACACCTGGGCATGTAGGGGTGTAGGTTGTGTGTGTATGTTAGCTAGAGTGCTAGGATTGGCGGTGTTTTAGAGTTTTATCTGCATCTCTGAATGTGTGGGGTGTACACCCATGGTTGGGTTTTGGGTGAGTGTATGTGGGTTTTGTCTGTATGAAAGCAGTCAGAGTTCCTCTTTGTGCCTATTCTGGTCCAATTCTTGCAGAATTTGGTGGTATAGCTTGTATGTGCATTTTCTGTGTTTGTGTGGTGTACTTATATGTATTTATAATATAGATTGAATGTAGCTGTGTTTGTATTTGGTTTCATTGGTTTTCTAGAGTGTTTATTCTGGAGGATGTAGGAGGTTAAGTATGTATATTTGGAAACTGAGAGGTTTATATAAATTGTGCATGCTTTTTGGGAATTGTGTATTATATGTGTTTTAGAGATGTGGAATTTTGTGTCGGTCTGTATTAGGGTGGGTTATGAGAGGACATTTTGACCTTGGTCGTGATATCTAGTTCGATTGTGTGTACAGTGGTCACTGAGTATATATGTGTACTCTTGGTTGTACATGTGCCTGTTCAGGCAAGTGTGGAGAGCACATATATAGTTGCAGGAATGGCTGTGAATATTCACGGACCATAGATTTTCAGTAAAACTCTAGGCAGTAAAAGGTGGTATGTATATATATTCAGGGTATGGATAGTATTTGTATGTGTGTGTTCAGGAGTTGTGAGTTGCGTGTTCTGGAGGTATATAGCGATATTTGGTTTACATATTAGGGTTGGGAGTTAAGGGTTCTTCTCGTGGTGCAGGTGGAGTGTGTGTACATACTCATAAGAATGTGGATCAGTTATGCTGGAATCAGTTCCTGTTAACTTGGGATAGTAGATGGAGCATATATGTGCCCAATTGTGGATCAGTGACATCAGGATGGCACCTTGAAATGGGCCGTGGCGGGATTATTTGTATCAGGTAAATTATCAGCCTTTACAAATAAAGGCTTGCAGCGCTCCCAGTGGAGAGCGAATTGATAAATATTTACACTTGTCAGTGTGTGTGTGTATCTGTGTATGTGCCTGTGTGTCATTAGAATGTGCTAAGCCAGAACACTTAGACATCATTGGGGTACTTTATCAGAGATTGTGAGTGGGGCATTTGGGGGAAGTAGGCCCTTCCATGTGTTAATGGAAAAAAGGTGTAGCAATATTGTATCCTTTCATCCTGATTTTTCAATCTCTATGTTTAACAAATAATCTGACAAGCCAGAGTATATGAAGAAGAATGGGACATCAGGATTGCAGGAGTGTCATTTACAACCTATGATATGAAGACGACACAACCTCGCATGCTGAAAACGAAGAAAACTTTAAGAACCACCTGACGAAGTTCAAAGATCACAGCTTCAATGTGAATCACACCTGTACATAAAGAAAATGAAAATTGTCACGCTGGACTAACAAAGGAAATAGAGACATATTTGAAGTTGTCAAGGATTTCGTGACCCTTTCATCAACATTCAGTAACCAAGGAAGCAGCAATCAGGACATCAAAGGACGTGTTGTGTTGGGCAGATCTGCTGCAAAAGACCCCCTTAAAGTTGTAAAAATGAAAGAGGTCACTTTGGTAAGAAAGGTGCACCTGTGGCAAGCCTGGCTTGGAAGTCCCACCAAAAGGCTGCCCCTCAGAGCTGGGGAGCCTTTCTAGAGTCAGAGAGCACCAGTAACCAGGAGGTAGGAAAATATAATGTTAGTACCTGGGCCTGGGAAGAGAGGGCCCCAAGAACCCTGAGTTGAGGGCACCTCAGTTGGCTGAAAAACAGCCAGATACAGACCTTCACAGCCAGAATCTATCCAACCGTGGCTGTGGGCATTGTGAACCTTCTGATGTGCTCCTGTGCTGGAAGACCTGAGATCCAGTTGAAGGTCTCAGTGAAACCTGAGCAGGTATGTGGGGCTGGGCCTCACTCTGGTGGCTCAGGGGAACTGACAGGTAAGGGAGATTAGGAACTGGGTGTGTGTTCCTTGAACAATCTGGAAGAATATGACAGATCCCTCTTGTAGTAGGGCTTCCCAGCCACACCCCTTGTCTCTTCTGTCACAGGAGGCCTTAGGACTCCAAAGAGAGAATGTGTTCACTTTCTGTAGTGTGTCTCATCTCTTGGTTCTGATCTCCACTTTCCCTGGTAGGCTTGGTGCCAGTTCAGTGGGAGTGGAAGAAGGCAAGGGTTAGGGTCAGATAAGTGACAAGGGAGGGCATGGGGAAGCACTGGCCCTGAGAGAGGGTGGGGAGGGTGGATCTACAGAGCATGGGGAAGCCCACCTATGAATGGAAGTGACTCTTACTTTCCTGACTGCTTTCTTTTCTGAAGCCATTAGGATGCTGCTGGCATTAGGAGGCTCATGTCAGCGTTCTGTTTTTCTGATAGGGTGACCTGACCTTCTTTATTTTCCCCCATGTAATGTGCAGCTACAAACACACCACAGGGTATCAGGTGACCATTATGGACCCCAGTTGACTCCACACAGACCTCCTACCTCGCTTGTACCCACCCAAGGATTGCTGCGCCTTATGGTGAGTCTCCTTCCTTTTAGTGGATTCTACTACCCAAAAGTATACTGCCACCTCTTTCTGGCATGATCCAGTAACTGCTTCTCTGTAGTACAGATGGATTACTTGTAGCCTAACCAGCCTGCTGTGTATGTTATTTCCAACATGACGACTCCGTTTTATAGTTTTTATGTGCTCTTTTGTTGGCAGAATGGTGGTTGGCCTGCCTTTGTATAGTAAAATATCACCTAGTTTACATACAATATTTCGCAGATTCCTTTTCATTTGGTTAGGAATATTCATTTTATTGCTGTTATTTTGTTTTTAACAATTACTCCCCATGCTTTTTTGCCTCCAGAAGTCCTAGCCTTTAATCTACACTGTATTTTGCTTACTGTAGATTTTCATATAAGTGGATTCATGCAGTAATTGTTCTTGGGATTTCAGTTATTTCACTCAGAAGAATGTATTCGAGGTCCATCAATTTATTACAAATAATAGAACATCGTTGCTCTCTATGGCTGCAACATATCACACGTATCTTTATGTCACATATTGCATATTCAATATCTTTTGATAGACACTTGGATTGTTTCCACCTTTGTTTTTTATTGTACTTTAGATGAAGGTTTACAGAACAATCTAGCTTCTCATTAAACAGCTAATACGTATATTGGTTTATGACATTGGTTACCAACACCACAACATGTCAACACTGTCCCATCTCAAACTTGGGATCCCTATTACTGCCTTTCCTGCCACCTCCTGCCTTGTGGTCCTTGCCCCTTGGCTGTTGTGCCCCTTTAGTCTCATTTTGTTTCGTGGGCCTATCTAATCTTTGGCTGAAGGGTGAACCTCAAGAGTGACTTCTTTACTGAGCTAAATGGGTGCCTGAGGGCCATACACTCGGCGTTTCTGCAGTCTGTCAGGCCAGTAAGTCTGGTATTTTTTGTGAGTTAGAGTATTTTTCTACATTTTTCTTCAGGAGTGTTCAAAACTCTCTATTGTGATCCCTATCAGAGTAGCCAGTGGTGGTAGCCGGGCACCAAGTAGTTTTACTGCACTAAGTCTGGTGGAGGCCATGGTAGATGTGGTCCATTAGTTCTTTGGACTAATCTTTCCCTTGTATTTTTAGTTTTCTTCATTCTTCCTTGCTCCTGAATGGGTGAGATGAATGGAGTATCTTAGATGACCACTTGTAGGCTTTTTTTTCCAATTTTTAAAAAATTTTTATTGTGCTTTAAGTGAAAGTTTACAAATCAAGTCAGTCTCTCATACAAAAACTTATATACACCTTGCTACATACTGCCAATTGGTCTCCCCCTAATGAGACAGCGTGTTCCCTCCATCCACTCTCTCTTTTTGTGTCCATTTCTCCAGCTTCTAACCCTCTCCACCCTCTCATCTCCCCTCCAGGCAGGAGATACCAACATAGTCTCAGATGTCCACCAGATCCAAGAAGCTCACTCCTCTCCAGCATCCCTCTCCAACCCATTGTGCAGTCCAATCCCTGTCTGAAGAGTTGGCTTTGGGAATGGTTCCTGTCCTGGGCCAACAGAAGGTCTGGGGGCCATCACCACCAGGGTCCTTTTAGTCTCAGTCAGACTGTTAAGTCTGGTCTTTTTATGAGAGTTTGGGGTCTGCATCCCACTGGAAGAAAAAAAGGGACAACGTTAAGACCCCTAATACATAGCATAAACAGTATACAAAACATTATTAAAAATGCAGATGAAAAACTAGATAACTGGGAGCTCCTAAAAATCAAACACCTATGCTCATTCAAAGATGTCATCAAAAGAGTAAAAAGATTACCTACAGACTGGGAAAAAGTTGTTAGCTATGAAATTTCTGATCAGTGCCTGATCTCTAAAATCTACGTGATACTGCAGAAAACTACAAAAAGACAACCCAATTTAAAAAATGGGTAAAAGATATGAACAGAAACTTCACTAAAGAAGGGTAGCTAACAGATACATGAGGAAATGCTCAAGATCATTAGTCACTAGAGAAATGCAAATCAAAACTACAATGAGATTTCATCTCACTCCAACAAGGGTGGTTTAATCCAAAAGACACAAAACAGTAAATGTTGGAGAGGCTGTGGAGATATTGGAACACTTACTTATACACTACTGGTGGGAAAGTAAAATGGTACAACCAATTTGGAAATTGATTTGGTGCTTCCTTAAAATGTTAGAAATAGAAATACCATACAATCCAGCAATCCCACTTCTTGGAATATATCCTAGAGAAATAAGAGCCTTTACACGAAGATATATGCACACCTATGTTCATTGAAACTCTGGTTACAATAGCAGAAAGATGGAAGCAACTAAGGTGCCCATCAACAGATAAATGGATGAATAAATTATGGTATAGTTACACAGTGGGGCATTATGCACTGATAATGAACAGTGATGAATCTGTGAAACATTTCATAACATGGATGAATCTGGAAGGCATTATGCTGAGTGAAATTAGCCCTGACTAGTAGACTAGACTTGACTCATTGGGTAGGGTATGGTAGGGTAAGGATAAGGTAGGGTAGGTGTAGCGCATGCTAGGGTAGCATATGGTGGGGTAGCATAGAGTGGAATAGAGAGAATAGAATAGAAAAGAACAGACTAGATTTGGGCAGGGTAGGGTAGGGTAGTAAAGGGTGGAACGGAGAGATTAGAAAAATAGTATAGAATCTAGTCGAATCAAGTCAAATCATGCCAAATGGTGTCAAAATGGGTAAAATTGCATTGATTCACTCCGATTCGTGCTGAAAAGCAGGGCAGGGCAGAGCAGGGGAGGGGAGGGGAGGGAAGGGGACGGGAAGGCAGGGCAAGGCAGGGCACAGCATGGCAGGGCACAGCACAGCACGGCAAGGAAGACTAGAAATAGAACAGAATAGAAACCATGCAATAGAATAGAGAAGAGTAGATTACAGTACAATAGAGTAGACTAGAGTGTAATAGAGTAGAGCCGAATACAGACGAAGTGAGAGGAATCACGTCGAATCGATTAGAGTAAATTAGAGTGGTGTAGGGTAGGGTAGAGCAGAATAGAGTAGCATAGAGTACAATGGTGTGGAATGAATAGAATGGAGTAGAATGGAGTCAAATAGAGACGAATAGAGTAGAAAAGAGTCGAATAGAGCAGAATAGGCCTGAATAAGGCCGAATAAAGTAGAATCGAAGTGATTCAAGCCAAAACGAGCTGAATGGAGCCTAATTGAGCCGAATAGAGCCAAACTGATCTGAATCGAGCCAATTCAAGCTTAATTGCGTCAAATCGCATTAAATGCATCAGATCCAATAGAAACGTATAGATTAGAGAAGGGTAGAGGAGGGGAGGGTAGAACAGAGTATAATAGAAGATATTAGAACAGAATAAAAGGAATAGAATAGAATAGAGTGGAAAAGAGTAGAATCGAATGCAGTCGTTTAGAGACGACTAGAGCTAAATGGAGCTGAATACAGCTGAAAAGAGCCATATAGCTCCGAATTGCAACTAATCGAGCTGAATTAAGCAGAATTGCACCGTCGCCGAATACTGTCAAATCGCATCAAATCACATTGTTTTGCGTCAAACCAGGTCAAATCACTTCATATCACTTCGAATTGGGTCAAATGTCGTTGAATCACGGCGAATCGCGTCATATCACGTCGAATAACTTCGAATTGTGTCAAATCTCATAGAATTCTGCTGAATCATGCTGAATTGCATAGAATCTGGTCAAATCTCTTCGAATCCCGTCGAATGCCTTCGGATCTCGTCCAATCCCATTGAATCCTGTGAAATCGCGTCAAACTGATTCAAATTGAGTCAAATACCTTAAAGTAGGGTAGGTTTGGGTGGGGTGCAGTAGGGTTGGGTAGGATAGAATAGAACAGAGTACAACAGAATAGGAGAGAACAGAACAGAATAGAAAGAATACAACAGAATAGAACAGAGTAGAATAGAGTCAAATAGTGCAGAACATAGCCAAATTGAGCCGAATGGAGACAAAACGAGATGAATCGCGTTCAATCGCTTTGAATTGGGTCAAATCAAATGGAATCAATTAGAACAGATTATGAAAGGGAAGGGTAGGACAGAATAGAGGAGAATAGTGAAGAATAGTGTGGAATGGAATAGAATGGAGTCGAATAGAGATGAATAGAGTAGAAAAGAGTCGAATAGGCAGAATAGGGCCGAATACAGCCAAATAAGTCCTAATCGAGCAGAATCCAGCAGAATGGATGCAGTTCGAGACAAATATAGCCAAATGGAGTGAAACGGAGTCAAACCGAGCTGGTTTAAAGCGAATTGAGCTGATTCAAGTCTAATGGCGTCGATTCGCGTGGAAATGCGTCACATCGAATCGAATCAAATAGATTATGGAAGGGCAGGGGAGGGGCAGGGAGGGTAGAACAGAATAGAACAGTACAGAATAAAAAGAATAGAATATAGTACAGTAGGGTAGAGCAGAGAAGAGTAGAGTAGAATGAGTCGAATAGAGTCAAATAGTGCAGGAAATAGCTGAATAGAGCCAATTCTAGCCGAATTGAGCCGAATAGAAACAGAACGAGACGAATCGCATCGAATTGTTTCGAATCGCGTTGAATGGAATCCATTAGAATAGATTAGAGTAGGGTAGGGAAGAACAGAATAGAGTAGAAAGCAGTAGAATGGAGTCAAATGCAGTCAAATGGAGAAATATAAAGTAGAAAAGAGTCGAATCGAGCTGAATAGGGCTGAATAAGGCTGAACCGAGCCGAATCGAGTCGAAACGAGCTGAATCGAAGCAATTCAAGCCAAATCAAGCTGAATCTTAACTAATAGCCTTGCCCTAACTAGTAGTCTAAACTAGTACTCTCACCTTAACTACAACCCTTAACTAGTACCCTTGCATTAACTAGTAGTCTTAACTAGAAACTTTGCCTTAACTAGTACCCTGACCTTAACTAGTAGCCTGAACTAGTACCCTTGTCTTAAGTTGTACCCTTGTCTTAAGTTGTACCCTTGGCCAAACTAGTACCCTTAATTAGTACCCTTTTTGAGTACCCCTAAATAGTAGGGTATGATACAGTGAGGTAGCATAGGGTAGGGTAGCATACGGTGGGACAGACAAAAAAGAATAAAATAGAATAGAACAGCATAGGTCAGGGGAGATTAGTGTAGGGTATGGTAGAGTAGCATAGGATGGAATAGAGAAAATAGAAAAAGAGAATAGAATAGAACAGAATAGAAAAGAACAGATTAGAATATGATAGGGTAGGGTTGAGTAGGGTTCTGTAGAATAGAATAGTGTAGAATGGCGTGGAATGGAGTCTAATGGAGTCGAACAGAGATGAATAGAGTAGAAAAGAATTGAATAGAGCAGAATAGTGCCAAATAGGGCCAAATAAGGCCGAATCGAGCTGAATAGAGCCGAATCGAGTCAATTCGACCAGATTCGAGCTAAATGGAGCCGAATGGAGTTGAAATGAGCCAAATAGAGACAAACAAAATGAGCTGAGCTGAATCGAGCCAAATTGCACCTAATCGCATCCTATTGCATCGAATCTCGTCGAATTCCATCAAATCCCACCAAAACCTGTCAAATCTCATGGAATCTCACTGAATCCCGTCGAATTGTATCAAATTGGGTCAAATTGAATGGAATCGAATTAAATTGAACAGATTAGAGTAGTGTAGGTTAGGCTGGGATTCAGTAGGGTAAGGCACAGAAGAATAGAATAGAGTCACATAGAGTAGAACAGAAGAGAATACAAAGAGTAGAATGGAGTACAGTTGAGTAGAGTAGAATAGTCAGAGTCAAGTAGTGCAGAATACAGATAAATAGATCCAATTCGAGCTGAATCAAGTCGAATGGAGAGGAACGGAACAAATCACGATGAATCAAATCGATTAGAATAGATCAGAGTAGGGTAGGGTAGAACAGAGTAAAATAGTGTAGAATGGAGTCAAACAGCGTAGAACGGTGTGAAATGGAGTCGAATGGAGCCAATACAGACGAATAAGGTAGAAAAGAGTTGAATAGAGCCGAACAGGGCCAAATAACATTGGATCGAGCCCAATTATGCTGAATGGGGCAGAATCGAGCCGAATTGACTCAATTCAAGCCAAACAGACATAAATCAAGCCTATTCAAGCCTAATCACATGGAATCGTGTTGAAATGCATTGAATGGAATCACATAGAGTAGAGGAGGGTAGGGTGGGAGAGGTTAGAATAGAACAGACCAGAACACAATAGGAAGAATAGAATAGAATTAAATAGGGTCTAGTACAGTAGAATAGAGTCAAATCGAGCTGAATAGACCCAAAAAAGAGCTGAACAGGGCTGAATACAGCCGAATCGCCCAAATTCGAGGTGAATCGAGACGAATCATGTTGAATCGCGTTGAAATCTGTCGAATCGAATCAAACAGCTTAGTGTAGGGTGGGTAAGGTCAGAGTAGGGTAGTAACTAACTAGTAGCATGTCCTTAACTAGTAGCCTGAAGTACTACCCTTTCCTTAACTAGTACCCTCAACAAGTACCCATGCCTTAACTAGTACTCTGGCCTTAACTAGTACCCTTACATAACTAGAACCCTGGCCTTAACTAGTAGCCTGAACTAGTGCCCTTGCCTTAAGTAGTACCCTTGCCCGAACTACTACCCTTAATTAGGACCCTTATTGAGTAACACTAAGCAGTAGGGTATGGTTTGGTGGGGTAGCATAAGGTAGGGTAGCATACGGTAGAACAGAGAAAATAGAAGGAAATAGAATAGAAAAGCATAGGTCAGGGTAGGTTAGCTTAGTGTAGGGTACAGTAGAGTAGCATAGGATGGAATAGAGAAAACAGAAAAGAAGACTAGAAAAGAGCAGACTAGATTAGGATAGGGTAGGGTGGGGGAAGGTTCTGTAGAATACAATAGTGTAGAATGGTGTGGAATGGATGTGAATGGAGTCGAACAGAGATGAATAGAGTAGAAATGAGATGAATAGAGCCGAATAACGCTGAATAGGACCAAGTAGGGCTGAAACGAGCCGAATCGAGTCGAATCGACCAGATTAGAGATGAATGGAGCTGAGTGGAGCTGAAAAGAGCCAAATAGAGACAAACTGAACCAAGCAAAATGGAGCCAAAACACACTTAATTGCATCCTATTGCATCAGATCTCATTGAATTCCAACCAATCCCACCAAAACCAATCAAATCTCGCGGAATCTCACCGAATCCCGTCAAATTGTCTCAAATCGGGTCGAATGGTGTCAAACTGAATGGAATCGAATTAAATTGAATAGATTAGAGTAGTGTAGGTTAGACTGGGATTCAGTAGGGAAGGGCACAGAAGAATAGAGTAGAACAGAAGAGAATACCAAGAGTAGAATGGAGTAGAGTTGAGTAGAGTGGAATAGTCAGAGCCGGGTAGTGCAGAATATAGATGAATAGATCCAATTCAAGCCGAATCGATTCGAATGGAGAGGAAAGGAGACAAATCGTGATGAATCGAATCGATTAGAATAGATTAGAGTAGGGTAGGGTAGAACAGAATAGAATAGAGTAGAAAAGAGTAGAATGGTGTGGAATGGAGTTGAATGGAGCCAAATAGAGACAAATAAAGTAGAAAGGGTTGAGTAGAACTGAACAGGGCTGAATAAGGTTCACTCGAGCCTAATTATGCTGAATTGAGCAGAATCGAGACGAATTGACCCAATTCAAGCCAAATAGAGCTAAATCGAGCCGATTCAAGCCGAATCACATGGAATCGCGTCGAAATGCATTGAATCGAATAGATTAGAGTAGAGGAGGGTACGGCAGGAGAGGCTAGACTACAACACAACAGAACACAAGAGAAAGAAGAGAATAGAATTAAGTAGAGTCGGGTCCAGTAGAATAGAGTCAAATCGAGTTGAAGAGAGCCGAAAAGAGCCAAACAGAGCTGAATACAGCCGAATTGACCAAATTCAAGGTGAATCGAGATGAATCATGTCCAGTCGTTTGAAATGTGTCGAATCGAATCAAATAGATTAGTGTGGGGAAGGTAAGGTTAGGGTAGGGTAGAGAAGAATAGAACAGAGTAGAATAGAACAGAACAGAAAGAATCGAGTAGACTAGAGTCAAATAGAGTCGAATACTGCCAAAAAGAGCCGAATAGAGTGGAAAAGAGCCGAATAGAACCGAATCGAGTTTAATGGAGCAGAAAGGAGATGAATCGAGCCGGTATGACCCGAATCAGGTCGAATTCCGTTCAAGTGTGTCGAATACCATAAAACAGATTACAGTAGGCTAAGTTAGGGTAGAGTAGGGTAGAATGGAGTGCAGTAGAACAGAAGAGAACAGAACTGAAAGAATAGAATAGGGTCGAGACGAGAAGAGTATAGAAGAGTAGAGTAGAGTCGAATATTGCTGAATAGAGCCAAATACAGCCAAATAGAGCCCAAAAGAGCTAAATCGATAGAAACCAAGATGTATCACGCCGAATCCCGTGGAATCGTGCCATATCGCGTCGAATCCCGTCGAACTGCATTGAATCTGATCAATTCCAATCCAATCCAATCCAATCAATTAGAATAGACTAGAGTAGGGTAGAGTACAATACAATACAGTAGAGAATAGTTTAGGATGGAGTAGAATGGTGTAGCATGGAGTCGAGTGGAGTCGAAAAGAGATAATAGAGTTGAGTAGAGTCTGACAGAGCCGAATAGAGCCTATTAGAGCTGACTAGAGCCGAATGGAGCCGATTAGAGGTGAATCGAACCGATTTGAGCCGATTGGGGATGAATGGAGTGGAAAGGAGCCGATTTGAGCCGAATCGCATCGAGATGCGTGGAATCGAATCCAGTAGAATAGATTAGATTAGGGTAGGATGGAATAGAGTAGACTTGAACACAGTAGAAGAGAATGGAAAGAATACAATAGAATAGAGTAGAAAAGGGTAGAGCAGAGCAGAAGAGTGTAGAGTAGAATAGAGTAGAGTAGAACAGAGTCGAATCAAGCTGAATGGAGACGAAACGAGACAAATCGCGTCGAATGGCGTCGAATCCCATCGAATCAATTACAGTAGGGTATAGTAGAATAGCGTAGAATGGAGTAGAATGGTGTGCAATGGAATCGAGTAGAGTAGAAAAGAGCTGAAGAGAGCAGAAGAGGGCTGAATTGAGCGAAATCGAGCCGAATCCAGTGAATCGAGCCTAATGGAGCCGAATTGAGCCTAATCAAGCCGAATCGACACTATTCGAGACAAATGGAGCCGAAGGGACATGAATCGCACCGATTCGGCCCCTAGTCGCGTCAAAATTTGTCAAATTCAATTGAATAGACTAGAGTAGGGGAGGTTCGGGTAGGCTAGGGTAGGGTAGAATGGAGTAGAATAGAATAAAACAGAACAGAACACAACAAAATAGAACAGAACAACACAGAACGAATACAGAAAAGAGTAGGCTAGAGTAGAGTAGAGGGGAATAGAGTAGAGTAGAATAGATTCGAACAGAGCCAAATCGAGCCGAATCACGTCGAAATGGGTTGAATCAAATCCAATCAAATGGATTACAATACCTTAGAGTTGGGTAGCATAGGGTAGGGTAGAATAGAGTAGACTAATACAGAACAGAGTAGAAACAATACAATAGAATACAGAAGAGTAGACTAGAGTAGAATAGAGCTGGATAGAGCCGAATGCAGACGAAACGAGAGGAATCGTGTAGAAGCAATTAGAGTAAATTAGAGTGGTGTTGGGTAGGGTAAAGCAGAATACAGTAGAATAGTGTAGAATAGTGTGGAATGAATAGAATGGAGTCAAATAGAAACGAATAGAGTGGAAAAGAGTCGAATAGAGCAGAATAGGGCCAAAGAACGCCAAATCGAGCAGATTCGAAGCGATTCAAGCCAAAACAAGCTGAATGGAGCCTAACTGAGCCGAAAAGAGCCAAATCAAGCCGATTCAAGATTCATCGCCTCGAATAGCTCCACGACCTCATCTATTTTCCCTGACCTTTGGCCCGTGCCCTCGTGAGTGTGTGATCCCTAGTTACACTTCTTCTCCGATCTCTCTGAATCCGCCACCTGCGGATACCTGAGCATGAAAATGAACATCTATCACTGGCTGCAGTGTCACAGGTCACTAGGTGTCTAGGCTCAGGCTGACCTTGGCTGTCTTCTGCCCAGGCAAGGAGCCTAATCTTCCAAGGAAATCAGGACACGTGCTCACTGGCCAACATCCTTTCTTTCATCCACACAGCGGTGTAGATGAGGGGAAAGAGGCCAGGGAGGCCCGGTGAAGGCTGAGTGCGGGGCCTAAGGCTTCTTTCCCAATCACCATGGAGACAGCCACCGCAAGGCTGGCCGGAACTTCTGACGGGGACGAGTCACAAACACTGAGCCAATAGGAGAGGTCCAGCCTAACCGGCCAGTTCCGCAGACCCCTCCAGTTTACTCATGGACAGACAACGGCCCCTTGCGTCTTTGGCCACAAAATCCAGGACACCCAGGGAATAACTTCACAGTAGGCAACCCCTGATGTTAACACGTTCAACACACTGGGCCAGCAGGCAGGTATCTCTTTTCCACATACGCTAGGATATCAGTAGGCAAGGCGCCCTTCCTCAGCATCTATGGCCTCTCTGTATGTGTTCATTCAGAGGAATCTCTTCATTCTACCCCTGAGACACATGACAGGTATGAGGGACCTGAGAGAGAGCCTAGAGATGGAACGGGGGAGGCTTCTGGCTGTACTGCTTCCCCGTGGGGACAGAATAGCAGGTAGTCTCTCTGGAAGGTCTTAGCTTCTGTTGATTGACATGGGCAATACGGTAGGGGCAGACCCTGGCCAGGTGGAGCTTGTGGGCAGATGCAACCTCTTCGGCGACGAATAATTCCGCTGCTGCTTTGTATGGTGAAAACCTCCCCCGCCAAGTGGGATGGGTAGAGAACATTGACCCACACCCGCCAGGCGCCTTTCCTGGGACTAAAGATCCCAACATGGTCTCAACGTCGTCACCCTCTCAGCACACACCTTCCCTGCACACATAATCCTGCCTTTCTCCGTCAGGGCCCTATCCTACCAGCAAAAAAAGCAAGCCGCTCAAAAAGGCCGATGCCAGGGAAATCGAGAAAACACTGCCATTTTCCAAATTTTTGCTGTCTACATGTCCCCGCCTCCGGTGCAAGGCTGCATATTTGGCCGGGCTCCGAAGGCAAGGTCGAAATCCCGGCAGCCTGGGCCCCAGCAGTCCAATGCTCTATGGACGTGGGGGCACGGACGACCTGTTTGCCACATGCAGGTGGGATCCTTGGGCCCTTCACTGGCTCGCCATTCAGCTCCACGACGTCCACTACCGGCCCTGGCCTTTGCTTTGGCTGCTGCCCCATTGAACGTGTGCTCCGGAGCGATGTTTCTCCACCCACCACTATCATTCTGCCACCAGGGGATATGTGAGTGTGGGAGTCACCATTTCTCACTGGCAGCAGTGTCACAAGTCACAAGACTTCCAGGTACCCGCTGACCTAGGCTGCCTTCTGCCCCAGGCAAGGTCCCGAATCCTTTATCCCACATGCTGACACCTGGCCACTGGCGGACATTCATTTTTATCAACACAGAGGTCTGAGCGAGGGTCAGCGGGCCAGGTAGGTGAAGTCAAGGCCAGGTGGGCGGGATTAAGGCTTCTTTGCCATCACCATAGAGAGAGTTCCCCGGCCGGAAGAGTGGGCGGAGCTTACACCGGGCCTGGTGACTAGACTGAGCCAATGGCAGAGGTCCAGTCCGCCAGGCAGATGACACAGGGCCCTCCACTGTGACCTATGACACCTAGTGGCCACAGGGTTGGAGCACACCCTGGGAAAGGCTACGCAGGCACAAGGGAGCCCCTGGTGTGGCCTGCTTCAGGGCAGTGGCAGAGCAGGCCAGGTACCTCTTTCCCACTTTCCTGAGGATATCAGTACGCAAGGCATCCCCACTCAGCATCTCTTGCCTCTCTCTCTCTCTGGATGTGTTCCTTCTCTGAAATCTCTTTCCCTCTCCCCCTGAGTCATTTCACAGCTTGGAGTGCCTGACAGAGGGCCTAGAGACAAAAGAGCAAAGGGGGAAGGCCTCTGGCTCTACTGGTTGCCCATGGGCAGAGAAGTTCTGGTAATCTATCTGGAAGGTCTAGAGAGTAGTGATCTATTGGGGAGCAACATCACCGGCGGACCCTGGCCACGTGAAGCTTGCTGACATGTGGCAGCCTCTCTGGAGACTACTAATTCTGCTGATAACATTCTATGCAAATACCCGGGTCAATGCCATGGGCAGAAAACCTTGACACATACCTGCCAGAGGCCTATTCTGGGTCTGAGGAGTCCACCCTGGTCTCCAGCAACTCATCATCTCAGCACACACTTTGCCTGCACGCATGGAAACCGCCTCTCTCCACGAATGCCTTCACCTGCTAGGAAACACACCATGTCACTCAGCCAAGGGAGAGCACAGGCAAAGTCAACTGAAGCCCCCATTTTCCAGAGTTTGCCTTCTGCTGCTCCACAGCCTCCGGTGGCACACCGCATGTGCGTCACTTCTCGGTAGACAAGGCCGAGATCCGGGCATCCAGGGCCCCAGCCGTCCAGAGTCTGCGCATGGCGGCATATGGATCACCTCTTTGCCACGTACAGGAGGGAGGCCCGGGCCCTACACTGTCTCCGCTAGAGCTCCACGACCTCAGCTATTTTCCCTGGCCTTTGGCCCGTGCCCTCGTGAGTGTGTGATCCCTAGTTACAATTCTTCTCCGACTACTCTCAATCCGCCACCTGCGGATACCTGAGCATGAAAATGAATATCTATCACTGGCTGCAGTGTCACAGGTCACTAGGTGTCTAGGCTCAGGCTGACCTTGGCTGTCTTCTGCCCAGGCAAGGAGCCTAATCCTTCCAAGGAAATCAGGACACGTGCTCACTGGCCAACATCCTTTCTTTTATCCACACAGCAGTCTACATGAGGGGAAAGAGGCCAGGGAGGCCCGGTGAAGGCTGAGTGCGGGGCCTAAGGCTTCTTTCCCAATCACCATGGAGACAGCCACCGCAAGGCTGGCCGGAACTTCTGACGGGGACGAGTCACAAACACTGAGCCAATAGGAGAGGTCCAGCCTAACCGGCCAGTTCCGCAGACCCCTCCAGTTTACTCATGGACAGACAACGGCCCCTTGCGTCTTTGGCCACAAAATCCAGGGCACCCAGGGAATAACTTCACAGTCGGCAACCCCTGATGTGGACACACTGGGCCAGCAGGCAGGTACCTCCCTTCCACTTACGCTAGGATATCAGCAGGCAAGGCGCCCTTCCTCAGCATCTATGGCCTCTCTGTATGTGTTCATTCAGAGGAATCTCTTCATTCTACCCCTGAGACACATGACAGGTATGAGGGACCTGAGAGAGAGCCTAGAGATGGAACGGGGGAGGCTTCTGGCTCTACTGCTTCCCCGTGGGGACAGAATAGCAGGTAGTCTCTCTGGAAGGTCTTAGCTTCTGTTGATTGCCATGCGCAATACGGTAGGGGCGGACCCTGGCCAGGTGGAGCTTGTGGGCAGATGCAACCTCTCCGGCGACGAATAATTCCGCTGCTGCTTTGTATGGTGAAAACCTCCCCCGCCAAGTGGGATGGGTAGAGAACATTGACCCACACCCGCCAGGTGCCTTTCCTGGGACTGAAGATCCCAACATGGTCTCAACGTCGTCACCCTCTCAGCACACACCTTCCCTGCACACATAATCCTGCCTTTCTCCGTCAGGGCCCTATCCTACCAGCAAAAAAAGCAAGCCGCTCAAAAAGGCCGATGCCAGGGAAATCAAGGAAACACTGCCATTTTCCAAATTTTTGCTGTCTACATGTCCCCGCCTCCGGTGCAAGGCTGCATATTTGGCCGGGATTCGAAGGCAAGGCCGAAATCCCGGCAGCCTGGGCCCCAGCAGTCCAATGCTCTATGGACGTGGGGGCACGGACGACCTGTTTGCCACATGCAGGTGGGATCCTTGGGCCATTCCCTGGCTCGCCATTCAGCTCCACGATGTCCACTACCGGCCCTGGCCTTTGCTTTGGCTGCTGCCCCATTGAACGTGTGCTCCGGAGCGATGTTTCTCCACCCACCACTATCATTCTGCCACCAGGGGATATGTGAGTGTGGGAGTCACCATTTCTCACTGGCAGCAGTGTCACAAGTCACAAGACTTCCAGGTACCCGCTGACCTAGGCTGCCTTCTGCCCCAGGCAAGGTCCCGAATCCTTTATCCCAGATGCTGACACCTGGCCACTGGCGGACATTCATTTTTATCAACACAGAGGTCTGAGCGAGGGTCATCGGGCCAGGTAGGTGAAGTCAAGGCCAGGTGGGCGGGATTAAGGCTTCTTTGCCATCACCATAGAGTTCCCCGACCGGAAGCGTGGGCGGAGCTTACACCGAGCCTGGTGACTAGACTGAGCCAATGGCAGAGGTCCAGTCCGCCAGGCAGATGACACAGGGCCCTCCATTGTGACCTATGACACCTAGTGGCCACAGGGTTGGAGCACACCCTGGGAAAGGCTACGCAGGCACAAGGGAGCCCCTGGTGTGGCCTGCCTCAGGGCAGTGGCAGAGCAGGCCAGGTACCTCTTTCCCACTTTCCTGAGGATATCAGTACGCAAGGCATCCCCACTCAGCATCTCTTGCCTCTCTCTCTCTCTGTCTCTCTCTGGATGTGTTCCTTCTCTGAAATCTCTTTCCTTCTCCCCCTGAGTCATTTCACAGCTTGGAGTGCCTGACAGAGGGCCTAGAGACAAAAGAGCAAAGGGGGAAGGCCTCTGGCTCTACTGGTTGCCCATGGGCAGAGAAGTTCTGGTAGTCTATCTGGAAGGTCTAGAGAGTAGTGATTGATTGGGGAGCAACATCACGGGCGGACCCTGGCCACGTGAAGCTTGCTGACATGTGGCAGCCTCTCTGGAGACTACTAATTCTGCTGATAACATTCTATGCAAATACCCGGGTCAATGCCATGGGCAGAAAACCTTGACACATACCTGCCAGAGGCCTATTCTGGGTCTGAGGAGTCCACCCTGGTCTCCAGCAACTCATCATCTCAGCACACACTTTGCCTGCTCGCATGGAAACCGCCTCTCTCCACGAATGCCTTCACCTGCTAGGAAACACACCATGTCACTCAGCCAAGGGAGAGCACAGGCAAAGTCAACTGAAGCCCCCATTTTCCAGAGTTTGCCTTCTGCTGCTCCACAGCCTCCGGTGGCACACCGCATGTGCGTCACTTCTCGGTAGACAAGGCCGAGATCCGGGCATCCAGGGCCCCAGCCGTCCAGAGTCTGCGCATGGCGGCATACGGATCACCTCTTTGCCACGTACAGGAGGGAGGCCCGGGCCCTACACTGTCTCCGCTAGAGCTCCACGACCTCAGCTATTTTCCCTGACCTTTGGCCCGTGCCCTCGTGAGTGTGTGATCCCTAGTTACAATTCTTCTCCGACCACTCTCAATCCGCCACCTGCGGATACCTGAGCATGAAAATGAACATCTATCACTGGCTGCAGTGTCACAGGTCACTAGGTGTCTAGGCTCAGGCTGACCTTGGCTGTCTTCTGCCCAGGCAAGGAGCCTAATCCTTCCAAGGAAATCAGGACACGTGCTCACTGGCCAACATCCTTTCTTTTATCCACACAGCAGTCTACATGAGGGGAAAGAGGCCAGGGAGGCCCGGTGAAGGCTGAGTGCGGGGCCTAAGGCTTCTTTCCCAATCACCACGGAGACAGCCACCGCAAGGCTGGCCGGAACTTCTGACGGGGACGAGTCACAAACACTGAGCCAATAGGAGAGGTCCAGCCTAACCGGCCAGTTCCGCAGACCCCTCCAGTTTACTCATGGACAGACAACGGCCCCTTGCGTCTTTGGCCACAAAATCCAGGGCACCCAGGGAATAACTTCACACTCGGCAACCCCTGATGTGGACACACTGGGCCAGCAGGCAGGTACCTCCCTTCCACTTACGCTAGGATATCAGCAGGCAAGGCGCTCTTCCTCAGCATCTATGGCCTCTCTGTATGTGTTCATTCAGAGGAATCTCTTCATTCTACTCCTGAGACACATGACAGGTATGAGGGACCTGAGAGAGAGCCTAGAGATGGAACGGGGGAGGCTTCTGGCTCTACTGCTTCCCCGTGGGGACAGAATAGCAGGTAGTCTCTCTGGAAGGTCTTAGCTTCTGTTGATTGCCATGCGCAATACGGTAGGGGCGGACCCTGGCCAGGTGGAGCTTGTGGGCAGATGCAACCTCTCCGGCGACGAATAATTCCGCTGCTGCTTTGTATGGTCAAAACCTCCCCCCGCCAAGTGGGATGGGTAGAGAGCATTGACCCACACCCGCCAGGCACCTTTCCTGGGACTAAAGATCCCAACATGGTCTCAACGTCGTCACCCTCTCAGCACACACCTTCCCTGCACACATAATCCTGCCTTTCTCCGTCAGGGCCCTATCCTACCAGCAAAAAAAGCAAGCCGCTCAAAAAGGCCGATGCCAGGGAAATCAAGGAAACACTGCCATTTTCCAAATTTTTGCTGTCTACATGTCCCCGCCTCCGGTGCAAGGCTGCATATTTGGCCGGGCTCCGAAGGCAGGGCCGAAATCCCGGCAGCCTGGGCCCCAGCAGTCCAATGCTCTATGGACGTGGGGGCACGGACGACCTGTTTGCCACATGCAGGTGGGATCCTTGGGCCCTTCACTGGCTCGCCATTCAGCTCCACGACGTCCACTACCGGCCCTGGCCTTTGCTTTGGCTGCTGCCCCATTGAACGTGTGCTCCGGAGCGATGTTTCTCCACCCACCACTATCCTTCTGCCACCAGGGGATATGTGAGTGTGGGAGTCACCATTTCTCACTGGCAGCAGGGTCACAAGTCACTAGACTTCCAGGTACCCGCTGACCTAGGCTGCCTTCTGCCCCAGGCAAGGTCCCGAATCCTTTATCCCACATGCTGACACCTGGCTACTGGCGGACATTGATTTTTATCAACAGAGAGGTCTGAGCGAGGGTCAGCGGGCCAGGTAGGTGAAGTCAAGGCCAGGTGGGCGGGATTAAGGCTTCTTTGCCATCACCATAGAGAGAGTTCCCCGGCCGGAAGAGTGGGCGGAGCTTACACCACGCCTGGTGACTAGACTGAGCCAATGGCAGAGGTCCAGCCCGCCAGGCAGATGACACAGGGCCCTCCATTGTGACCTATGACACCTAGTGGCCACAGGGTTGGAGCACACCCTGGGAAAGGCTACGCAGGCACAAGGGAGCCCCTGGTGTGGACTGCTTCAGGGCAGTGGCAGAGCAGGCCAGGTACCTCTTTCCCACTTTCCTGAGGATATCAGTACGCAAGGCATCCCCACTCAGCATCTCTTGCCTCTCTCTCTCTCTCTGGATGTGTTCCTTCTCTGAAATCTCTTTCCTTCTCCCCCTGAGTCATTTCACAGCTTGGAGTGCCTGACAGAGGGCCTAGAGACAAAAGAGCAAAGGGGGAAGGCCTCTGGCTCTACTGGTTGCCCATGGGCAGAGAAGTTCTGGTAGTCTATCTGGAAGGTCTAGAGAGTAGTGATTGATTGGGGAGCAACATCACCGGCGGACCCTGGCCACGTGAAGCTTGCTGACATGTGGCAGCCTCTCTGGAGACTACTAATTCTGCTGATAACATTCTATGCAAATACCCGGGTCAATGCCATGGGCAGAAAACCTTGACACATACCTGCCAGAGGCCTATTCTGGGTCTGAGGAGTCCACCCTGGTCTCCAGCAACTCATCGTCTCAGCACACACTTTGCCTGCACGCATGGAAACCGCCTCTCTCCACGAAGGCCTTCACCTGCTAGGAAACACACGATGTCACTCAGCCAAGGGAGAGCACAGGCAAAGTCAACTGAAGCCCCCATTTTCCAGAGTTTGCCTTCTGCTGCTCCACAGCCTCCGGTGGCACACCGCATGTGCGTCACTTCTCGGTAGACAAGGCCGAGATCCGGGCATCCAGGGCCCCAGCCGTCCAGAGTCTGCGCATGGCGGCATATGGATCACCTCTTTGCCACGTACAGGAGGGAGGCCCGGGCCCTACACTGTCTCCGCTAGAGCTCCACGACCTCAGCTATTTTCCCTGACCTTTGGCCCGTGCCCTCGTGAGTGTGTGATCCCTAGTTACAATTCTTCTCCGACCACTCTCAATCCGCCACCTGCGGATACCTGAGCATGAAAATGAATATCTATCACTGGCTGCAGTGTCACAGGTCACTAGGTGTCTAGGCTCAGGCTGACCTTGGCTGTCTTCTGCCCAGGCAAGGAGCCTAATCCTTCCAAGGAAATCAGGACACGTGCTCACTGGCCAACATCCTTTCTTTTATCCACACAGCAGTCTACATGAGGGGAAAGAGGCCAGGGAGGCCCGGTGAAGGCTGAGTGCGGGGCCTAAGGCTTCTTTCCCAATCACCATGGAGACAGCCACCGCAAGGCTGGCCGGAACTTCTGACGGGGACGAGTCACAAACACTGAGCCAATAGGAGAGGTCCAGCCTAACCGGCCAGTTCCGCAGACCCCTCCAGTTTACTCATGGACAGACAACGGCCCCTTGCGTCTTTGGCCACAAAATCCAGGGCACCCAGGGAATAACTTCACAGTCGGCAACCCCTGATGTGGACACACTGGGCCAGCAGGCAGGTACCTCCCTTCCACTTACGCTAGGATATCAGCAGGCAAGGCGCTCTTCCTCAGCATCTATGGCCTCTCTGTATGTGTTCATTCAGAGGAATCTCTTCATTCTACCCCTGAGACACATGACAGGTATGAGGGACCTGAGAGAGAGCCTAGAGATGGAACGGGGGAGGCTTCTGGCTCTACTGCTTCCCCGTGGGGACAGAATAGCAGGTAGTCTCTCTGGAAGGTCTTAGCTTCTGTTGATTGCCATGCGCAATACGGTAGGGGCGGACCCTGGCCAGGTGGAGCTTGTGGACAGATGCAACCTCTCCGGCGACGAATAATTCCGCTGCTGCTTTGTATGGTCAAAACCTCCCCCCGCCAAGTGGGATGGGTAGAGAGCATTGACCGACACCCGCCAGGCACCTTTCCTGGGACTAAAGATCCCAACATGGTCTCAACGTCGTCACCCTCTCAGCACACACCTTCCCTGCACACATAATCCTGCCTTTCTCCGTCAGGGCCCTATGCTACCAGCAAAAAAAGCAAGCCGCTCAAAAAGGCCGATGCCAGGGAAATCAAGGAAACACTGCCATTTTCCAAATTTTTGCTGTCTACATGTCCCCGCCTCCGGTGCAAGGCTGCATATTTGGCCGGGCTCCGAAGGCAGAGCCGAAATCCCGGCAGCCTGGGCCCCAGCAGTCCAATGCTCTATGGACGTGGGGGCACGGACGACCTGTTTGCCACATGCAGGTGGGATCCTTGGGCCCTTCACTGGCTCGCCATTCAGCTCCACGACGTCCACTACCGGCCCTGGCCTTTGCTTTGGCTGCTGCCCCATTGAACGTGTGCTCCGGAGCGATGTTTCTCCACCCACCACTATCCTTCTGCCACCAGGGGATATGTGAGTGTGGGAGTCACCATTTCTCACTGGCAGCAGGGTCACAAGTCACTAGACTTCCAGGTACCCGCTGACCTAGGCTGCCTTCTGCACCAGGCAAGGTCCCGAATCCTTTATCCCACATGCTGACACCTGGCCACTGGCGGACATTCATTTTTATCAACACAGAGGTCTGAGCGAGGGTCAGCGGGCCAGGTAGGTGAAGTCAAGGCCAGGTGGGCGGGATTAAGGCTTCTTTGCCATCACCATAGAGAGAGTTCCCCGGCCGGAAGAGTGGGCGGAGCTTACACCACGCCTGGTGACTAGACTGAGCCAATGGCAGAGGTCCAGCCCGCCAGGCAGATGACACAGGGCCGTCCATTGTGACCTATGACACCTAGTGGCCACAGGGTTGGAGCACACCCTGGGAAAGGCTACGCAGGCACAAGGGAGCCCCTGGTGTGGCCTGCTTCAGGGCAGTGGCAGAGCAGGCCAGGTACCTCTTTCCCACTTTCCTGAGGATATCAGTACGCAAGGCATCCCCACTCAGCATCTCTTGCCTCTCTCTCTGGATGTGTTCCTTCCTTGAAATCTCTTTCCTTCTCCCCCTGAGTCATTTCACAGCTTGGAGTGCCTGACAGAGGGCCTAGAGACAAAAGAGCAAAGGGGGAAGGCCTCTGGCTCTACTGGTTGCCCATGGGCAGAGAAGTTCTGGTAGTCTATCTGGAAGGTCTAGAGAGTAGTGACTGATTGGGGAGCTACATCACGGGCGGACCCTGGCCACGTGAAGCTTGCTGACATGTGGCAGCCTCTCTGGAGACTACTAATTCTGCTGATAACATTCTATG
The DNA here is from genome assembly GCF_030014295.1 of Loxodonta africana. Taxonomy (NCBI): domain Eukaryota; kingdom Metazoa; phylum Chordata; class Mammalia; order Proboscidea; family Elephantidae; genus Loxodonta; species Loxodonta africana. The sequence continues at coordinate 199,708 of NW_026974977.1, forward strand.
CAAATACCCGGGTCAATGCCATGGGAAGAAAACCTTGACACATACCTGCCAGAGGCCTATTCTGGGTCTGAGGAGTCCACCCTGGTCTCCAGCAACTCATCATCTCAGCACACACTTTGCCTGCACGCATGGAAACCGCCTCTCTCCACGAATGCCTTCACCTGCTAGGAAACACACCATGTCACTCAGCCAAGGGAGAGCACAGGCAAAGTCAACTGAAGCCCCCATTTTCCAGAGTTTGCCTTCTGCTGCTCCACAGCCTCCGGTGGCACACCGCATGTGCGTCACTTCTCGGTAGACAAGGCCGAGATCCGGGCATCCAGGGCCCCAGCCGTCCAGAGTCTGCGCATGGCGGCATATGGATCACCTCTTTGCCACGTACAGGAGGGAGGCCCGGGCCCTACACTGTCTCCGCTAGAGCTCCACGACCTCAGCTATTTTCCCTGACCTTTGGCCCGTGCCCTCGTGAGTGTGTGATCCCTAGTTACAATTCTTCTCCGACCACTCTCAATCCGCCACCTGCGGATACCTGAGCATGAAAATGAATATCTATCACTGGCTGCTGTGTCACAGGTCACTAGGTGTCTAGGCTCAGGCTGACCTTGGCTGTCTTCTGCCCAGGCAAGGAGCCTAATCCTTCCAAGGAAATCAGGACACGTGCTCACTGGCCAACATCCTTTCTTTTATCCACACAGCAGTCTACATGAGGGGAAAGAGGCCAGGGAGGCCCGGTGAAGGCTGAGTGCGGGGCCTAAGGCTTCTTTCCCAATCACCATGGAGACAGCCACCGCAAGGCTGGCCGGAACTTCTGACGGGGACGAGTCACAAACACTGAGCCAATAGGAGAGGTCCAGCCTAACCGGCCAGTTCCGCAGACCCCTCCAGTTTACTCATGGACAGACAACGGCCCCTTGCGTCTTTGGCCACAAAATCCAGGGCACCCAGGGAATAACTTCACAGTCGGCAACCCCTGTTGTGGACACACTGGGCCAGCAGGCAGGTACCTCCCTTCCACTTACGCTAGGATATCAGCAGGCAAGGCGCCCTTCCTCAGCATCTATGGACTCTCTGTATGTGTTCATTCAGAGGAATCTCTTCATTCTACCCCTGAGACACATGACAGGTATGAGGGACCTGAGAGAGAGCCTAGAGATGGAACGGGGGAGGCTTCTGGCTCTACTGCTTCCCCGTGGGGACAGAATAGCAGGTAGTCTCTCTGGAAGGTCTTAGCTTCTGTTGATTGCCATGCGCAATATGGTAGGGGCGGACCCTGGCCAGGTGGAGCTTGTGGGCAGATGCAACCTCTCCGGCGACGAATAATTCCGCTGCTGCTTTGTATGGTCAAAACCTCCCCCCGCCAAGTGGGATGGGTAGAGAACATTGACCCACACCCGCCAGGCACCTTTCCTGGGACTAAAGATCCCAACATGGTCTCAACGTCGTCACCCTCTCAGCACACACCTTCCCTGCACACATAATCCTGCCTTTCTCCGTCAGGGCCCTATCCTACCAGCAAAAAAAGCAAGCCGCTCAAAAAGGCCGATGCCAGGGAAATCAAGGAAACACTGCCATTTTCCAAATTTTTGCTGTCTACATGTCCCCGCCTCCGGTGCAAGGCTGCATATTTGGCCGGGCTCCGAAGGCAGGGCCAAAATCCCGGCAGCCTGGGCCCCAGCAGTCCAATGCTCTATGGACGTGGGGGCACGGACGACCTGTTTGCCACATGCAGGTGGGATCCTTGGGCCCTTCACTGGCTCGCCATTCAGCTCCACGACGTCCACTACCGGCCCTGGCCTTTGCTTTGGCTGCTGCCCCATTGAACGTGTGCTCCGGAGCGATGTTTCTCCACCCACCACTATCCTTCTGCCACCAGGGGATATGTGAGTGTGGGAGTCACCATTTCTCACTGGCAGCAGGGTCACAAGTCACTAGACTTCCAGCTACCCGCTGACCTAGGCTGCCTTCTGCCCCAGGCAAGGTCCCGAATCCTTTATCCCACATGCTGACACCTGGCCACTGGCGGACATTCATTTTTATCAACACAGAGGTCTGAGCGAGGGTCAGCGGGCCAGGTAGGTGAAGTCAAGGCCAGGTGGGCGGGATTAAGGCTTCTTTGCCATCACCATAGAGAGAGTTCCCCGGCCGGAAGAGTGGGCGGAGCTTACACCGGGCCTGGTGACTAGACTGAGCCAATGGCAGAGGTCCAGCCCGCCAGGCAGATGACACAGGGCCCTCCATTGTGACCTATGACACCTAGTGGCCACAGGGTTGGAGCACACCCTGGGAAAGGCTACGCAGGCACAAGGGAGCCCCTGGTGTGGCCTGCTTCAGGGCAGTGGCCGAGCAGGCCAGGTACCTCTTTCCCACTTTCCTGAGGATATCAGTACGCAAGGCATCCCCACTCAACATCTCTTGCCTCTCTCTCTCTCTCTGTCTCTCTCTGGATGTGTTCCTTCTCTGAAATCTCTTTCCTTCTCCCCCTGAGTCATTTCACAGCTTGGAGTGCCTGACAGAGGGCCTAGAGACAAAAGAGCAAAGGGGGAAGGCCTCTGGCTCTACTGGTTGCCCATGGGCAGAGAAGTTCTGGTAGTCTATCTGGAAGGTCTAGAGAGTAGTGATCGATTGGGGAGCAACATCACGGGCGGACCGTGGCCACGTGAAGCTTGCTGACATGTGGCAGCCTCTCTGGAGACTACTAATTCTGCTGATAACATTCTATGCAAATACCCGGGTCAATGCCATGGACAGAAAACCTTGACACATACCTGCCAGAGGCCTATTCTGGGTCTGAGGAGTCCACCCTGGTCTCCAGCAACTCATCATCTCAGCACACACTTTGCCTGCACGCATGGAAACCGCCTCTCTCCACGAATGCCTTCACCTGCTAGGAAACACACGATGTCACTCAGCCAAGGGAGAGCACAGGCAAAGTCAACTGAAGCCCCCATTTTCCAGAGTTTGCCTTCTGCTGCTCCACAGCCTCCGGTGGCACACCGCATGTGCGTCACTTCTCGGTAGACAAGGCCGAGATCCGGGCATCCAGGGCCCCAGCCGTCCAGAGTCTGCGCATGGCGGCATATGGATCACCTCTTTGCCACGTACAGGAGGGAGGCCCGGGCCCTACACTGTCTCCGCTAGAGCTCCACGACCTCAGCTATTTTCCCTGACCTTTGGCCCGTGCCCTCGTGAGTGTGTGATCCCTAGTTACAATTCTTCTCCGACCACTCTCAATCCGCCACCTGCGGATACCTGAGCATGAAAAAGAATATCTATCACTGGCTGCACTGCCACAGGTCACTTGGTGTCTAGGCTCAGGCTGACCTTGGCTGTCTTCTGCCCAGGCAAGGAGCCTAATCCTTCCAAGGAAATCAGGACACGTGCTCACTGGCCAACATCCTTTCTTTTATCCACACAGCAGTCTACATGAGGGGAAAGAGGCCAGGGAGGCCCGGTGAAGGCTGAGTGCGGGGCCTAAGGCTTCTTTCCCAATCACCATGGAGACAGCCACCGCAAGGCTGGCCGGAACTTCTGACGGGGACGAGTCACAAACACTGAGCCAATAGGAGAGGTCCAGCCTAACCGGCCAGTTCCGCAGACCCCTCCAGTTTACTCATGGACAGACAACGGCCCCTTGCGTCTTTGGCCACAAAATCCAGGGCACCCAGGGAATAACTTCACAGTCGGCAACCTCTGTTGTGGACACACTGGGCCAGCAGGCAGGTACCTCCCTTCCACTTACGCTAGGATATCAGCAGGCAAGGCGCCCTTCCTCAGCATCTATGGACTCTCTATATGTGTTCATTCAGAGGAATCTCTTCATTCTACCCCTGAGACACATGACAGGTATGAGGGACCTGAGAGAGAGCCTAGAGATGGAACGGGGGAGGCTTCTGGCTGTACTGCTTCCCCGTGGGGACAGAATAGCAGGTAGTCTCTCTGGAAGGTCTTAGCTTCTGTTGATTGGCATGCGCAATACGGTAGGGGCGGACCCTGGCCAGGTGGAGCTTGTGGGCAGATGCAACCTCTCCGGCGACGAATAATTCCGCTGCTGCTTTGTATGGTCAAAACCTCCCCCCGCCAAGTGGGATGGGTAGAGAACATTGACCCACACCCGCCAGGCACCTTTCCTGGGACTAAAGATCCCAACATGGTCTCAACGTCGTCACCCTCTCAGCACACACCTTCCCTGCACACATAATCCTGCCTTTCTCCGTCAGGGCCCTATCCTACCAGCAAAAAAAGCAAGCCGCTCAAAAAGGCCGATGCCAGGGAAATCAAGGAAACACTGCCATTTTCCAAATTTTTGCTGTCTACATGTCCCCGCCTCCGGTGCAAGGCTGCATATTTGGCCGGGCTCCGAAGGCAGGGCCAAAATCCCGGCAGCCTGGGCCCCAGCAGTCCAATGCTCTATGGACGTGGGGGCACGGACGACCTGTTTGCCACATGCAGGTGGGATCCTTGGGCCCTTCACTGGCTCGCCATTCAGCTCCACGACGTCCACTACCGGCCCTGGCCTTTGCTTTGGCTGCTGCCCCATTGAACGTGTGCTCCGGAGCGATGTTTCTCCACCCACCACTATCCTTCTGCCACCAGGGGATATGTGAGTGTGGGAGTCACCATTTCTCACTGGCAGCAGGGTCACAAGTCACTAGACTTCCAGGTACTCGCTGACCTAGGCTGCCTTCTGCCCCAGGCAAGGTCCCGAATCCTTTATCCCACATGCTGACACCTGGCCACTGGCGGACATTGATTTTTATCAACAGAGAGGTCTGAGCGAGGGTCAGCGGGCCAGGTAGGTGAAGTCAAGGCCAGGTGGGCGGGATTAAGGCTTCTTTGCCATCACCATAGAGAGAGTTCCCCGGCCGGAAGAGTGGGCGGAGCTTACACCACGCCTGGTGACTAGACTGAGCCAATGGCAGAGGTCCAGCCCGCCGGGCAGATGACACAGGGCCCTCCATTGTGACCTATGACACCTAGTGGCCACAGGGTTGGAGCACACCCTGGGAAAGGCTACGCAGGCACAAGGGAGCCCCTGGTGTGGCCTGCTTCAGGGCAGTGGCAGAGCAGGCCAGGTACCTCTTTCCCACTTTCCTGAGGATATCAGTACGCAAGGCATCCCCACTCAGCATCTCTTGCCTCTCTCTCTCTCTCTCTGTCTCTCTCTGGATGTGTTCCTTCCTTGAAATCTCTTTCCTTCTCCCCCTGAGTCATTCCACAGCTTGGAGTGCCTGACAGAGGGCCTAGAGACAAAAGAGCAAAGGGGGAAGGCCTCTGGCTCTACTGGTTGCCCATGGGCAGAGAAGTTCTGGTAGTCTATCTGGAAGGTCTAGAGAGTAGTGATCGATTGGGGAGCAACATCACGGGCGGACCGTGGCCACGTGAAGCTTGCTGACATGTGGCAGCCTCTCTGGAGACTACTAATTCTGCTGATAACATTCTATGCAAATACCCGGGTCAATGCCATGGACAGAAAACCTTGACACATACCTGCCAGAGGCCTATTCTGGGTCTGAGGAGTCCACCCTGGTCTCCAGCAACTCATCATCTCAGCACACACTTTGCCTGCACGCATGGAAACCGCCTCTCTCCACGAATGCCTTCACCTGCTAGGAAACACACGATGTCACTCAGCCAAGGGAGAGCACAGGCAAAGTCAACTGAAGCCCCCATTTTCCAGAGTTTGCCTTCTGCTGCTCCACAGCCTCCGGTGGCACACCGCATGTGCGTCACTTCTCGGTAGACAAGGCCGAGATCCGGGCATCCAGGGCCCCAGCCGTCCAGAGTCTGCGCATGGCGGCATATGGATCACCTCTTTGCCACGTACAGGAGGGAGGCCCGGGCCCTACACTGTCTCCGCTAGAGCTCCACAACCTCAGCTATTTTCCCTGACCTTTGGCCCGTGCCCTCGTGAGTGTGTGATCCCTAGTTACAATTCTTCTCCGACCACTCTCAATCCGCCACCTGCGGATACCTGAGCATGAAAAAGAATATCTATCACTGGCTGCACTGCCACAGGTCACTTGGTGTCTAGGCTCAGGCTGACCTTGGCTGTCTTCTGCCCAGGCAAGGAGCCTAATCCTTCCAAGGAAATCAGGACACGTGCTCACTGGCCAACATCCTTTCTTTTATCCACACAGCAGTCTACATGAGGGGAAAGAGGCCAGGGAGGCCCGGTGAAGGCTGAGTGCGGGGCCTAAGGCTTCTTTCCCAATCACCATGGAGACAGCCACCGCAAGGCTGGCCGGAACTTCTGACGGGGACGAGTCACAAACACTGAGCCAATAGGAGAGGTCCAGCCTAACCGGCCAGTTCCGCAGACCCCTCCAGTTTACTCATGGACAGACAACGGCCCCTTTCGTCTTTGGCCACAAAATCCAGGGCACCCAGGGAATAACTTCACACTCGGCAACCCCTGATGTGGACACACTGGGCCAGCAGGCAGGTACCTCCCTTCCACTTACGCTAGGATATCAGCAGGCAAGGCGCCCTTCCTCAGCATCTATGGACTCTCTGTATGTGTTCATTCAGAGGAATCTCTTCATTCTACCCCTGAGACACATGACAGGTATGAGGGACCTGAGAGAGAGCCTAGAGATGGAACGGGGGAGGCTTCTGGCTGTACTGCTTCCCCGTGGGGACAGAATAGCAGGTAGTCTCTCTGGAAGGTCTTAGCTTCTGTTGATTGGCATGCGCAATACGGTAGGGGCGGACCCTGGCCAGGTGGAGCTTGTGGGCAGATGCAACCTCTCCGGCGACGAATAATTCCGCTGCTGCTTTGTATGGTCAAAACCTCCCCCCGCCAAGTGGGATGGGTAGAGAACATTGACCCACACCCGCCAGGCACCTTTCCTGGGACTAAAGATCCCAACATGGTCTCAACGTCGTCACCCTCTCAGCACACACCTTCCCTGCACACATAATCCTGCCTTTCTCCGTCAGGGCCCTATCCTACCAGCAAAAAAAGCAAGCCGCTCAAAAAGGCCGATGCCAGGGAAATCAAGGAAACACTGCCATTTTCCAAATTTTTGCTGTCTACATGTCCCCGCCTCCGGTGCAAGGCTGCATATTTGGCCGGGCTCCGAAGGCAGGGCCAAAATCCCGGCAGCCTGGGCCCCAGCAGTCCAATGCTCTATGGACGTGGGGGCACGGACGACCTGTTTGCCACATGCAGGTGGGATCCTTGGGCCCTTCACTGGCTCGCCATTCAGCTCCACGACGTCCACTACCGGCCCTGGCCTTTGCTTTGGCTGCTGCCCCATTGAACGTGTGCTCCGGAGCGATGTTTCTCCACCCACCACTATCCTTCTGCCACCAGGGGATATGTGAGTGTGGGAGTCACCATTTCTCACTGGCAGCAGGGTCACAAGTCACTAGACTTCCAGCTACCCGCTGACCTAGGCTGCCTTCTGCCCCAGGCAAGGTCCCGAATCCTTTATCCCACATGCTGACACCTGGCCACTGGCGGACATTGATTTTTATCAACACAGAGGTCTGAGCGAGGGTCAGCGGGCCAGGTAGGTGAAGTCAAGGCCAGGTGGGCGGGATTAAGGCTTCTTTGCCATCACCATAGAGAGAGTTCCCCGGCCGGAAGAGTGGGCGGAGCTTACACCGGGCCTGGTGACTAGACTGAGCCAATGGCAGAGGTTCAGCCCGCCAGGCAGATGACACAGGGCCCTCCATTGTGACCTATGACACCTAGTGGCCACAGGGTTGGAGCACACCCTGGGAAAGGCTACGCAGGCACAAGGGAGCCCCTGGTGTGGCCTGCTTCAGGGCAGTGGCAGAGCAGGCCAGGTACCTCTTTCCCACTTTCCTGAGGATATCAGTACGCAAGGCATCCCCACTCAGCATCTCTTGCCTCTCTCTCTCTCTCTCTGTCTCTCTCTGGATGTGTTCCTTCTCTGAAATCTCTTTCCTTCTCCCCCTGAGTCATTTCACAGCTTGGAGTGCCTGACAGAGGGCCTAGAGACAAAAGAGCAAAGGGGGAAGGCCTCTGGCTCTACTGGTTGCCCATGGGCAGAGAAGTTCTGGTAGTCTATCTGGAAGGTCTAGAGAGTAGTGATCGATTGGGGAGCAACATCACGGGCGGACCGTGGCCACGTGAAGCTTGCTGACATGTGGCAGCCTCTCTGGAGACTACTAATTCTGCTGATAACATTCTATGCAAATACCCGGGTCAATGCCATGGACAGAAAACCTTGACACATACCTGCCAGAGGCCTATTCTGGGTCTGAGGAGTCCACCCTGATCTCCAGCAACTCATCATCTCAGCACACACTTTGCCTGCACGCATGGAAACCGCCTCTCTCCACGAATGCCTTCACCTGCTAGGAAACACACGATGTCACTCAGCCAAGGGAGAGCACAGGCAAAGTCAACTGAAGCCCCCATTTTCCAGAGTTTGCCTTCTGCTGCTCCACAGCCTCCGGTGGCACACCGCATGTGCGTCACTTCTCGGTAGACAAGGCCGAGATCCGGGCATCCAGGGCCCCAGCCGTCCAGAGTCTGCGCATGGCGGCATATGGATCACCTCTTTGCCACGTACAGGAGGGAGGCCCGGGCCCTACACTGTCTCCGCTAGAGCTCCACGACCTCAGCTATTTTCCCTGACCTTTGGCCCGTGCCCTCGTGAGTGTGTGATCCCTAGTTACAATTCTTCTCCGACCACTCTCAATCCGCCACCTGCGGAAACCTGGGCATGAAAATGAATATCTATCACTGGCTGCAGTGTCACAGGTCACTAGGTGTCTAGGCTCAGGCTGACCTTGGCTGTCTTCTGCCCAGGCAAGGAGCCTAATCCTTCCAAGGAAATCAGGACACGTGCTCACTGGCCAACATCCTTTCTTTTATCCACACAGCAGTCTACATGAGGGGAAAGAGGCCAGGGAGGCCTGGTGAAGGCTGAGTGCGGGGCCTAAGGCTTCTTTCCCAATCACCATGGAGACAGCCACCGCAAGGCTGGCCGGAACTTCTGACGGGGACGAGTCACAAACACTGAGCCAATAGGAGAGGTCCAGCCTAACCGGCCAGTTCCGCAGACCCCTCCAGTTTACTCATGGACAGACAACGGCCCCTTGCGTCTTTGGCCACAAAATCCAGGGCACCCAGGGAATAACTTCACACTCGGCAACCCCTGATGTGGACACACTGGGCCAGCAGGCAGGTACCTCCCTTCCACTTACGCTAGGATATCAGCAGGCAAGGCGCCCTTCCTCAGCATCTATGGACTCTCTGTATGTGTTCATTCAGAGGAATCTCTTCATTCTACCCCTGAGACACATGACAGGTATGAGGGACCTGAGAGAGAGCCTAGAGATGGAACGGGGGAGGCTTCTGGCTGTACTGCTTCCCCGTGGGGACAGAATAGCAGGTAGTCTCTCTGGAAGGTCTTAGCTTCTGTTGATTGGCATGCGCAATACGGTAGGGGCGGACCCTGGCCAGGTGGAGCTTGTGGGCAGATGCAACCTCTCCGGCGACGAATAATTCCGCTGCTGCTTTGTATGGTCAAAACCTCCCCCCGCCAAGTGGGATGGGTAGAGAACATTGACCCACACCCGCCAGGCACCTTTCCTGGGACTAAAGATCCCAACATGGTCTCAACATCGTCACCCTCTCAGCACACACCTTCCCTGCACACATAATCCTGCCTTTCTCCGTCAGGACCCTATCCTACCAGCAAAAAAAGCAAGCCGCTCAAAAAGGCCGATGCCAGGGAAATCAAGGAAACACTGCCATTTTCCAAATTTTTGCTGTCTACATGTCCCCGCCTCCGGTGCAAGGCTGCATATTTGGCCGGGCTCCGAAGGCAGGGCCGAAATCCCGGCAGCCTGGGCCCCAGCAGTCCAATGCTCTATGGACGTGGGGGCACGGACGACCTGTTTGCCACATGCAGGTGGGATCCTTGGGCCCTTCACTGGCTCGCCATTCAGCTCCACGACGTCCACTACCGGCCCTGGCCTTTGCTTTGGCTGCTGCCCCATTGAACGTGTGCTCCGGAGCGATGTTTCTCCACCCACCACTGTCGTTCTGCCACCAGGGGATATGTGAGTGTGGGAGTCACCATTTCTCACTGGCAGCAGGGTCACAAGTCACTAGACTTCCAGGTACCCGCTGACCTAGGCTGCCTTCTGCCCCAGGCAAGGTCCCGAATCCTTTATCCCACATGCTGACACCTGGCCACTGGCGGACATTCATTTTTATCAACACAGAGGTCTGAGCGAGGGTCAGCGGGCCCGGTAGGTGAAGTCAAGGCCAGGTGGGCGGGATTAAGGCTTCTTTGCCATCACCATAGAGAGAGTTCCCCGGCCGGAAGAGTGGGCGGAGCTTACACCGGGCCTGGTGACTAGACTGAGCCAATGGCAGAGATCTGGCCCGCCAGGGAGATGACACAGTGCCCTCCATTGTCACCTATGACACCTAGTGGCCACAGGATTTGGTCATACCCTGGGAAAGCCTGTGCAGGCACAAGGGAGCCCCTGGTGCGGACTGCTTCAGGGCATTGGCAGAGCAGGCCAGGTACCTCTTTCCCACTTCGTGAGGATATCGGTACGCAAGGCATCCCCACTAAGCATCTCTTGCCTCTCTCTGTCTCTCCCTGTATGTGTTCCTTCTCTGAAATCTCTTCCTTCTGCCCCTTGTCACTTCTCACCTTGGAGTGCCTGACAGAGGGCCTAGAGATGAAAGAGCAAAGGGGGACGGCCTCTGGCTGTACTGGTTGCCCTTGGGCAGAGGAGGTCTGGCAGTCTATCTGGAAGGTCGAGAGAGTCGCGATTGATTGGGGACCTGCATCACGGGCTGACCCTTGCCAGGTGAAGCTTGTTGACATGTGGCAGCCTCTCCGGAGACTACTCATTCCGCTCATAACATTGTATGCAAATACCCGGGTGAGTGCCATGGGCACAAAATATTGACACATACCTGCCAGAGGTCTATCCTGGGTCTGAAGAGTCCAGCCTGGTCTCCAGCCACTCATCATCTCAGCACACACTTTGCCTGCACACATGGAATCTGCCTCTCTCCACCAATGCCTTCTCTTGCTAGGAAACACACGATGTCACTCAGCCAAAGGAGAAACCCTGGAGAGCACAGGCAAAGTCAACGGAAGCCCCCATTTTCAAGATTTTGCCCTCTCCTGGGCCACAGCCTCCGCTGGCGCAGTGCATGTGTGTCACATGTCCGAAGACAAGGCCCAAATCCGGGCATCCAGGGCCCCAGAGTCCTGAGTCTGCGCATGGCGGCATATGGATCACCACTTTGCCTCGTACAAGAGGGAGGCCTTGGCCCTAGTCTGGCTCTGCTAGAGGTCCATGACCTCTGGTATTTTCCCCGACCTTTGACCCGTGCCCTCGTGAGTGTGTGATATCTACTTTTACTTCTCCTCCGACTACTCTGAATCCACCACCTGAGGACATGTGAGCGTGGAAATCAACATCTATCACTGGTTGCAGTGTCATAGGTCACTAGGTGTCTACGCTCAGGCTGACCTTGGCTGTCTTCTGCCCAGGCAAGGAGCCTAATCCTTCAAAGGCAATGAGGACACGTGGTCACTGGCCGACATTCTTTCTTTCATCCACACAGTGGTCTCGATGAGGGTAAAGAGGCCAGGTAGGCCAGGTGAAGGCTGAGTGCGGAGCCTAAGGTTTCTTTCCTAATCAGCATGGAGACAGCCACCGGAAGGCTGGGCGGAACTTCTGACGGGGACGGGTTCCAAACACTGAGCCAATAGGAGAGGTCCAGCCTAACTGGCCAGTTCTGCAGAGCCCTCCATTTTATCCATGGATACACAACGGCCCCTTCTGTCTTTGGCCACAAAATCGAGGGCACCCAGGGAATATCTTCACAGTAGGCAACCCTTGATGTGGACAGGTTCGACACACTGGGATAGCAGGGAAGTATCTCTTTTCCACTTATGCTAGAATATTAGTATTCAAGGCGCCCTTCCTTAGCATCTATGGCCCCTCTCTGTATGCGGTCATTCAGAGAAATCTCTTCATTCTACCTCTGAGACACATCACAAGTACGAGGGGCCTGAGAGAGAGCCTGGAGATGAAACGGAGGAGGCTTCTGGCTGTACCACTTTCCCATGGGCAGACAATAGCAGGTAGTCTCTCTGTAATGTCTTAGCTTCTGTTGATTGACATGTGGAATACAGTAGGGTGGACCCTGGCCTGTTGTAGCTTGTGGGCAGATGGAAGTTCTCAGGCAAGGAATAATTCCTCTGCTGCTTTGTATGGTGAAACCGCACCCCCCCCCCAACGGGAAGGCCAGAGAACATTGACCCACACCTGCCAGGGGCCTTTCCTGGGACGAAAGATCCCAACCTGGTCTCAACCTCGTCACCCTCTCAGCACACACCTTTCCTGCAGACATAATCCTGCCTTTTCCATCAGTGCCTCATCCTACTAGGAAAAAAAGCTTTCTGCTCAAAAAGACGATGCCAGGGAAATCGAGGAGACGCTGCCATTTTCCAAATTTTTGCTTTCTACCCATCCCTGCCTCCGATCAAAAGCTGCGTATGTGGCTGGGCTCTGAAGGCAAGGCCAATATCCTGGCAGCGTGGGCCCCAGCAGTCCAATGGTTTATGGACGTGGGGACACGGATGACCTGTTTGCCACATATAGAAAATGAACATTCAATATAGAACATATAGTATGGAATAGAAAATACAGGAAATATAGAATATAGAAGAATATAGAATATTGAACATAAAATATATAATGTAGAATACAAAACATAGATTATGAAATAAAGTATAAATGACGCAGAACATAAAATATATTTTATAGAGTATAGAAGACAATAGAATATAGATTATACAATACAGAATTCACAATATAGAGGAAAACAGAATATAGAAGAATATAGAATATAGGACAAATGTAGAATATGGAATACAGAATACAGAAATATATAGCATGTAAAAAGATAGAATATGGAAGAACATAGACTATAGAATAGAGAATATAGATGAATTTAAAATATAGAATGTAGAATATATAATATGTAATACAAAATATGCAATATAGACTATAGAAGAATATTGTATGAAAAAATATAGAACATAGAACATCGCAATATAGACTATAGAAGAATATTGTATGAAAAAATATAGAACATAGAACATCGAATATAGAATACAGAGTATGGGATATAGAATATACAAAAATACAGAATGTAGAAAAACATCGAAGAACACAGATCATAGAATACAGAGACTTTAAAATATAGCGTATGATACATAGAACACTGAGTGTGTAATACAGAATATAAAAGAACTTTAAAAATAGAAGAATATAGTGTATAGAGGATTTGGAATAAAGAAGAGTATAGAATATACGTTATAGAAGAACATAGCATAAAGATTACAGAATATAGAAGAAAATAGAATATAAATTCAGAATATACAATACAGAAGAATATAAAATGTACAATGTAGAATAGCGATTATAGAATGCAAACTATAGAAAGAAGAATATAGAAGAAAATAAATTACAGAATATAGATTATAAATTATACAATATACATGATTATGGAAAATACAATGTAGAATGTAAAATGTAGACTACAGGAGAAAATGGAATACAGAATATACAAGAATATGGAATGTTGAATATAGTATCAAGAATATGGAATATAGAATACACAAAAATATAGTATATGTAACATATAGAAAAAAGAAGATTGAATATAGAACATAGAATATAAAAAAATCTAGAAGAATATAGAATGTAGAATTTAGAATACAGAATGTAGAATATAGAAGATTTTAGAATATAGAAAGTAGAATATACAGTATAGAATACAGAATATGGAATATACAACCTAGACTATAGAAAAATATAGAAATAGAATATAAAAAAATATAGAACATAGAAGAATATAGAATGTAGAATAGAGAATACGGAATAGACTATAGAACAGAATATTAGATTATAGAAGAATATAGAGATTAGAAGGCAGAATATACAATAAAAATATAGAAGATAGAAGAATACAGAATTCAGAAAAATTTAGAACAAAATGTAGAATATAGAAGAAAATAGAATATAAAATGTAGAATGGAGAACATGGAATATGGAATAGAGTATAGGGAAGAATAAAGAATACTGAAAAATTTTAAATATAGAATGTAGACGGTAAAATATTGAATACAGAATTTAGAATGTACAATATAGAATATAGCAGATAGAAGAATATAGATTATAAGTGAAGAATATAGAATAAGAATGTAGAAGAGTATAGAATGCAAAACATAGAATGCAGAATGTAGAATATAGAATAAGGAATATAGAATGTAGAATACAAAAGAATATAGTATATAAAAATATAGAATATAGAACATTGAATATGGAATATAGAATATAGAGCATGAAATAGCGAAATAGAAAAAATATAGAATAGAGATAAATATAGACTATAGAATAGAGTATGTACAAAGTAGAATTCAGAATATAAAATATAGAACATGGAATATAAAGGAATATAGATTATAGAATATAGAAGATTCTGGAATATAGAATGTAGAATTAAATATAGAATATGCGAGATGGAATATAAGAGAATATAGAATGCAGAATATAGTATACAGAATATGCAATATGGAATATAGAATACAGAAAATTATAAAATATATAGACTATAGAAAAAATTGAATATAGAATACAGACAATGGAATACAGAAAAATATAGAATATAAAACAGAATAAAAATATACAAAATGTATAGAATAAACATTACAGAATATAGAATATTACAGAATGTACAACGTAGAATGTAAAGTACAGAATATACAATATAGAAGAATATATGATACAGACTATAGAAGAAGAATATAGAATACAGAAAATTATATAGAAAAGTATAGAATACAGAAAAAGAACACTGAATATGCAATACAGAGTATGGAATATAGAATATAGAAGAATACAGAATGTAGAATACAAAATATAGAATATGAAATAAAGCATAAAGAACACAGAATATAGAAGAATATAGATTAAAGAATATAGAAGATAATGGAATATAGAATATAAAATGCAGAATATACAATATAGAAGAATATAGAGTACAGAATATAGACGAATATAGAATATAGAAGGAAGAATGAAGAATATGGAATATAGAATACAGAAAAATATAGTATGTAGAGAAATATAGAACATAGAAGAATATGGAAGAATATAGAACATAGAATATGGAAGAATTTAAAATATACAAGGCAGAAAGTAGAATATAGAATATGAAATGTGCAATATAGAATATAGAGGAATATTGTATGTAGAAAAATATAGAATATAGAACATTGAATAGAGTATGGAATATAGAATATAGAAAAATATAGAATACAGAAGAACATAGGTTATAGAATGTAAAGAATTTCAAATATAGAATATGGAACATAGAACACTGAAGATAGAATACAGAATATAAAAGAACTTTGAAAATAGAAGAATATAGTGTATAGAGGATTTGGAATAAATAAGGATATAGAATATATGTTATAGAAGAATATAGCATAGATAACAGAATATAGAAGAACATAGAATATATGTCTAGAATATAGAATACAGAAAAATATAAAATGTACAATGTGGAATACAGATTACAGAATGCAAAGTATAGAATGAAGGATTATAGAAGATTGTAAATTATACAATACAGAAGATTATGGAATATTTTATGTAGAATGTAAAATATAGAATGTAATTTTTTTTTAGGAGAATATGGAATATAGAAGAACATAGAATGTTGACTATAGTATCAAGAATATGGAATACAGAATACACAAAAACATAGTATATGTAAAAATATAGAAAATGGAAGATTGAATATAGAACATAGACTATAGAAAAATATAGAATATAGAATGTAGAATATAGAAGATTTTAGAATATAGAATGTAGAATATACAATATGGAATATAGGATACAGAAGAATATAGTATAGAGAAAAATACAGAATATACAACATAGAACATCGAATATAGAATAGAGAGTATGGAATATAGGATATAGGAAAATATAGAATATAGAAGAACATAGAATTTAGAATGTGGAATATGGAATATAGAACATGGAATATAAATACAGGGTATTAATAGAGAATATAGAAAAGTATAGAATAGAGATAAATATAGAATAGAGTATGTACAAAGTACAATACAGAATATAAAATATAGAATAAAGAACATAGAATATAGAAGAATATACATTACAGAATATAGAAGATTCTGGAACATAGAATATAAAAAAATTTTTTGTTAATAGAAGATGGAATATAAGAGAATATAGAATGTAGAATATAGTTTACAGAATATGCAATATGGAATATAGAATACTGAAAATTATAAAAAATATAGACTATAGGAAAAAACATTGAATATAGAATACAGACAATGGAATATAGAAAAATATAGAATTTAGAATATAGAATGTAGAATACAGAATATAAAATATAGAATAAAAAATACATAATATAGAGAATATACATTATAGAATATAGATTATGGAATATAGAATATAGAATGTAAAATACAGAATATACAATATAGAACATATGGTACAAAAAAAAATTTTTTTTTATAGAAGAATAGAGTGTAGAATGTAGAATATAGAATACAGAAAATTATACAGAAAAATATAGAATATAGAAAAAGAACATTGAATATAGAACACACAGTATGGAATATAGAATATAGAAAAAATAGAATATAGAAGAATATACAATGTAGAATACAAAATATAGAATATGAAATAAAGCATAAAGAACACAGAATATAGAAGAACATAGATTATAGAATATAGAAATAATGGAATATAGAATATAGAATGTAAAATACAGAATCTACAATATAGAAGAATATAGAATTCAGAATATAGAATAATATAGAATACAGAAGGAAGAATGTAGAATATGGAATGTAGAATACAGAAAATTATAGTATATAGAAAAATATAAAATATGGAAGAACATAAAGAATTTAGAATGTAGAATACAGAACATAGAATATGGAAGAATTTAAAATACACAATGTAGAATATAGAATATGGAATATAGAAGAATATTGTATGTAGAAAAATATAGAATATAGAATACAGAGTATGGAATATAGAATATACAAAAATATAGTATATAGAAGAACATAGATTATAGAATATAGAGAATTTAAAATATAGAATACGGAACACAGAACACTGAAGATAGAATACAGAATACAAAAGAACTTTGAAAATAGAAGAATATAGTGTATTCTATATTTTACATTCTACATTCCATAATTTTCTATATTTTATAATCTGTATTCTATAGTCTTTATTCTATATTTTGTATTGTATTTTCTGTATTCTACTTTCTATATTCTAAATTCTGTATTACATGTTCTTGTATAATCTATATTCTGTATTGTATACTCTTCTACTGTGTATATTCTTCTATAATGTATATTCTATATTCTTCTGTATTCTATATTCTAATTCTTCTATAGTCTCTATTCTTCCATATTGTGTATTCTACATTCTACTATATTGTTTTTCTTGTATTTTATATAACCTTCTCTATTCTGTATTCTTCTATATTCTAAATTTATATTCTATATTCTTCTATATTCTGTATTCTTCCATAATGTATATTCTATAATCTATATTCTTGTTTATATTCTTCTGTATTCCATATTCTTGTATATTCTATATTCTACTATTTTCTATATTCTTTTACATTCTGTATTCTATCTTCTGTGTTCTATGTTCAGTTTTCTTCTATGTACTATTTCCTTCTATATTCCATATTCTGTATTCTAAATTCTTCTATATTCTATATTCCACATTCTAAATTCTATGTTCTTCTATATTCTATATTCTAAATTCTATGTTCTTCTATATTCTATATTTTTCTATATCCTATATACCATACTCTATTCTCTATTTGATGTTCTATGTTCTATATTCTATATTTCTCTATACTATATTCTTCTGTATTCTATATTCCATATTGTATAGTCTACATTTTAAAATCTTCTATATTCTGCATTCTATATTAAACATTTGAAATTTTTCTATATGCTATATTTTTTTATATTCAATCTTCTATTTTCTATATATTTACATATACTATATTTTTGTGTATTCTATATTCCATATTCTTTATACTGTATTCAACATTCTATATTCTGGCCTGCGGGACCCTGTTCAGGCCTATTCTTCCCTACAGGGCTCCTCTATTCTGGCCTATTCTTGCCTGTGGGATTCTCTGTTCGGGCCTGTTCTCACCTGCGGGACTCTCCCTTAGGGCCTATTCTTGCTTGCGGGGCTCCTCTATTCGGGCCTATTCTTGCATTCGGGAATCTCCGTTCGGGCCTATCCTGGCCTGCGGGACTCTCCGTTCGGTCCTATTCTTGCCTGTGGGATCATTCGTTAAGGCCTATTTTTGCCTGCGGGACCCTCCGTTTGGGCTTATTCTTGACGGCGGGACTCTCCTTTAGGGCCTATTCTTGCCTGCGGAACCTCCGTTCGGGCCTAATCTTGCCTGCGGGAGCATCCTTTCTCCTCCTCTTGCCTGCGGGGCTCTTCTATTCGGGCCTGCTGTGCCTGCGGAGCTCCGATATTCGTGTGTGTTCTTGTGTGGCGGATCCGCTATTCCGGCCTGTTCTTGCGTGCGGGGCTCCTCTGTTCGGGCCTGTTCTTGCGTGCGGGGCTCCTCTATTCGGGTCTGTTCTTACCTTCCGGACTCTGTTGGGGCCTATTCTTGGCTACAGGAATCTCCGTTTGGGCCTATTCTTTCCTGCGGCACTCTCCGTTCAGGTCTATTTTTGCCTGCGGGACCCTGTTCGGGCCTATTCTTGCCTACAGGGCTCCTCTGTTCTGGCCTGTGGGAATCTCCGTTCTGGCCTATTCTTACCTGCAGAACTCTCTCTTCGGGCCTAATCTTGCCTGCGGGAGCATCCTTTCGTTCCTCCTCTTGCCTGTGGGGCTCTTCTATTCCGGCCTGTTCGTGCCTACAGAGCTCCGTTATTCAGGCCTGTTTGAGCCTGCGGGGCTCCGTTATTCGGGCCTGTTCGTGCGTGCGGGGCTCCGCTCTTCGGGCCTGTCCGTGCCTGCGGAGCTCCGGTATTTGTGCGTGTTCGTGTGTGCCGGGTTCCGCTATTTGGCGTGTTGGTAAGTGCAGGACTCCTCCATTAGGGCATGTTCTTGCCTTCCGGATTCTGTTGGGGCCTATTCTTGGCTACAGAAATCTCCGTTCTGGCCTATTCTTGCCTGTAGCACTCTCCGTTTGGGCCTATTCTTTCCTGCGGGACTCTCCGTTCAGGTCTATTTTTGCCTTCGGGACCCTGTTCAGGCCTATTCTTGCCTACAGGGCTCCTCTATTCTGGCCTGTGGGAATCTCCGTTCGGGCCTTTTCTCGGCTGCCGGACTCTCCTTTCGGGCCTGTTCTCGCCTGCGGGACTCTCCGTTCAGGCCTATTCTCGACTCCAGGCTTCCCTATTCGGGCCTATTGTTGCCTGCGGAACTCTGTTCGGGCTTATTCTTGCCTGCGGGGCTCCTCTATTCGGGCCTATTCTTGCCCGCGGGACTGTGTAAGGGCCCTTTCTTGCCTGCGTGAGTCCCAGTTCGGGACTGTTCTTGCCTGCGGGACTCTCCTTTCAGGCCTCCTCTTGTCTGCAGGGCTCCTCTATTCGGGCCTCTTAGTGCCTGTGGAGCTCCGTTATTCAGGCCTTTTTCTGCGTGTGGGGCTCCGCTATTTGGGCCTGTTCTTGCCTGTGGGGCTTCTCTATTAGGGGATATTCTTGCCTGCGGGACTCTCCGTTAGGGCCTATTCTTGCCTGCGGGACTCTCCATTTGGGCGTATACTTGCCTGCAGAACTCTCCGTTCGGGGCTATTCTTCCCTGCGGGACTCTCTGTTCGGGCCTGTTCATGCCTGCGGGGCTCTCCTTTCCAGACTATTGTTGCCTGCGGGACTCTCCTTTCGGGCTTCGCCTTACCTGCGGGGCTCCGCTATTCGGGCCTCTTCGTGCATGCAGGCTACCCTATAGGACTATACGATACAGAATATAGATTATAGAAGAACATAGAATACAGAATTTGGAATATAGAAAATAGAATGTAGAGTACAGAATATAAAATGAAGAGTATTGGTTATGGATTATAGAATATAGAGAATTATGAAATGTAGAATGTAAAATATAGAAGAATATAGAATGCATACTATAGAAGAATACAGAATGTAGAATATACGATATAGAATATAGAATAGGGAACATAGGATATACCATACAGAAAAACAGTATATAGAAAGATAAACAATATAGAACATAGAACTTTAAATATACAATATAAAATACAGAGAATGGAATATAGAACCTAGATTATGGAAGAATATAGAAATAGAATATAAAAGAATATAGAATTTAGAATGTAGAGTATAAAATATAGAATATAGAAGAATTTAGAATATAGAATATGGACTATAGAATATAGTATATAGAAGAACATGGAAGATACAATACAGAACATAAAAGTAAAAAGAATATAGAAAAGTATAGAGTATAGAAGAATAAGGAATATGGAAAATAGAAGGTAGAATATAATTATAGAAGAATGTAGAATATTGAAAAATATAGAATACAGAATATAGGAAAACATAGAGCATAAATTTAGAAGATATAGGATATAGAATGCAGAATATAGAAGAATAAAGAATAGATGACAGACTACAGAATATAGAAGATAGAATGTGGAAGAAAATAGAATATTGACAAACGGAATATAGGGTATAGGATATACAGTATTGAAGAATAGAGAATAAAGTAGAAAAATACAGATAACCAAATATAGAAGAATGTAGAATAGAGAATATAAGAGAATAGATTACAGAAGAATATAGAATATAGAGATTAGAAGGTAGCATATACATAAAAAATATAGAATTCAGAAAAAAATTAGAATATAAAATGTAGCATATAGAAGAAAATGGAATGGAGAATGGAGAACATAGAATATGGGATAGGGAATAGAGAAGAATAAAGAATATTGAAAAATTTAGAATATAGAATGTAGACTAGAATATTGAATATAGAATTTAGAACGTACAATATGGAATATAGCAAGTAGAAGAATATAGATTACAACAGAAGAATATAGAACGTAGAAGAGTATAGAATACAGAACAGAAAAATATAAAATGTAGAATATAGCATATGGAATATAGAATGTAGAATACAGAAGAATATAGGATATAAAAAATATAGAATATAGAGCATCGAATATAGAATACAGAGTATGGAATAAAGAATATAGAATAGACTTAAATATAGAATGTAGAATAGATTATGTAAAAAGTAGAATAAAGAACATAGAATACAGAAGAATATAGAATATTCTCAAATATAGAATATAAAATATAGAATATAGAAGATGGAATATAAGAGAATATAGAATGTAGAATATAGTTTAGAGAATATGCAATATGGAATATAGAATACAGAAAATTATAAAAAATATAGAATATAGAAAACAACATTGAATATAGAATACAGACAGTGGAATATAGAAAAATATAGAATTTAGAATACAGAATGTAGAATACAGAATATAGAATATAAAATATAGAAAAAATACATAATATAGAGAATATACATTATACAATATAGAAGATTATGGAATATAGAACGTAGAATGTAAAATACAGAATTTACAATATAGAAAAATATGTGATACAGACTATAGAAGAATATAAAGAATGAAGAATATAGAATACAGAAAATTGTATAGAAAAATATAGAAAAAGAACATTGAATATAGAACACAGAGTATGGAATATGTAATATAGAAAATATAGAGTATAGAAAAATATAGAATATAGAATACAAAATATAGAATATAAAATAAAGGGTAAAGAACACAGAATATAGAAGAACATAGATTATAGAATATAGAAGGTAATGGAATATAGAATTTAAAATACAGAATATAGAAGGAAGAATATAGAATATGGAATAGAGAATACAGAAAAATATAGTATATGGAAAAATATAGACTAGAAGTATATGGAAGAATATAGAATGTAGAATATAGAACACAGCATAGAATATGGAAGTATTTAAAATATACAATGCAGAATGTGGAATATGGAATATGAAATATAGAATATAGAAGAATAGTGTATGTGGAAAAACATAGAATATAGAACATCAAATACAGAATACAGAGTATGGAATAAAAAAAAATATACAAAAATATAGAATATAGAAGAACATAGATTGTAGAATATAGAGAATTTAAAATATAGAATATGGAACATAGAACACTGAAGATAGAATACAGAATATAAAAGAACTTTGTAAACAGAACAATATAGTGTATAGAGGATTTGGGATAAAGAAGAATATAAAATATACATTATAGAAGAATATAGCATAAAGAATACAGGATATAAAAGAAAATAGAATATAAATTTAGAATATAGAATGCAGAAGAATATAAAATGTACAATATAGAATACAGATTATACAATGCAAAGTATACAATGAAGAATACAGGAAAGTATGGAATATAGAATATAGAAGATTATAAATCATACAATATAGAAAATAATGGAATATAGAATGTACAATGTAAAATATAGAATATAGAAGAACACAGAATATGGAATATAGAAGAATATAGAATATACAAGGGTATGGAAAATACAAGAAAAAGAATATAGTAGAATGTAGAATACAGAATATGGAATAGAGAATGTAGAAGAATTAGGATATAGAATACAGAAGAATACAGAATATACATTATAGAAGAATGTACACAGTAGAAGACTATACAAGAATATAGATTACTGAAGAACATAGAATACAGAATTCAGAATATAGAATGTAGACTACAGAATATAAAATATAGAATAAAGAATATAGAATACAGATTGTAGAATACAGAGAATTATGGAATGTAGAATGTAAAATTTAAAAGAATACAGAATGTAGAATATAGAATATGGAACATAGAATATACCACACAGAAAAAGATAGTATATATAAAAATAAAGAACATAGAACTTTGAATATACAATATAGAATACAGAGTATGGAATATAGAACCTAGAATATGTAAAAATGTAGAAAGAATATAAAAGAATATAGAACATAGGAAAATATAGAATTTAGAATGTAGAATATAAAATACAGAATATAGAATATAGAAGAATTTAGAACATAGAATATAGAGGAATATAGTATATAGAAGAACATAGGACATAGAAAATACAATGCAGAATATAAAAGAAAAAATATAGAGTATAGAAGAATATGGAATATGGACAATAGGAGAATGTAGAGTATAATTATAGAAGAATATAGAAAACTGAAAAACAATATGGAATATAGGAAAATATAGAGCAAAAATTTAGAAGATATAGGATATAGAATGCAGAATATAGAAGAATACAGAATGTAGATGACAGACTACAGAAAATAGAATATAGAACATAGAAGAAAATAGAATATGGACAAATATGGAATATAAGGTATCGGATATACACTATCGAAGAATATAGAAGAAAGAAAGTAGAAGAATATAGATTACAGACTATAGAAGAATATAGAATGTAGAATAGAGAATACAAGAGAATATTAGATTACAGAAGAATATAGAATATAGAGATTAGAAGGTAGAATAAACACTAAAAAATATAGAATATAGAAGAATATAGAATTCAGAAAAATTTAGAATAGAAAATGTAGAATATAGAAGAAAATGGAATATAGAATGTAGAATAGAGAACATAGAATGTGCAATAGAGTATAGAGAAGAATAAAGAATATTACAAAATTTAGAATATAGAACGTAGACTGTAGAATATTTAATATACAATTTAGAATGTACAATATAGAATATAGCAGAAGAATATAGATTATAAGAGAAGAATATAGAATGTAGAATAAGAATGTAGAAGAGTATAGAATACAGAACATAGAAGACTACAGAATATAGAATGCAAAATGTAGAATATGGAATATAGAATATAGAATACAGAAGAATATAGTATATAAAAAATATTGAATATAGAACATAGAATATAGAACACAGAATATAGAATATGTGATATAGAATACAGGGTATGGAATAGAGAATATAGAAAAATATAAAATAGAGATAAATACAGAATAGAGTATGTACAAAGTAGAATACAAAATGTAGAATATAAAATATAGAATAAAGAACATAGAATATAGAAGAATATAGATTATAGAATATTGAAGATTATGGAATATAGAATGTAGAATTAAATGTAGAAGATAGAATATAAGAGAATATAGAATGTAGAGAGTATACATAATATGCAATATGGAATATAGAATACAGAAAATTATTAAAAAATATAGATTATAGAGAAAAATGAATGTAGAATACAATCAATGGAATATAGAAAATATAGAATTTAGAAAATAGAATGTAGAATACAGAATATAAAATACAGAATAAAAAATAACATAGAGAATATACATTATACAATATAGGAGATTATGGAATATAGAATGTAGAATGCAAAATACAGAATATACAATATAGAACAATATATAATACAGACTATAGAAGAATGTAGAATATAGAATACAGAAAATTAAAGAATATAGAAAAAGAACATTGAATATAGAACACAGGATGGAATATAGAATATAGAAAATATAGAATATAGAAGAATATAGAATGTAGAATACAAAATATAGAATATAAATAAAGCATAAAGAACACAGAATATAGAAGAATATAGATTATAGAATATAGAAGATAATGGAATAAGAATATAGAGTGTAAAACAAAATGTACACTATAGAAGAATATAGAATATAGAAGAATGTAGAATATAGAAGAATGTAGAATATAGAAGGAAGAATGTAGACTATGGAATATAGAATACAAAAAAATATAGTATATAGAATATTGAAGAATATGGAAGAACATAGAATACAGAATATAGAGCATAGAATATGGAAGAATTTAAAATATACAATGTAGAATATGGAATATGAAATATAGAATATAGAAGAATATTGTATGTAGAAAAATATAGAATGTAGAACATCTAATATAGAATGCAGAGTATGGAATATAGAATATACAAAAATATAGAATATAGAATAACATAGATTATAGAAAATAGAGAATTTGAAACATAGAATATGGAACATAGAACACTGAAGATAGAATACAGAATATAAAAGAACTTTGAAAATAGAATATAGTGTATTCTTCTATATTTTACATTCTACATTCCATAATTTTCTATATTTTATAATCTGTAATCTATAGTCTTTATTCTACATTTTATATTGTGTATTCTACATTCTACTTTCTATGTTCTAAATTCTGTATTACATGCTCTTGTATAATCTATATTCTGTATTGTATAGTCTTCTACTGTGTATATTCTTCTATAATGTATATTGTATATTCTTCTGTATTCTATATTCTAATTCTAAACATCCCCACATAACCCTGCTCACCTGGTACCATTGATGAGAGTTTCCAGACAACTCATCTGGGGACCAACAACCCAGATACCCCAAACCCAACCACCCTGCAATCAGCAGAGCACACACACAGCACCCAACCCCAAAACTAGGAAGATCACCCACTGCACCCACAGCCAGGGTCCAGCTGGACAGACAAACACACCACCTCAACAGAAACACCACCTATATCCTCAACAGCCCCACGAGAGACCCACACTCACACATGCAGTCAGTCATTCCTCCACCAACCCTGAGAAGGGTAGTGAGAGCATCAAAATGGCAAAATTAGAGACCAGAGCAAAACACAGGCCCAGCCTACCTGGATATATCAAAACAAAACAAAATTTCAGGGTTCAACAAACACACAGTAAATAAATACATATAATAATTTCTTGATGCTTCGGAAACAACAGACAATATCAAATCACAAAAAGAAGCAGGACAGGATGGAGTCAGCAAGTGACTGAAATAAAGAACAAAAAAACTGCCGGGGGTAAGAAACAGCCTGTGAAAACACAGGCAAAACCAAGAAAAATATAGACAAAATCAAGGAAGGCACTGACAAAATGAAAGAAAGCAACAAACAAACAAAAAACCCATTGTTGTCAAGTTGTTTACAACTCATAAAAGCGATAAAGAATTCAGGAAAACAATATAAAAATGAAACAACTAGAAACCATACAAAAACATCAACTAGAAAGCCAAAAGATTAAGAATAAAATTCAGAAACAGACAACTCAAAAGAAGGGTATAGGACCAGAATTGAAGCAATGGAAGACAGATTAGTGAAATTAAAGAAAAGTCCCTTGATACCAATTTGTTTGAGGAAAAATCAGAAAAAAGAACGAAGAAATCCTAATAATTATGTGGGACACTATCAAGAGGAAAAACTTGCATATGATAAGAGATCCAATGGATGGGGCAGGGGTGCAATGCAAAACACAGAGACAATTGTCAAAGTAATCCTGGCAGAAAACTTCGCTATCTATCATCATGAAAGACAAGAAGATACTCATCCAAGAAGCACAATGAACCCCAAACAGGATAGAGCCCAAAGAAAGTCACCAAGACTTATAAACAAACGTGCAAAAAAAAAAAGGACCAAAGACAAACAAAGAATCCTGAGATCAGCTAAGGAAAAATAAAGTCACCTATCTACAAAGGGGAACCAATAAAACTAATCTCCAACTATGTAGCTAAAACCACGTAGGCAAGAAGACAGTGGGAAGACCTATATAAAAGGTCGAAAGTAAAAAAAAAACAAAAAACAAAAAAAACTCAGCAATTCTATATTCAGTAAAACTGTCTCTCAAATACAATGGCAACATTAGAATATTTCCAGATAAGCAGAAATTAAGGGAATTTGTAAAAACCAGACCAAACTTACAAGAAATATTAAAGAGAGTCCTTCGAATAGAGAACTAAAAACATTAAACAATAATCTGATATTTGGACGCAGGACAGACCACCCAGATACCAACCCAAATAAAGAATTTAAAAAAAAACAAAGCTAAAAGGCTAAAAACAGGGAACAAAGGACATCAATATGTAAACGATGACATCAAAACAAAAAAGAGGGAATGAATGGTGTAGTTATAGAACTTTCATATGGAGAGGAAGCCAAAGTAATATCAATAAATAAAAGACTTTTAAACTTAGGAAGATAACGGTAAATTTCAAGGTAACGACATAAAGGAGGCCTGGTGGTGCATTGGTTAAGTGCTCGGCTGCTAACCAAAATGTCATTGCACTGAAAGTCTTAACTAAAGAAATACGGAAAAAGAAACAAAGGACCTCCAAATTGGAAGAAGCAAAATTTTCCCTATACACAGATGAAATGAACCTATACGTAGAACACTCCCAGGATTCCACAAAAAAACTACTGGAACTAATAGAAGGATTCAGCAAAGTAGCAGGGTACAAAATCAACATATAAAAAATCAGTTGGATTCCTCTACATCAACAAAGAGAACTTCAAAAAGTAAATCACAAAAAGAATGCCATTTATAATAGCCCCTCAAGTGATAAAATACTTGGGAATAAATCTAACCAAGGATATAAAAGACCTATACAAAGAAAACTACAAAATGCTACTGCAAGAAACCAAGAGACCTATATAATTGGAAGAAAAAAAAATGCTCATGGATAGGAAGACTCAACATCATGAAAATGTCAATACTACCTGAAGTGATCTACAAATATAATGCAATACCGATCCAAATTGCAACAGCATTCTTTAATGAGATGGAAACACTAATCACCAACCCAATGTGAAAAGGAAAGAGGCCTTGGATAAGTTAAATGCTACTAAAGAAGAACAAGGTAGAAAGAAGGCCTCGCACTACTGAATCTTAGAACCTACTATACAGGCATGGCAATCAAAACAGACTGGTATTTGTACGATGACAAACACACAGACCGATGGAACAGAATTTAGAACACAGATGTAAATCCATCCAGCTATGGGCCGCTGATTTTTGACAAAGGGCCGAATTTTGTTAAATTGGGAAAAGACAGCCTCTAACAAATGGCACTGGCAAAACTGAATGTCCATCTGTAGAAAAAATGAATCAGGACCCATACTTCACATCATAAACAAAAACTAACTCAAAATGGATCAAAGACCTAAATATAAAACCTAAAACAAAAAGGATTTCATTTTACTTGTTTCAGCAATCAACATCCATGGAAGCAGCAGTGGGCAAATCTGCTACAAAAGACCTCCTTAAAGTGTTAAAAAGCAAGGATGTCACCTTGAAGACTAAGGTGCCCCTGACCCAAGCAATGAAAGCTGGATGATGAGTAAGGAAGACTGAAGAAAAATTGGCATCTGTTGGTGAAGAATATTGAATATATCATGATGTGCCAAAATAAGGAACAAATCTGCCTTGGAAGAAGTACAGCCAGAATGCTCCTTAGAAGCAAGGATGGTGAGACTTCATCTCATATACTTTGGGCATGTTGTCAGGAAGGATCAGTCTCTGGAGAAGGACATCATCCTTGGTAAAGAATAGGGTCAGTGAAAAAGAGGAAGGCCCTCAACAAGATGGACTGACATGGTGGCTGCAACAATGGGCCCAAGCATAACAATGATCGTGAGGATGGCACAGGATCGGGCAGTGTTTCCTTTTGTTGTGCATAGGGTGGCTATGAGTCAGAAATGACTCGAGGGCACCTAGCAAAAACAACAACAACAATAAGGAGATAGAAATTATAACAAATTACCGAATACAAATTAACATTAATCTTTCTCAAACTCTTGCAAAAGAAAATAGGAGGGAACACTTTGTAACTGATTCTACGATGACATAATCACCCTGATACCAAAGCCAAAAAAACTCACAATATCCCTTATGAATATGAATGCAAATCTTCAACAGAGTACTAACAAACCAAATCCAGCAGCAAAATACTAGCAAACCAAACAGCAGCATATTGAAAAGACTATAAACCACATCCCAGTGGAACTTATCCCACAAATGCAAGAGTTGTTAAGCATAAATATCAATTAATTAAGAAAATGAAGGAAAAATGATTTGATTAATGAACGCAGAAACATTATTTGACAAAATCCAAGACCCTTTCATAATAAAATCATTCAACAAACTAGAAATATAAGGAAACTACATGTATCTGATTAAGGACACTTATGAAACACCCACAGCTAACATCATGCATTGGTGAAAGACTACAAGTTTTCCCCTAACATCAGGAACAAGACAAGGATGCCTGATTTCATAACTCTTATTCTACATACTTCTGGAAATACTAGACAGAAAAGTTAGGCTAATTTTTTTTTTTAAAGGCATTTGAATTTGGAAAGAAGTAAAATTTTTCCTGTTCAAGATGACAAGATCTTATACATAGAATATCCTAAGGAATTCTCTCTCTCTCTCTCTCACATACACACACCCACAAATATACAATACAAATAAAAAACAAAAAGAAACTCTTAGATTTAATATACAAATTCAACAGAATGGCAGGATATTAGATCAACACACAAAAATACAGTTCTGGAAAGCCAAATTGTTATTATTTATCTGTTTATTTATCTATTTATCCATCTATTTAGTGATTTGTTGATATAGCTATCTCTTTAACTACTTATTCATCTATTCATTCATGCCTATGTCTGTCTGTATGCCCATCCATCCATCCATCCATCCATCCATCCATCCATCCATCCATCCATCCATCCATCCATCCATCCATCCATCCACCCACCCACCCATCCATCCATCGTGTTCATTCATTTATTTATCTCTCTCTCTGTTTACTTATTACCCTTTTGAGCTTCACATTTCTTCAACACCAAACTTCAAATTGACCTGGATTTTAAGGGAGAAAAGATGTCAATGGCTTCTTAATTATGCCTATGGGAAAAATTGATTCACTTGATTAGTTTTCTTCATTACACGTTTGCTTTAAATCTGCTTTAAATTACTTCTCATGAAGCTTGATCCAAAAAAAATTGGATGATTTTTTTTTATTTTTTTTCCTTATTTGTATGAATTTAAAGAGCTTAAATTTGGAGGAAAAGAGACTTAATGATTCTCTCTTGGTTCACTATTTGGGCCCAAGCACCCATGTGTATAGACTCAGTGCTTCTCAGGTGGTGGCAAAAACATTCATTTGCCCTGTGTTGGCTATTAGGTAGGAAGGTTGCCCCTGGCTGGAAGGAGGTCAACCCTCAACAGTGATCATGTCGTTGGGAGAGTCTTTTGAACCTGAGCAGAGAGAGTGACTATATTTATAGAGTTAGTTTAAGTAATTCTCAGTGCAGAGAGTTTGTTCTATTTTTGTTTGTTGAGATTTTAGTAGAACCACGTAACACAGGGGTGTAGAAAGCTGTTAAAAGGATTTGTGTCTGTGTTTGAGCAAAGCAGTGCAGGTGATGCTTCCATCCCTGAATCTTAGTTTATGTAAAATAATAATAAAAAAAGCAGTAAAAACAGCAGCATCAATAATAATCATCATTAAAGCTGTTTGTTGAGTGTTTGCAGCATTCTGGACAATGTTGTAAGTTGTTTGCATGTGTTAACGAATTTACTTTTTAATAAACAATATTAGTGGTAGATGCTATTACCGGTAACACTTGAAAGTTAATAATTAATACCTGAATCAAGAGAGCAAATACCTTCTTACCTGTCCAGGCCCCTTCCAAGATTATATTGATTTTATATTTGCATTTTTGTTTTCTGGTTATAAAATCAAGTGCCAAAAACTGCACAAGTTTCACATTATTCAAAATTTACAAATGTCACCTTGATATTCTAGGTATATTTCCAGCAGTGAACAAAAGTGAGGCAAGTGTTGACCATTCATAGGACTCAATTCTTCAGTTAAACTCTGAGATTTGGTTTCCAGAATGCTTATGTTTTATCCTATGACTGACTCAATGATTGTTTGACGACTGGAGTTTCTTTGTAAGGTGTTTTAGAGAATAATGAGATAAAATATTTCAAATTAAGAAGTAATTATGTTATAAATTATAATTGAGGAAAAATGAAGATAAGAACTTACTGATGTGACTTATATCTCTGTGTGTGATAGAGTTAACCTGTGTATTTTCTCTCTAAACTCTGACCTACATCACCTTTCTTCTTAAGTTATTGCACATTTCTTTTTCCTACTTGAGCACAGCAGCTGTCTTATGTCATCCCAAGGAATTAGGTAAGAGAGTTGGCTGGTTAAAATCCCACTTCACTTTAATTTTTCCAGATTAAATATATCTCATTCAAATAGAACAAATTTAAGTGGGCATCATGCCAAAATCTAAATTCCTGTCTATGAACTTGGAGACATTTAAACCTTAGGGGCTGAAACATTTATATTGGATCTGTGGACTTCCAGAAAGCTGAGTCTCTTACTTCTATGGTCAAGCCAACTTGTTTATTTTGAGAATAAAATTATTGCGGTATTTAACATAATATCTTCTACATTATATAATTCTCAGTATTGCATGAATATTTTGTACAGAAAAAAATCAAAGTAAATATTAGTCGATTACTAATCACATGGAGTCTAAATCTACACGCATATTTTAAAGGTAAAATAGAGTTAACTGGTTTTTCTTTTTTTAACATTCAGTTAAGATCAGTTATTTGATTTGTTTTTCACTTGAACAAATATATTTTGAGCCTTGACCCTTTGTTCTTTTTTTTTTCTCCCAGGAGTGTAGACACCAGGCCTCATAAAATATCACCTACAATTTCTACAATGTGCTTAATTGTGGGCTAGAGACCTAGTTCCCCCAGAAGGCCTCTGAGAAACAAAATATGAATTCCACCATGATTAGGCAGTCAGCCCATGTCTATCAAGAGGTTGAAAGCCTCATATAAGGATGAGAAAATGAGTTTGAACATTTCTTTTTTTATTAAAATTTTTCGTGGTAAATGATTGAAGGCTTATTGTCTGAAGCAAAAAAAAAAAAAAAAAAACAAAGGCCATCTTGCATACTCGTAGTGTGGTAACAGTTCCTGAAATGTGTTTCAGATTAGAGGTTTCTACAGTTTTGGGTTCCTTTTCAAATCTATTTCTCCGCCACCCCGTAGAGGTGCCAAATAAAGTAGCTTGATTATTCATGATATATGCAGTTTGTCTTTGTGACTCTTTGATATATATAACCAACAAACAATATAATTTAACTTAAAACTTTGTGAAAGACGGACTTGCTGTGAGTATGTAACACTATCCCCAAGTGGGGTGACAGGGAAATCTATTTAATTTTGCAGACCCCTTCCCCAGCTTCTGACCTAATGTTTTATTTCAAATAAAATTTCCTGGGAAAATGAAACATATCTCTATATGAGACACTATATATCTCAACTGAAATAAGTTTTAAAATTAATTACTTTATATCTGGAAAAGAATGTGGATGTCTACACATCTAATGAAGAAGAATGTGCTTTTCAATGCAGTAGCTTGTTCTTCAGTTTTAAAAACATGACCCGCTGGACGTGAGCAGTCTCCTTCATAACAACAACCATTCAAATTTCAAATAGCTGTTTTAGGCCACTAATTACTCTGAATTTAACCTAAAATATTACAATACCTTGGAGACTTTACTACAATTCATATCAAAAAGATCAATATACAACTAATCTCAGGGACACTATTTAAAGGAATGTGTTTTATTTGATAAATTATGTAGAGTGGATTGTATTGTTTTTTTTTGCACACTCATTTCCTTGATTTGCATGATTTCTGGGCTGCCCAAATTATTCAGATTACATTTGAACGATTTCTGCAAAAATGAGTATCAAGGTAAGTTATGTGAGATTGATTTGACCATACATTGAACTGAAATTTTCTTGGGGCGGCAATCACAAAGGAGCAAGGTGAGAGACATTTCTTGGTAAGGTGAGATAAGGGTTAGGGTTTGAAGGTCCAATGCAACCCCTACTGGGCAACAAGGCCCTGCAGCTATCACTCATAGTCTTGATTGGGGTAGAAAAAACATTTCTTTCTTATTTTTGCCTTACCACTTTGTATTATGCTTAGGACATAGTCATGTTCAGGAATGTTATTAGAAAGGTGAAAGGTTGTAAACTATGTAAAGTATTTCAAGCAATACAAACACCTGTTGAGAAACTTATGCAGTGGTATTAAAATATTTTGTAAATTGTTTTATTTTTAGTGAAATATATATGCTTATATGCATATGTATATATGTGTATATAATGTGTAACTGTCTAGTTTTCATAACCGATTTTGAATACATGTACATTATCTCAACAAGTTGATGTTTTTAGTTCCTTTCTCCATTTTCATCATGTGCCCTTCATTTCAAATTTCTCCTGTATGTTTAGTGCATTTCTATAAATTACACGAGAAAAATTCCTAATATGAAACTGTTAGTTAAAAAAAAAAAAGCGGTTTCCATCAAGTCTATTCTGACTCAAAGCCACCCTGTAGGACAGAGCAGAACTGCCCAGTATGGCTTCCAAGGAGCCGCTGGTGGAATCGAGCTGCAAACCTTTTGGTAAGCGGCCCTAACTCAACCACTGCAACAGGTATGAATATGATCAAAGGTCATGAGAAATGATTAGCAAGTTTTGAAAACATCTACCGTGTTTTACCAAAACTATGCTACTGCCTATCTGATAAGGTTGCTCACAACATTTTTGGCCTAATAATTTAATAAAGTTTTTTTGCTTAACTAGGTTTTAATATTTTTGGATTATTTATTTCAGGCCTTCTATCTCATTTTTGATGTATCACTTATTTGTATATTTTTTTCCACTTAGTCAGCTCTTTTCATTTTTATTATTAATTTTTGGTAAATTGGATTTTATTTGTGATATTAAAATTTTTTATTCTAAGAATTTAATTTGGGTTCTTGTTTAGATTTATAATTCTTTACATAAAATTTTTGGGGGTAAAAACTACAAAATCAAAATAACGACCCCCACTTAGTGAAACGAGCATTCCAATAGATTGGAAATTGTTGCCAGTGTTCCCATTTTCTTTTTTTTAATAAATTTTTCCTTCCATATATATGTTTATATTACTTTGTCATTCAAAAGTTTATACACGATTTTTTTCATGGCATTGGCTGCAATCCCTATTGTGTCAGCACTCTCCCCCTTTCCACCCCACATTCCCACATTCCATTTGTCCAATTTTCCTGTCCCTTCATGCCTTCCCCTCTCTGTTTTTTGGCAGGTGTAGCCCATTTGATGTCATATACTGTTCGTTTTATAGGCCTGTCTTACCTTTGGCTGAAAGGTAAACTTCGGGGGTGGCTTCGGTTCTGAGTTAGAAGGATCTCCGGGGCCAGAGTCTCCAGGGTTCTTCTCTGACTGGGATTACAACACAAAGTCCTGGACAGAGTGGGAGAAAATGTAGAACAGACGATCAAATTCACAAAAAGAACAGACTTCTCTACATATTTTATTGAAGGAACCCTGGTTGTACAGTTGTTAAGCACTGGGTTTTAACCCAAAGGTCAGGGGTTGGAACCTACCAGGAACTTCAAGGGAGAAAGATGTGGCAGCCTGTTTCCATAAAGATTAACCCACTGCCATCCAGTAGATTCCAACTCATAGTGACCGTATAGGACAAAGTAGGTTTCAAAGGCAGTAAATCTTTACAGGAGCAGACTGCCACATTTTTCTCCCTCAAAGCATCTAGTAGGATCACACCACCAACTCTTCTGTTATCAGCCAAACACATAACCACAGCACAAACAGGGCTCCTTCTGTACTGATGGTAGCTTAGAAATCCTATGGGGCAGTTCTGCTCTGCCCAAGGGGTCACTATGAATTGGAATTGACTCCATGGCAATGGGCAGAGTATATAATTTATTGATGATATATAGGCATATAATAGTTATATAACTTCTATAAACCCACTGCCATGGAGTCAATTGCAACTCATAGTGACCTTATAGAACAGAGTAGAACTGCCCCGTAGGGTTTCCAAGGCTGTAAATCTTTACAGGAGCAGACTGCCACATCTTTCTCCTCCTGTTCAGCAGCTGGTGGGTTCCAGCTACCGCCTGCCTTTCAGTTACCAGCTCAGTGCTATAATCACTACAGCAGGATCAAGACTCCTGATAACTTCTACAGCTATTGTATTCTTACTTTCCTATTTTTCTATCACACCCAATTATCAAGCTATTTTATCACATTTATATCCGTAAAATTTTACGTTGTTTTTCCTCCTCTTCATTCTCTTATCAGCATTTAAAAAAAAATTTTATTTTTAACTTGATCATTTTCTTTCAGATTTTTATTAAAAAATTGCATCATGGTCTGAAATATATAACCTATCTTGAAATTTAGATTGTATTTACATCAATTGGTTTACAGTGAACTAGCTTGCAATGACATTTATTTTGTCCTTTCAGTTACGTGTGTTTGCATTTGATATTTTTAAAACATAAGCCAGTTTTTTGCATAACCATACTTAAATAATATTTTATTATCATTGAGTATTGTTATTACTAATGTAAAAAATTTTAAGAATATTAAAAATATACTCACAATGTATTAAAATATTGCAAACTATAAATTATAATTTATACAATTTATCGAACACTTTTAGCAAGTTAAATGTTTTTCATTTATCAGGTTTTCAAAAACAGTAAAGCTTTTAAATAGAAAATTTTTTTCTTTTTTGTGTTGTTATTTTTATTTGTCATATTCTATTTCATGGGTTAGAACATTCAAAAAAATCATAATGTTGTTAGAATAAGTCTTTGTTTTTTTCTGAATTATACAAACATCCATCATTATTTTATATCACTGTGTTTGCTGTTTTAGAAAAATGCACTGTTCTTTGAGAAAGGCCTATAATGAAGAATGATGGTTCAATAGGATCAAAGCTTTTTAGAATATATGAAATGTGTGTAATACCTTTCCTATATAACTTAGTGATATGATTACTTATAGTCAAATGTGCCTTAGTTTATACCAACTTGGCTGACTATAGATAATGTTAAAAACAAAATTTCTACAAGATTAGATTTGTATATGAACCCATAAGTTTAACTTGCAATTTATGAATGGGAAGTTTCAGACAAGAGCTTTCTAATTCATGAATGGCAACTACAGGTTATGAGTTCTTATACAAATTTAATTTTGTAAAAATTTTGTTTTTAACAGTTCTGGTGATGGGGATGGGATTAATGGAACGTTTTGAACTAGGTTAAGCTCAGCAGGCAAGTCTTAATTGGTTAACTCACATTTTGGCTTCTGGGAAGGTCAGGCATTTGCAGAAACTAGACTTAGGTTTGGTTTGCTGATGTGGGGCTTAGCATAAGTGACTGCACCTTAGACCAAATATAGTCAGGTCATCAATAAATATAACTTTATGATAGATCATTGAAATCTACATGCTAGAATTGTATTTATATTTGCATGTATGTATAATCAACAGTTGGTATTGTCAATTAATTTTCTTATTTGTCACACTTTATATTAAAGCTGACTAGTTTTTATTGAAAATAATTTTAATTTCTCAACTTTGTTGAGCAATCTTTGTAATAACAATTACCTAAAACTTTCAAATTTTAATGGGGCATCAATACCTTTTGACTCCATATCTCAACTGAGGAGCAAGTAATAACATTTTACTAACTGACATTTCGTCCAAGTGCAGTTTAAATGTAAATTTCCCCTATTAATATAAAAGGACCAAGTCAAATTCAAAAGGCCATTCTTGACATGTTCCTTGAGTTAAACTTAGATTAATAACTGCTAATGTAACATTTTAATGTTTCTTTCTCCAGCCCTTCTTAAAGGTCTTGCATATTTGTTTTTTGCCTGGGCAACAAATTTCCACATGCAATTACAGATATTATAGAAATAACCACCAATTCATTTGTAAGAGTTGTAGTACTCCTGACATACAAATGGTAATATAACATTTATTACAACCTATAGCCAATATAATTTCAAAATTGAGAAATGGAGAAAGAAATTCTTTTTGTAAGAATATTATACCATATTTGAACATCACTGTCATGTTTAATTACTTAAATGAATGGAGTGGAAGATTTTTTTTCTCATACCAAGTAAGCACATCTCTGATCTCTCATCTTGAAGATATTTAAAAGGGGAGAAAAGACTCATGTTGGCAAATCATCTAAATGTTTATTTCCAGATAATATTTCTATTTTGAAAAAAGTAAAAAAAAAAACTTTATCTTTTTTTTTTTTCCAAATTGGCCATTGCTCAACAGATGCAGATTCAGTGTAAAGAGACAGGGAGAGAAATAGTCACCTAAAGTGATTCAAGGAAATTCTACTGCATTTAATAATCATTTTGTTTTCTTCTGAAGGACATTCAATGTTGTTTACATTGAATTTTCAGATATTGTATGCTTTATTTTTATTTAAGCCATGAAGACAGAAAATCAAACTTTTGGAGCAGAATTTATTCTTCTTGGCTTTTTCCAATATGGCCAAATGAACACTGTCCTCTTTGTCACCATTGCGGGCCTCTTCTCAGTGACTTTGATGGGGAATATCATACTGATCCACGTCATCCGACTGGACACTCCGCTCCACACTCCCATGTACTTCCTCCTCAGTCAGCTCTCCTTCATTGACATGATGTACATCTCCACCACGGTACCCAAGATGGCAGCAAACTTTCTGTCAAATAATAAGACCATTACTTTTTTAGACTGTAAGATTCAAACCTTTGTAGTCTTGACCCTTGGTGGAACTGAAGCTCTTCTTCTTGGTTTCATGTCTTATGATAGATATGTAGTGATCTGTCACCCTTTACATTATCCTGTGCTCATGAGCAAGACGATCTGTTTGTCCATGGTCACATGTGCATGGGCCAGTAGTTCTATCAATGCTTTAATACATACATTGCATGTATTTCAACTTCCATTCTGTACATCTCGGATCATTAACCACTTTTTCTGTGAAGTTCCATCTCTAATGCCTTTGGTGTGTCAGGACACCTCCCAGTATGAATTTACTGTCCTCTTTAGTGGCCTTATCATTCTGCTACTACCATTCATGGCCATTCTGGCTTCCTATGCCCGGGTGCTTGTTGCGGTGTACCAGATGAGCTCAGGTAAAGGGCAGACAAAAGCCATCTCCACGTGTTCCTCTCATCTGATTGTGGCAAGCCTATTCTATGGGACTACTCTCTCCACCTATACAAGGCCACATTCCTTGCATTACCCTGAGGAAGATAAAGTGGTCGCGGTATTTTACAGTATCATTATACCTCTTCTGAACCCATTTATCTACAGTCTGAGGAATAAGGAGGTCATGGGGGCCATGAGAAGAGTGCTGGGAAAATGGATATTTGTACAGAAAATATGACTTTAGGAACCCTTTATAGTTTGAAACTGAACAACATGATTTGATTAGCCTACTGTCTAGAGAGATGTAAGCTCCAAGAAATGTTTACAAAATAAATAATTAGACAAATGCCTTCATTTCGCCTCTTTTCAGAAATAACTAAATCATTACTATTGGAACTGGACTGATTTAGAATGTATAAGCAAGAGAATGGTTGCCATTATCTACGTTGTTTATCTTCTAAAGCAGTAGATTTAGTACCTGTAAACACAATACTCCTATGTCATAGCAAATATTTTTTCTTCTTTAATTTGCTGAAATAAAATGCAAAGAAAATATAATGTATTGCAAAATGCATAATATCTAGATAATATATATGATGATCAAACTGTAGTTCATTGAACAAAAGTTTTAATGCTTTAACTTCGTATGTGACGCTATTATAGGCATGGTGATATGGGATTGAGCATTATAAAACTGACATAAATGTCTGCTCTCTTAAAGTTTACATTTCATTGTGAAGAGAAAGACAATATGTAAAATTAATGCATAAATTGTACAGTATATCAAAAAGTATTTAATTACCATGAAGAAAAACTAAGTAGAAAATTGGAATAGGGAAACTAAAAGATGTTTGCAATTATAAGTAAAATACAGAAAGGAGAAACAAGAACGTGACAATTTGTCCGACTGAAAGGAGTTAAGGAAGAGAATCAAGTGGACATCTGAGGGAGAGTGTTCTGGGAAGAGCAAAGAGCAAGTGAGAACTTCCTGTGATGGGAACATGTCCTGCATAGTCACAAAAGATCAAGGAGTAAATTGGTAAGACTTAAGCAATAGGTAGATGTAATGGGGCCAGAACATGTAGTATAAACTAGATCAGTATGAGGATTCTGGATTTTAACCCAAAATGCTGGGCAACCATTGCTGAGTTGTGAGTATAGAATTGATGTGAACACAAGGAGGCCATTGCAGTAGCCCAGGTGTGACAAAATATGGCCTTGGATCGAAGTGATATTAGTGGAGGAGCAAAAACTGGCCAGATTCAGGAGACTGGGAGAAAGCAGATATTTGAGTTTTGTGGACACATTGGGATATGAAATGCTACGAAATAAGAGACATTCAGAATTGGGCTAAGACTTGGACTAAATAATTGGAAATATGGAGTTGTCATCATAATAGTTTTGGGGAAGCCACAGGTGGAGCGTTTTCATCATTCAGCATCTCTTGTGCTACTTTCATGTTGACTTCTTGGCCCCACAAATGCAGTCATCATTCTGACTTCTATCACCATTAAATAGAAGCTCTTATTTCTCATCACCATTGGGTAGAAACTTTGGAATCAGAAAAAAAAAAAAGTTCTCTTTAATATCTGGCTTCTTTTAGTCAACATATTTAAAAGATTTAACCATATTTTTGTGTGTCTCTGTAATGCCATCATTTATATTACAAAGCTGCATTCCATTGTATGGCTCCTGAGCAATTGTTTCCGTTCTGATGCAGGAAATGTTTGGCTATCATGAATAAAACTGCCATAAAACTTCGTGCACAAATGCTTTTTGAGAACATATTAACTGAATTATCTTGTATATACATCAAAGATTGAAATTGCTTGGTCATATTTTTCATACATGTATAGCTATGAATGTGTTATCGCCATGTGGGTTTAATCATTTGTATTCCATTCAGCAATACAAGAGAAATTCTTAGAGTCTAATTGTTGATAATAAATAATGCAGTGACTTGCTAAACTACCTGGCACTAAATATAAAATTGGATATAAGCCATGATGATAAAATCCAACCAGTGCTCAAACAGTGCATGAATAATGGTATTGGAAGAAAGTATACATTTTCTGTGAAGTATTTAGGATAATCACTGACAAGATTGTTTTTAATCCGTTGTCAATAATTTTAATAATTATGGTTTGTAATTCACAATGTTCAGTTTTCCACAACAGCAACAACAAAATATTAGGCATGCAAATAAACAGGAGCACATGGCTCATTCACAGGAAAAAATAAAAAAATTTGAAACAATCCCTGAGTCAACTCAGATATTGGAATTACTAGAGAAATATATCAATGAACTGTATTAAATATGTTCAAGGTGCTAACGGATACCATGTACAAAGGACTAAAGGTAACCAGTGAAATAATGTCTTAACAAATAGAGACTGCCAATAAGGAGATAGAAATTATAAAAAGATACCAGATAGAAATTAACAACAATCTTTCTCAAACTCTGCCCAAAAATAGAAGGCAACTCATTCTAGAATGACATTATCACCCTGATACCAAAGCAAAAAAAAAAAAATCACAATATACCTTATGAATATGGATGCAAATCTTCTACAAAATACTAACAAACCAAATTCAGCAGCAAATTGCAACAAAATACTAGCAAACCAAATAGGGCAGCATATTGGAAGGACTATACACCACGACCCAGTGAAACTTATCCCACAAATGCAGGAGTGGTTAAACATAAATATCAATTAATTAAGAGAATGAACAAAAATGATTATATTAATTGATGCAGAAAAATCATTTGACACACTCCAATACCCTTTCATAATAAAATCACCCAACAAACTAGAAATGTAAGGAAACTGCTTGTATCTGATTAAAGACAGTTATGAAATGCCCACAGCTGATATCACTCACATTGGTGAAAATTTAAAAGTTTTTTCTGTAATGTCAGGAACAAAACAAGGATGCTTGAGTTCACAACTCTTATTCCATATTATTACGTAAATACTAGCCAGAAAAGTTAGGAAAAAAAAAAAATAGGAAATGGCATTCAAATTTGAAAAGAAGTAAATTTGTTCCTTTTCAAATGACATGATCTTATATACAGAATATCCTAAGAAATACTCTGGGCTCAAGCATAACAATGATTGTGAGGATGGCACAGGACAGAGCAGTGTTTCCTTCTGGTGTACATAGGAGTCGCTATGAGTCAGAACAAACTGGACATCACCTAACAACAGCAGCAAAGAATACACACACACACACAACAAACCAACAAAAACAAAAATAAACTATTAGATTTAATATACAAATCCAACAAAATTGCAGGATATCAGATGAAAACACACAAATCAGGTTTTGACTAGAGCTCTGGAGAACCAAACTTGATATCTCTGCTTATTTGGTTATTCATTCATTTATCTCTCTCTATTTATCTATTGATTACTCTCTTATACTTCAGATTTCTTCAATACCAAACTTTAGGTCTTTGAACCTTATCAGAGAGAGTGACTGTATGTACAGGGCTTATTTTAAGTAATTCTCCCTGTAGATAGTTTGTTCTAGTTTTGTTTATTTTTTCTCTTGAAACTTTAGTAGAACCTGGTCACACTGGGATGGGGAAAGCTTTTAGAAGGATTTGTGTCCACATTTGAGCAAAGCAGTGGAGGAGATGCTTCCATCCTTGAATCTATCTTAGTTTATGTAAAATAATAATCCAAAAAGGCAGTAAAAACAGCATCATCATTAATAATCATCATTAAGCTAATATTTATTAAGGGCTTGCAGCATGCTGGACAACATTCTAAGTTGTTTGCATGTGTTAACTAATTTAATTTTTAATAATATTAGCTGTAGATGCTATTATTAGAGTAGATAATCTATGAATCGAGAGAGCAAGTAATACATTCCTGCTTCTGCAATTCAGAGTGAGTCACCCCCATTCTACCTTCCACCATCACGCTCCACTTTTACTCCCTGATTTAATATATGGGCCGGTGAGAGATATCTCTCTTTTTATGCCACAGGAAGAGTTCCAGGTTTTCATGTTCTCATACCCATCCAAAGTAGCTGACAACTGTCTGTGTATAATACACAAATATTTTTCTCACGCAATATCAAGTGATAATAAAACAATAACAATGAGCACCACTTAAAGGTATCAAACCTAACTTCAGAGGTAGATTTTCTTTGAAACATAAGAAACTTGAACTGCAGATCCTCTCACCTGTGCAGGCCTCTTCCACAGCCATATCAATTTTATATTTGTATTTTTGCTCTCTTGTTCTTAAAGAAAATGTCAGAAACTGTACAAGTTTCACAGTATTCAAAACTTACATATATCACTTCAATATTCTAGAAATCCTTCCACAAGTGACTGAATGTGAGGCAAATGTTGACTATTCATAGGACTCAATCGTTCAGTAAAAATCTGAATTAGGGTTCCTAAACCCCTGTGTTTCATCCTAAAACTGACTCCGTGATTGTTTGGCCCCTGGAGTTTTCTCGGGAAGGTGATTTAGAGAATAATGAGACAAAATATTTCAAATTAAGGAGTAATTATTATAAATAATAATTTATGAATTATAAAATAATATATATATTATAATTGGAGAAAAATGAAGATAAGATATACGACGTGACTTACATCCCTGTCTGTACATGAGAGAATAAACCTGTGTATTTTCTTCCCAAAATCTAACCCACATCGAGTTTCTTCTTAAGTTATTGCACTTTTCTTTTCCCATTCTTGAGCACAGCAGCTATTTCATGTCATCCCACAGAATCAGGTAAGGGAATTGACTGGTTAAAATTTCAACTCACTTCAATTTTTCCAGATTAAGTACATCTCATCGAAATAGAACAACACTATTGAGCACCATGCCAAAATCTAAATTCTACTCTACACGTGGGCACTTTAACCCTTAGGGATCACAGCATTTGTATTTGATCTGTGGACTTTCAGAAATCAGAGTCCCTTACTTCCATGGCCAAGCCAACATTCCTATTTTGGGAATAAAATTATTGCAAAATTTAGCACATTTAATAATATCACCTATATTAGATAACTCCTCAGTATTTCATGCATATTTTGTATAGAAAAAAAATCAAACTATGTATTAGCTGATTACTAACTATATGGAGTCAAGATCTACATACGTATTTTAAAGGTAAAATAGTTAACTTAAAAAAAAATCTTTTAAAAGCAATCAGCTAATATCAATTATTTGATTTTTTTTTCACTTGAACAAGTATATTTTGAGACTTGACCCTTTGTTCATTTCCCTCCCTCCCCCAGGACTGCAGACACCAGGACTAATAAAATATCACTTGTAATTTGTACAATGTGCTTAATCACGGACTAGAGGTCTAGTTTTCCCAGAAGGTCTCTGAGAAACACAATAAGAATTCCACCCTGATCAGGCAGCCAGCCTGTGTCCACCGAGAGGTTTAAAGTCTTATATAAGGACGAGAAAATGAGTTTGAACATTTGATTCTTTTTTCCACTAAATTTTTCGTGGTAAATGGTTGAAGACTTATTTGCTGAGGCAAAAAAAAAAAAAAAAAGCAATCCTGCAAGGTCATAGAATGGTAACACTTCCTAAAATGTGTTTCAAATTAGAGATTTCACAGCTTTGGATTTCTTTGTGAATTTATTTTTCTGCCACCTTGTAGAAGTGTCAAGTAGCTCGATTTTCCTAATATATGCAGCTTTGTCTGTGACTTTTTAATATATATGACAAACAAATAATATAATTTAACTTAAAATTTTTTGAAAGACAAACTTGCTGTGCCTCTCTAATGCTGTGCCCA
Organism: Loxodonta africana; assembly: GCF_030014295.1. Lineage (NCBI taxonomy): Eukaryota > Metazoa > Chordata > Mammalia > Proboscidea > Elephantidae > Loxodonta > Loxodonta africana. The sequence continues at coordinate 243,544 of NW_026974977.1, forward strand.
AGTGAGGTGACAGGAAAATCTTCTATGTAATTTTGCAGATCCATTTCCCAACTCCCTGTTTAATGATTTATTTAAAAAAAAAAAAAAAGTCTTCTAGGAGAATGAAACAGATCTCTATAAGAAAGATGATATATCTCAATTAAAACAAAATTTTAAACTATTTTTTATATATGTAAAATAATCTATATGTCTAACTGGAAACCCTGGTGGCGTAGTGGTTAAGTGCTACAGCTGCTAACCAAGAGATCGGCAATTCAAATCTGCCAGGCGCTCCTTGGAAACTCTATGGGGCAGTTCTGCTCTGTCCGATAGGGTCGCTATGAGTCGGAATCAACTCGAAGGCAGTGAGTTTCTAATGAAAAAGAATATGGTTTTCAACACAGTGGCTGATTTTTCAGTTTTAAAAACATGGCCTGCTATAGGTAAAGCAGTCTCGTTCATAATAACAACCATTCAGATTTCAAATAGCTCTTTAGGGCCATTTATTACTCTGAATTTAACCTAAAATATTATAATACCTTGAATACTTTGCTACAATTCGTGTCAAAAAGCTCAATATGCAACTAATCTCAGGGACACTATTTAAAGGAATGTGTTTTATTTGATAAATTATGTAGAGTGAATAGTATTTTTCTTGCACGCCCATTTCCTTTGATTTGGGCGATTTCTGGGCTGGCTAGATTATCCACATTACATTTGGATGATCTCTGCAAAAATTGAATATCCAGGTATGTTATCTGAGATTAATTTGGCCATATATTGATTTTAAATTTTCTTAGGACAGCAATCACAAAAGAGCAAGGTGAGAGACGTGTCTTCGTAAAGCGAGAAAAGGGTAGGGTTTCAAGGTCCAGTGCAACCCCTACTGGGCAGGATGGCCCTGGAGGCATCACTTGTAGTCTGGACTGGAGTAGAAAAAAATGTTTCTTTCTTATTTTTGCCTTGCCACTTTGTATTATGCTCAGGGCATAGTCATATTCAACAATATTATTGGAATGGTGAAAGGCTGTAAACTATTTCAAGCAATACAAATTCGTGGTGCGAATCTTTGCAGTTGAATTAAAATATTTTGTAAATTGTTTTATTTCGAGTGAAATATATATGCATACATGCATATGCATATATATTTCTATATGTAATGTGTAACTGTCTAGTTTTCATAACTGATTTTGAATACATGTACTTTATCTTACCAAGCTGATATTTTTTAGTTCCCTTATCTGTTTTTATCATGTACTCATCATTCTAAATTGCTTCTGTAAAGCATATTACATACATTTATTATACTTCTACAAATTATTTACACAATGAAAATTCCTAATATGATATTGTTAGTCCAAAAAAAAAAAGTATGCCTTAGTTTATATGAACTTGGCTGACTATAAAAAAAAATTTTTTTTTTTTACTATAGATAATGTAAAAAATAAAATTTCTACTAGAGTAAATTTGCATGTGAATTTATAAGCTTTATTTGCAATTCATGAATAGGAAGTTTCAGACAATAGCTTCCAATTCATGAATAGCAAATATAGCTTATGAGCTCATATACAAATTAGATTAATCTTGTAGAAATTTCATTTTCAACAGATTTGGTGATGGAATTAATGGGACATTTTGAACTGGGTTAAGCCCAGCAGGCAAGTCCTAACTGGTTAATCCACATTTCAGCTTCTGAGGTCAGGCATTTACTGAACAAAGACTTACATTTGGGTTTGCTCATGTGACTACATCTTGGACCAAGTATAGTCAAGTTAACGGTAAATATAACTGATGATGAGTCATTGAATTTTATATGCCAGAATTGTATTAGTATTTGCATGTGTATAATCAACAATTGTTATTGTCAGTTAATTTTGTGCTTTGCTGCTAACCAAAGGGTTGGCAGTTCGAGTCTACCAGCCACTCCTTGGAAACCCTGTGGGGCAATTCTACTCTGTCCTATAGGGTCTCTGTGAATCGGAATCAACTCAACAACAAGGCGTTTTATATTAAAGTTGGCTAGTTTTTAATTGAAAATATTTTCTAGTTCTTAACGCTGTTCTGCAATAAGAATTATCCAAAACTTTTGAATTTTAAAAAAGCCATCAGTAGTCATTTGATTTCATATCCTGATTGAGGAGCAAGTAATAAACTTTTACTAATTGCCACTTCTTCCAAGTGCAGTTTAAATGTAAGTTTCCCCGATTAATATAACAGGACTAAGTAGAACTAAAAATGCCATTCTTGACGTGCTTCTTGAGTTAAATTTAGATGAATAATTGTTAACTTGTATTTTAATGATTCATTCTCCAACCATCCCTTAGGTCTGGCATATAGATAGATAGACAGACAGATAGATAGATGATAGACAGACAGATAGGCAGACAGACGGACAGATAGATAGACAGACAGCAGACAGACAGATCGATCAACCGATCGATCTTTTTTTTTTTGGAGGGCTTTGTCAATGAATTCCCATTTACACTTACAGATTTTATCTATATAACCACCAATTCATTTAGAAGAGCTAAAATATTCCTGACCCACAAATGTTAATATGATTTTTATTACAATGTATAAAAAAATACAAATTCAAAATTGAGAAATGGAGTCAAGACTTTTTTTTAAAGAATATTATACCAAGTTTAACCAACAGTGCAATTCTAAACTATATGTATGAAGGAATTGAGTGAAAGATTTTTTCACAACACGTGAACATGTCTCTAGTCTATCATCATGAAGATATTTACAAGGGGAGTAATAACTCATGTTGGCAAATCATCTAAATGTTTTATCCCCATATTATATTTTTATTCTGTGATCAATTTTAAAGAAATGTTATTTTTATTTTATTTTATTTTTCAAAATGCCCATTGCTCAATACACACAGATTCAGTGCATAAAAACCCAAAACCAAACCCATTGCTGTTGAATTGATTCTGACCTGTAGTACCCTATAGGACAGAGAAGAACTGCCCCATAGAGTTTGCAAGGAGTGCCTGGTGAATTCAAACTGCTGACCTTTTGGTTAGCAGGTGTAGCACTTAACTACTACACTACCAGGTTTTCCTGTATAAAAACAGGGAGAGACATAGTCACCTAAGCTGATTAAAGGGAATTCTACTGCATTTAATAATCATTTTGTTTTCTCTCAAAGGTCAATCAGTGTTGTTAATGGAATTTTCAGATATGGTCTGCTTTGTTTTGATTTAAGCCATGAAGACAGAAAATCAAACGTTTGGAGCAGAGCTTATACTTCTTGGCCTTTTCCAATATGGCCAAATGAACAAGATACACTTTGTTGCCATTACTGTCATCTTCTCAGTGGCTTTGATGGGAAATATCATACTGATCCCCCTCATCCGATTGGACACTCTGCTCCACACTCCCATGTACTTCCTCCTCAGTCAGCTCTCCTTCATTGACATGATGTACATCTCCACCACGGTACCCAAGATGGCAGCAAACTTCCTGTCAAATAGTAAGACCATTACTTTTTTAGGTTGTGAGATTCAAACCTTTCTGTTTTTGACTTTCGGTGGAACTGAGGCTCTTCTTCTTGGTTTCATGTCTTATGATAGATACATAGCAATCTGTCACCCTTTACATTATCCTGTGCTCGTGAGCAAGACAATCTGTTTGTCCCTGGTCACATGTGCATGGGCCAGTAGTTCTATCAATGCTTTAATACATACATTGCATGTATTTCAACTTCCATTCTGTACATCTCGGATCATTAACCACTTTTTCTGTGAAGTTCCATCTCTAATGCCTTTGGTGTGTCAGGACACCTCCCAGTATGAGCTTACTGTCCTCTTTAGTGGCCTTATCATTCTGCTACTACCATTCATGGCCATTCTGGCTTCCTATGCCCGGGTGCTTGTTGCGGTGTACCAGATGAGCTCAGGTAAAGGGCAGACAAAAGCCATCTCCACGTGTTCCTCTCATCTGATTGTGGCAAGCCTATTCTATGGGACTACTCTCTCCACCTATACAAGGCCACATTCCTTGCATTACCCTGAGGAAGATAAAGTGGTCGCGGTATTTTACAGTATCATTATACCTCTTCTGAACCCATTTATCTACAGTCTGAGGAATAAGGAGGTCATGGGGGCCATGAGAAGAGTGCTGGGAAAATGGATATTTGTACAGAAAATATGACTTTAGGAACCCTTTATAGTTTGAGACTGAACAACATGATTTGATTAGCCTACTGTCTACAGAGAGGTAAGCTCAAAGAAATGTTTACAAAATAAATAAATGTAACAATGCCTTGGTTTCTCCACTTTTCAGAAATAACTAAAGCTTTGTTATTGGAACTGGGTGGATTTGAGGTGTAAAAGCAAGAGAATGGTTGCCATTTTCAACTTTATCTTCTAAAGCAATAGATTTAATGACTGTCAACACAATGCTCCCATGTCATAACAAATTTTTGGTACCTTTTTTAATATTCTGAAATAAGATGCACATGAAATATAATTTACCATATAATACATAATATCAGGAAAATACATATGATGACCAAACTACAATATAGAGCAAAATGCATACATCCACTTATTTATTTATTTATTCATTCATTGAACAAGGGCTTTAATGCTTTAACTCTGTATGTGACACTGTTATAGGCACTGGTGAAATGGGATTAAACAAGAAAAAACTGACATAAGTCTCTGCTCTCATGAAGTTTACATTTTATCGTGGGGAGAAAGACAGTATATAAAATTAACGGGTAAAGCGACCTTATATGAGTTGGAATCGACTCGACAGCACTGGGTTTGGGTAAATTTCGGAGTATACCAAAAAGTATTAATCACCATGAAGAAGAACTAAGTGGAAAATTGGAATCAGGAAAACAGAGGATATTTGCAATATTAAGTCAAATAGTCAGAGAAGGGAGAACCAAGAATGCAACATTTGTCAAAAACTAAAAGGAGTCGAGGACAAGAGACAAGTGGATATCTGTGGATGAATGTTCTGGGAAGAGCAAAGAACAAGTGAGAACTCCCTGAGGTGGGGACATGCCCAGCACAGTCACAAAAGATCAAGGAGTAAATTGGTGCGACACAGGAAATAGGTATATGTTTTGGGGCTGGGTCTTACAGTGTAAATTAGGTCAACGTGAGGATTGTGGCTTTGAACCTAAAACAATGGGCTACCATTGCAGAGTTGTGGTAGAGAACTGATGTGGGCAGGAGAGAGCCATTGCAGTAGTCCAGCTGTGACAAGATATTACCTTTGTCAAGGTGATGTTAGTGGAGGAGCAAAAACTGGCCAGATTCAGGAGACTGGGAGAAAGCAGACATTTGAGTTTTGTGGACACGTGGGATGTGAAATACCATGAAATAAGAAGCTTTCAGAATTGGGCTAAAACTTGAAATTAACAACTCGAAGTATGGAACTGTCATCATTACAGCTTGAGGGAAACCACAGGTGAAGTATTTCATTATTCATCATCTCTTATGCTACTTTCATGTTAATGCCTTGGGCCGATAATTACAATCATTATTCTGGCTTCTATCACCGTTAAATAGAAGCTCTTATTTCTCATCACCATTGAGTAGAAACTTTTAAATCAGAAAATAAGTTCTCTTTGATGTCTGGTTTCTTTTCCTAAACATATTTAAAAGGTTTAACCATATTTTTGAGTGTCTCCATCATTTTTATTACAAAGCTGAATTCCACCATATGGCTTAGAATAATTATTTCCATTCTGATGTCAGAAATGTTTGACTATAATGAATAAAACTACCATAAAGCTTCCTGTATAAGTGTTTTTTTGAGAACACGTGAACTCAATTCTCTTGTACATATACCTAAATTGAAATTGCTTGGTCATAAATTAGGCACGTGTTTAGCTCTATTAGCGTTATCCAAATTGGATTTAATCATTTATTTTCCAATCAGTAATATATGAAAACGTCTTAGAGTCTGAGTGTTGATAATAAATAATGCAGTGGGTTGCTAAACTACTTGGTGTTAAATATAAAGTGGGATATAAACCATGAGAGCAAAATACAACCAGTGTTCCATCAGTGCATGAACAATGGTATTGGAAGAAAGCGTATATTTCTGTGAAGTATTTTAGAGATTCACTGACAAGATTTTTTGGATCCTTTGTCAATAATTTTAATAATAATTATATGTAATGGCCTTTAGGAACACTCATTTTTGGTTCAAGACAAAATGCGTTTATTGGTCTCTGAGTGCCTTACTTCGGTCAGTTTGTTTATAATATAATGTATACTAAGTTCACCACCCAACCCAACAACTAAAATAGTAAATTTGTTTATCTTTAGTGCTCCTCCAACTCATGGCGACCCCATGTGTGTCAGAGTAGAACTGTTCTTGGTAGGGTTTTCAACTGCTTATTTTTCTGATGTAGATCACCAATCCATTCTTCTGAGGTGCCTCTGGGTAGACTCGAACCACCAAGCTTTCAGTTAGCAGTGACTATGTTAACTGTTCGCACCATCCAGGGACTGCTCATATCCTTCTATACCTCCACCATCATTCTGAATTTTTAGTTTTTTAATTCTCTTGCTATAATTATAATATAGAATTCATAGGGTATTAGAAAATATTTTTAGATGCGGTAGAACTTAATAAAGGGGTCTTAAGTTGTAGATAATCTTTTTGGAAATTGATTGTTTTTTCAGTTGACATTACTCTCTCCAGGTTGAATGAAATGACAGCCCATTCTATTTTATTGTTGAATGGCATTCTGTTCTAAGACTATACTACACATTTATCTATTTTTTGTTGTTGGTGTTGTGGCTGATAGATGCTTGTTTTATTTCTAGTTGTCTACTATTATATACAATGCACTTATAAACATTGTTGCATTTGTCTTCTGTTTCCCATAAACAAGAGTTTGTATTTTGTATATATCTATGAATGGAATTGGTGGTGAAATTACTTAAGTGTGTAAACCATTTGTGTTTTACAGAAAGTTTGAAATTCTAATTTATACTTACTACCAAACACGAAAATAACAAATCCATATTTTAATAAATGTACATTCAGATTTAATGAATTTTAACATATTTAAATATTTTTCACACAGACTGCATGAAAGTTCACATCTGCAGACCACATCAGTCGCTGAAGTATATGGTTGCATGTCCAGTTGCTAGCTTCAAGTTTCAGGTAATCTCCACCCCCAGCTTCTTGATCTTGGCCTTAGAGTTTTATACATCCTTGATCTTTTATTATTGTAATTAATTTTTGTAGTATTTTTGACCATTTCCATTCTTTTGAGCTCCAATAGAGCCTAAACCTGACTAAACACGATGCTTAAACTTCAATGGCTATAGCTAACAAACTTTTTTAAGTAAATAGCAATTTGAAGGATGATTTGTGTAAGTTACATAGAATAAAGAAATCCATATACAGTACATTCACAACTAATCAGATGGATTATGACAAATTGAACAAACCTATATGAAAGTAGTAACATATTAGCACTTGAGAAGATTCCTCATGCCTCCCCCTAGCTGCTACCCATACTTACTTGTAATGAAACCATTATATTTAAGTGCATTATCCATGAATTATACTGAACAATGAAAAAATAAATCATTTCAATTATTTCATAAATTCAATATAATCCCCATTAGAATCCCATCAGTGTGTGCATGTGTGTGTGTTTAATTTACAAGTTGGCTATAGAATTTATACAAAATGATGCAAAAAACAGTAATAGCTCAACAGGAGTTTTAAAAATAATTAAATGAGATGCATCATTCTACGTGATATCAAAAATCTATATTGATATAATCATAGAACAATGGAAGAGAATACATAAACCAGATGCACACATACGTGTACAATGATGAGTCACATATGTCAGGTGCTTGTATGGGGAGTGATAAAAGGATACACATTTCAGTGAAAGTTGTTGGATCAATTGTATATCCGTGTATATTTTTAAAAAATGAGGTGTGGATAATGTCAGTGAAAATGACCAAGTTGATAGCCTCATTGCTTTGGTGGAGGGCCTGTTCCTGCACAGAAACAACAACAAAGCAAAAAGTGTTAGAATCAACTTTTTTAGAAATTTAGAAAGTTTTAAAATATTTACAGCAACCAAGCAAATACTGAAATAAGAGAAAACCAGAAAACCAAACCCACTCCCGTCAAGTCGATCCCAACTCATAGCGACCCTATAGGACAGAGTAGAACTGCACCATAGAGTTTCCAAGGAGCGTCTGGTGGATTCGAACTGCTGACCTCTTGGTTAACAGCCATAGCACTTAACCACTACGCCACCAGGGTTTCTGAAATAAGAGAAAGGCCACTTAAAAACATCAGGAGAGGGGATGTTACAGAAAACAGTGTGTTAAGAAGGTGCAGGATTCATTCCCTCCACTGAAGCAATGAAAAAAACCAAAACCAAACCCAATGCCGTCGAGTCAACTCCCACTCATAGCGACCCTATAGAACAGAGTAGAACTGCCCCATAGAGTTTCCAAGGAGCGCCTCGAGGCTTCGAACTGCCGACCCTTTGGTTAGCAGCCGTAGCACTTAACCACTAGGCCACCAGGGTTTCCCTGAAGCAATGAATAAGTGGAAAAAAAAAACTGACAGAATAAACATTAAGTGCTTCATGAGAAAAGATGCTGTTGAATTTTGATGAAAAATTGTGGCGTTTTTGTTTATTCACCTACTATCCCCCATTCTCCACTTGGCAGCTGCCATGAAGACAGCAGCCCACATTCCTGGTGTGGCTTGCTGGTGCCAGGGTGTGGACAAGACAGATCTTTTTTCTAAAAATGATGTTGTTGATTTTGACCAATCTGGTAGTTCCAGAGATACCTGCTCTGAGATAGGCCTTGGCTTTACTCCTCTCAGACATGAGTGGCTACCAGGTGGTATCTGTCTGTCAAAAGCTTTAAAGACATATAATGCCATAACCAGCTGAGGTAAGGAATGGAGAACAGGGAAAGAAGCAGACAAACCTGATAGCCTGGAAAAGAAGAGGCTGACGAGGCTAATGCATGGGAAAATAAACTGTTTTAGAGATACTGAATGTACTAAAGGATCAGAGATCCAATGTACATACCCAGGTTGAATGCATGCTCAGACAAGACCTGAGAGGACCCTAGGTTTGAGCCTCTGGCAGATCTTTGGGCTCTGCACAAACGGAGGTGTAGACTAAGGCCCAGTTGTAGGTGGCCTGGCTAAGCATTGAAAGAGTACCTAATTCAGAGTCAATCTTCAATGACCAGGAAAGGTTTTTAGTTTTCTTTTTCTTCTCTTTTTGACTCCAAAAAAGGTCTCTATCAGGTCACTGGTTGACCACTAAAATAACTGAAGATAGACTTCAGTGACCACACATGGCAAAGAATACAGTCTATGCAAAATAATAAATACATACAAACAAAAAAACAAATAGTTTGGAAATGTCACTAAACAGATGACCGCAGCCCTCAACAATAACAGCAAGCACTAGGTAGGCTGGAGAATCTGTTTTTCAGAGTTAACACATTATAAAATTCACAAAGCTGGAAATCTATCTGGCGTTATCTTAAACAGTTAGAAATAGAACTACCATACAACCCAGAAATCCCACTCCTCGGAATATACCCTAGAGATACAAGAGCCTTCATACAAACAGATATATGCACACCCATGTTTATTGCAGCTCTGTTTACAATAGCAAAAAGTTGGAAGCAACCAAGGTGTCCATCAACGGATGAATGGGTAAATAAATTGTGGTATATTCACACAATGGAATACTACGCATCGATAAAGAACAGTGACAAATCTCTGAAACATTTCATAACATGGAGGAACCTGGAAGGCATTATGCTGAGCGAAATTAGTCAGAGGCAAAAGGACGAATATTGTATAAGACCACTATTATAAGATCTTGAGAAATAGTAAACCTGAGAAGAACACATACTTTTGTGGTTACGAGGGGGGGAGGGAGGGAGGGTGGGAGAGGGTTTTTTATTGATTAATCAGTAGATAAGAACTGCTTTAGGTGAAGGGAAAGACAACACTCAATACATGGAAGGTCAGCTCAATTGGACTGGACCAAAAGCAAAGAAGTTTCCGGGATAAAATGAATGCTTCAAAGGTCAGCGGAGCAAGCGCAGGGGTCTGGGGAACATGGTTTGCGGGGACTTCTAAGTCAATTGGCAAAATAATTCTATTATGAAATCATTCTGCATCCCACTTTGAAATGTGGTGTCTGGGGTCTTAAATGCTAACAAGCAGCCATCTAAGATGCAGCAATTGGTCTCAACCCACCTGGAGCAAAGGAAAATGAAGAACACCAAGGCCACACAACAACTAAGAGCCCAAGAGACAGAAAGGGCCACATGAACCAGAGACCTACATCATCCTGAGACCAGAAGAACTAGTTGGTGCCCGGCCACAATCGATGACTGCCCTGACAGGGAGCACAGCAGAGGACCCCTGAGGGAGCAGGAGATCAGTGGGATACAGACCCCAAATTCTCATAAAAAGACCAAACTTAATGGTCTGACTGAGACTGGAGGAATCCCAGTGGTCATGCTCCCCAGACCTTCAGTTGACACAGGACAGGAACCATCCCTGAAGACAACTCATCAGAAATGAAAGGGACTGGTCAGCGGGTGGGAGAGAGATGCTGATGAAGAGTGAGCTAATTATATCAGGTGGACACTTGAGATTGTGTTGGCAACTCTTGTCTGGAGGGGGGATGGGAGGATAGAGAGAGAGGGAAGCAGGCAAAATTGTCAAGAAAGGAGAGACTGAAAGGGCTGACTCAAGAGGGGGAGAGCAAGTGGGAGTAGGGAGTGAGATGTATGTAAACTTATATGTGACAGACTGATTGGATTTGTAAACGTTCACTTGAAGCTTAATAAAAGTTATTAAAAAAAAAAATTCACAAAGCTCAGTGTTTGGTAAAAATACTAGGCATGCCAGATACAGGGAAGTGCAACCAATTCACAGGAAAAAAAAAAATCGGTAAAAGCGGTCCCTGAAAAACCAATGACATAGAATTGCTAGGCAAATCGTTTAAATCTACTGTGTTAAACGTGGTCAAAGACCTAAAGGAAATCAGGAGAATAATGTCTCAACAAATAGAGAATATCAATAATGACAAAGAAATTATAAAGAAAGCATCAAATAGAAATTAACATCAATCTTTCTCAAACTTTTCCAAAAACTAAAAGGAAGGAATAATTTGTAACTCAATCCATGATGCTCTCAGCATCCTGATATTTAGCCAGACAAAGCCATCAGAAAAAAATATTGCATAGAAATATCTATGGAAATCCTCAACAAAATGGTAAAACTCCAATCCAGCAGCATATTAAAAGAACCATATGCCGTAACCCTGTGTGCTTTATCCCACAAGTGCAGGAGTAGTAGCTCAACATATAAAAGTCAATCAGTGTAATGCAACACATTAATAGAATGTAGGGAGAGGGGGATGATCTATCAACTGATGCAGAAAAAAAACGTTTAACAAAAAACACTCAAAAATCAGGAATAAAAGGGAACTTCCTATTGTGTGAGAGTCAAAAATGGCCTCCGTGTATTAGCCCCAAGTTGTTTACTTCTTCAAGTAAGCTGAGGTGTATTATATGGAAAAAAAAAAAAAAAAAACTGGCATGAAACTCAAACTTGTACATGTCCAACTGATTTAAAAATAGCCCAAATTTTTAGCCACTTAGAACCTGCCTGTTTTACATACCCTGCAAAACTGGACTCAACTTCTGCTAGTCCTAAAAAAAAAAAAGATAAATTCCTGTAGTTATAAAGACCCTAAGATGCTGCTGCTTTTAGAGCTCTCTGACCCAGAGACTTATCACCTGGCTGCAGGAGGATATCGCTTCTCACCCCTGGGAGCTTTCTTGCTCTCTTCTTCTGATGCTACCTGTGACTCTAGCCTCTGGAAGACCTCCTGCTACAGGGACCACCCCCTTGCATGTGACTTTCAATGTGTTGGCCCCATTAAATAGCTTGTTGTGCAATACTGTCATATAGCTCTGAATTTCCTTCACCTCAGTACACTTCCTTAAAATGATAAAGGACAGTTGTGAAAAACCAACAATTAACATTATACTCAATGGTGAAAGACTGAAAGATTTTGCCATAAAATCAGGAACACGGCAAGGGTATCTCTTTTCCCTACTTCTATTCAACACTGTGGTCTTTTTGTTCACCTCTGTGAATGTGAAAACTGGACAATGAAAAAAGAAGGCAGAAGTACTGATGCGTGGAAGTGTGGTGTTGGTGAAGAATATTGAATGTACCATGGATTAACAAAAGAACAAAAAAAATCAGTCTTACAATAAAACAATGAAATGTTCCTTAGGAATGAGGATGGCAAGACTTCATCTTACTTACTTTGGACACATTATCTGGAAAGACTGATCACTAGGAAAAGAAGTCCTGTTAGGTGAAGTAGAAGATCACAAAAATAAAGGAAACCCTCAAAAAGATGGATTGACGCAATAACCACAACAATGGACTCAAACATACCAACAATCATTAGGATGGCACGGGACCAGGGAAAATTTCTTTCTCTTATATATTAGGTTACTTTGAGTAGAAGCCAACTAAATAGCAACTGCTCTCAACAACAACATTCAGCGCAAGACATCAACAACAACATAGCTACAGCTTATCTTCATATAAAACAAAAAACACCACCAGTTGCAGTAGAATCAAACGCAACTCACAGTGACCCGTTGGGTGTCGGAGTAGAACTGGGCTCCGTCAGTAGGCTGCACTGTGTGTCTGTACCATAATTTGTTTCCCATTCGTCTGTTGGTGAGCATTTAGGTTGTTTACATCTTTGTGCTGTTGTGAATGGTGCTCCAATGAGCATGGTATGCATATGTCTATTCCTGCGACTGCTCTTTCTTCTCTTGGGTATATTCCTATGAGTGGGATTGCTGGATCTTATGGAATTTCTACTTCTAGCTTTTTAAGGAAGCACCAGATTGTTTTCCAAAGTGATTGTATCATTTTACATTCTCACCAGCAGTGCATGAGAGTCCAATCTCTCCACAACCTCTCCAACATTTTTATTTTGTGTTTTATGGATTAACCAAACCCATCACCATCGAGTCATTTCTGACTCATAGAGACCCTATAGGACAGAGTAGAACTGCCTTGTGGAGTTTCCAAGGAGCGCCTGGTGGATTCCAACTGCTGACCTTTTGGTTAACAGCATTTAACCACTACACCACTAGGGTTTCCATTTTTTGGATTAGTGCCAGTGTTATTGGGGTGATAAGGCATCTCTTTGTAGTTTTAATTTGTATTTCTCTGGTGGCTAATGATCATGAGCATTTCCTCATGTGTACATTAGCCACCCGAATATCTTTTTTGGTGCAGTGTCTGTTCATATGCTTTGCCCATTTTTAATTTTTTTATTTGTCTTTTCGTTGTTGAGGTGTTGCTGTATTTTGTGGATTTTAATGATTAGACCCTTACCAGATATGTCATAGCTAAAAATTTCTTCCCGATCTGTAGGTTCTGTTTTTACTCTTTTGGTGAAGCCTTTCGATGAGCATAACTGATTTTTAGCAGATCCCAGTTATCTAGTTTCTCTTCTGATGTTTCTGCATTGTTAGTTATGGTTCCGTTTATGTCATGTATTAGGCCTCCTAGCATTGTCCCTATTTTTTCTTCTGTGATCTTTATCATTTTAGGTTTTATATTTAGGTCTTTGATCATTTTGAGTTAGTTTTTGTGCATGATGTGAGGTATGGGTCCTGTTTCTTTTTTTTGCAGACAGATATCCAGTTATGCCAGCACCACGTGTTAAAGAGGCTGTCTTTTCCCCCATTTAATGGACTTTGGGCTTTTGTCAACTATCAGCTGCTCATAAACCAAACCCACTGCTGTCGAGTCAATTCCGACTCATAGCGACCCTATAGGACAGAGTAGAACTGCCCCATAGAGTTTCCAAGGAGCACCTGGTGGATTCAAACTGCCAACCTTTTGGTTAGCAGCTGTAGCAATTAATCACTACACCACCAGGGTTTCAGCTGCTCATAAGTGGATAGATTTACGTCTGGGTTCTCAATTTTGTTATATTGGTCTATGTGTCTGTTGTACCAGTACCAGCCTGTTTTGACTATCATGGTGGTATAATAGGTTCTAACATCAGGTAGTGTGAGGCCTCCCACTTTGGTCTTCTTCTTCAGTAATTCTTTACTTATTTGGGGCTTCTTCCTTTTCCATATGAAGTTTGTGATTTGTTTCTCCAACATGCTAAAAGTTGTCATTGGAATTTGGATTGAGATTGCATTATATCTGTAGATCACTTTGGGAAGAACTGACATTTTCATAGTGTTGAGTCTTCCTGTCTATCAGCATGGTATGTTTTTCCACTTATGTAGGTCTCTTTTGATTTCTTGCAATAGTGTCTTGCAGTTTTCTTTATGTAGGTTTTTTACATCTCTGTTTAAATTTATTCCTAAATACTTTATCTTCTTGGGGGCTTTTATAATGGTATTGATTTGGTGATTTCCTTTTGGAAGTTCTCTCTGCTGGTATAGAGGAATCTGACTGACTTATGTATGTTTATCTTATATCCTGATACTTTGCCAAAATCTTCTATTAGTTGTAGTAGTTTTCTTGTGGATTCTTTGGGGTTTTCCATGTATAAGACCATATTAGCTGCAAGGATACTTTTACTTCTTCCTTACCAATTTGGATGCACTTTATTTCTTTTTCTTGCCTTATTCATCTGGCTAGGGCCTCCAGTACAATGTTGAATATGAGTGGTGACAAAGGGCATCCATGTCTGGTTCCCCTTCTGAAGGGGAATGCTTTAAGACTCTTCATTTAGGATGATGTTGGTTGTTGGCTTTGCATAACTGGCCTTTATCATGTCCAGGAATTTTCATTCTATTCCTATTTCGCTGAGAGTTTTTATCAAGAATGGGTTTTGGACTTTTTAAAATACCTTTTCTGCATCAATTGATAAGATCATGTGGTTCTTGTCTTTTGTTTTATTTATGTGATGGATTACATTGATTGTTTTTCTAATGTTGAACCATCCCTGCGTACCTGGTATGAATCCCGTGTGGTCATGGTGAATTATTTTTTGATATGTTGTTGAATTCTATTGGCTAGAATTTTGTTGAGGATTTTTGGGTCTATATTGGTGAGGGATATTGGTCTGTAATTTTCTTCTTTTTGCGGATCTTTACCTGACTTTTCTATCATGGTTATGCTGGCTTCATAGAATGAGTTTGCGAGTATTCCATCCTTTTCTATGCCTGAAATGCCTTTGGTAGTAATGGTGTTAACTCTTCCCTGAAAGTTTGGTAGAATTCTCCAGTGAAGCTGTCTGGGCCAGGGCTTTTTTGTTGTTGGTGGTTTTTATTTTTTTAATTATCTCTTCAATCTCTTCTTTTGTTGTGGGTTTATTTAATTTTTCTACCTCAATTTGTGTTAGTTTAGGTAAGTAGTGTGTTCCTAGAAATTTGACCATTTCTGCTAGATTTTCAAATTTGTTAGAGTACAATTTTTCATAGTATTCTGTTATGATCCTTTTTATTTCCATTGGGTCTGTTGTGATATCACCCATTTCATTTCTTATTTAGGTTATTTGCTTCCTCTCCTGTTTTTTCTTTTGTCAATTTGACCAATGGTTTATTGATTCTGTTGATCTTTTCAAAGAACCATCTTTTAGTATTGTCTACTCTTTCAATTGTTTTCCTATTCTCTATCTCATTCATTTCTGCTCTAACCTTTATTATTTCCTTTCTTCTAGTGCCTGAGGGCTTCTTTTGTTTCTCTCTATTTGTTCAAGTTGTAGGGGTAATGTTTTGATTTTGGCACTTTCTTCTTTTTGAATGTGTGCATTTATTGTTATAAACTGACCTCTAAGCACTGCTTTTGCTGTTTCCCAAAGGTTCTGGTGAGACATGTTTTCATTCTCATTTAATTCTATGAATCTATTTTTTCCATCCTTGATTTCTTCTATAATCCAGTAGTTTTTAAGCAAGGTGGTGTTCTGTTTCCATGCATTTGATTTTTTTTCCTTGCTGTTTCTGTTATTGATTTCTAATTTTATGTCATTATAATCAGAAAAGATGCCATGTAAAATTTCAGTGTTTTGAATTCTGTTAAGGTTTGCTTTGCAGCCCCATATGCAGTTTATTCTGAAGGATGTTCCATGTGAGTTGGAAAAGAATGTATACTTGGCTGCTGCTGGATAGATTTCTGTATATGTCTATGATCTTCTGTATCTTTATTTTCTTTCTACATGTTCTGTTCTTCATTGAAAGTGGTGTGTTGAAGTCTACTATTATGATGGATTATCTATTTCTCTTTCCAATACTATTAGGGTTTGTTTTGTGTGGTTTGGAGCCGTCTCATTAGGTGCTTATGTATTTATTATAGTTATGTCCTCCTGGTGTATTGACCCTTTAGAGGTTAAGCTGTGTCCTTTCTTATCCTTTGTGGTGAATTTTGCTTTAAATATGTTTTGTCAGAGATTAATATTGTCTCTCCTGCTCTTTTTTTGTGGTTGTTTACTTGATATTTTTTCCATCATTTTAGTTTTAGTTTGTTTGTGTCTTTGAGTCTAAGTCGTGTCTGTTATAGGCAGCATATAGACAGATTGCGTTTTTTTAATCAATTTTGCCACTGTTCATCTCTTTATTAGCGCATTTAGTCCATTTACTTTCAGTGTAATTATTGATTGGTACGAGTTTAGTGCTGTCATTTTGTTGTTGTTGTTGCTTGTTTTTTTGGTGGTGCTAGCAGTTTCTTTGTTCCACTTAATTTTCTGTGCTGTTGAGTGGTTTTTCTTATGTATTCTCTTTTCATATTTTTTCATTATTGTTTATTTTGTTTTTGCTAAGTCCTCATGTTTTTCTTATTTTGATGGGTAGGTTTGTTAGCATCCTTTGTGGTTACCTTAAAATTTACCTTTATTTTTCTAAATTTAAACCAACATTTTATTTCTTAATATTGCCTTTAACTTCCTCTCCATATGTTCTGGTGTGGCACAGGTGTCCAGGTTTTCAGTCACCAAATGTGTGGTGCAGACTCTCACCTACAGTCCCAGACTGTCAGGGCTGCATATTGGTGTTTGAAGCAGGAACAGGTATCCGGCTGCTGTAGGGGGTATGTGTGGAACAAGGCAGGGGACTGGTGGCTGCCCCTGGATGCCTTGGTGAGGGTGTGTTCCTTTTTCCCTAGAGCATGTAGTGAGGGGTATTGCAGCTGGTCCTTGGGCACACAGTCCTTTTGACTGTAGGGAATGGGAGACACCGTTTATTCTCAGACCCCTATTACACGAGTGGCTAGACGGAGTGAGGAAACCCTGGTGGTGTAATGGTTAAGTGCTACAGCTGCTAACCAAAGGGTCGGCATTTCGAATCCACCAGGCGCTCCTTGGAAACTTTATGGGGCAGTTCTACTCTGTCCTATAGGGTCACTATGAGTCGGAATCAACTCGACGGCACTGGGTTTGGTTTTTTTTTTTTTTTTTGGTTTAGATGAAGTGAATGTTACCACCAGCCCTCAGGCCTCTGGGGTAGGTGGCTGAGGTTCTGTGCTTAAGAGGCAGGGCCATGTCAAATGTCATAAGTCTGCAGCTCCCCCTTGGCTGCTGAAGTTGAAAATGGGCTTCAGGTGTATGCCCTGCTGTTATGATAATGATGGCATGTGGTGTTGAATCAGCCCACACAGGTCTAAACCCACTGACCCAGTGCACACAGGTCTAGGCAGGAGTAAAGGATTCTGCAAGTGTGCGGACCCCTTATGCCAGTGGCTCAGTGAAGGGGCAGGGCCTCCTGACTCACCCCGAGTTCCTGGCTTAGGGAGAGTGACAGTTGTTGAATACTGCCAGACTGGTTTCAGAGCAGAGCAGGGTGGGGTGTGGGTGAGGGGAAGTAACCAGTTCTCCACTGTGAAACTCTGGGAGTAGAATTTATTTTGCCTCCCAGTGCTAGGTTAGATGTTTGCACTTAACGTTTGCAGGTCCAGCGCTGCTTCCACCTAGCTCCAGAGGTGTGTGCAGACTCGCTGCTGCCCAGCTTCACCCGATATGGTGAGGTGCATCCCAAACACTACTGCTCACCTCAGCCTGCAGGCACAGGATGACCTAGTCAGCAGGGCACTGGCAACCTAACAACTGGCACTTCTTTGCTGTTTTTGAATTATCCCTCCTTCTCCCTGCCACTCAATCCAACTCTTCAGCTTTGTCTCTTATGATCAGGGCTTCTAGATTGTTATATATAATCAATTCACTTGTTTTTTCAGGTCTTTGTTGTAAGAGGGACAACAGGAAGAGTCTGACTATCCCACCGTCTTGGCCACACCTCTTGGTTTCCTATTTCTGCTGTATCAAATTACCACTCATTTAACAAAATTTATTATCTTAGAGTTCTGAAAGTAAGAATTCTGAGATTGTTCTCACTGGGCTAAAATCTAGGTGTTCATAAGGTTCTCTTTCCTCTGGAGGCTCTGTAAGAGAGCTGTTTCCATGCCTTTCCACCTTTTAGAGGCTAACCACATTCCTTCACTCATGATCCATGTCTTGGTCTTCCAGTCTGCTATAACAGAAATACCACAAGTGGATGGCTTTGACAAAGAGAAGCTTATTCTCTCACAGTCCAGTAGGCTAGAAGTCCAAATTAAGGGTGCCAGCTCCAGGGGAAGGTTTTTGCTCTCTGTTAGTTCTGAAGGAAGGTCCTTGTGATGCATCAGTCTTCCCTTGGTCTGGGAGCATCTCAGCACAGGAACCTCAGGTGCAAAGGACACCCTCTGCTCCCAGCACTGCTTTCTTGGTGGTATAAGGCCCCCCTATCTCTCTGCTCATTTCTCTCTTTTATATCTCAAAGAGATTGGCTTAAGACACTATCCAAACTTGTATATCTCATCAGTATATCTGCCACTAATCCATCTCATTTCATCATAGTGATAGGATTTACAACACAGGGAAATCACATAAAATGATGGACAATCACACAATACTGGGACTCATGGCCCAGCTAAGCTGACAGACATTTTTGGGGAACACAATTCAATCCATGACAATCCACTTCCTCTTTTTTCAAAGCCAACAATTTTGAGCTGAGTCCTTCTCACACTGCTATCTCTGATTCTCTCTTCCTCTTCCCTCTCCCACTTTTAAGGCCCTTGGGATTACAATGAAACCACCTGGATAATTTAGGATACTCTTTCTTAAGGTCAGCTGATTAACAATTTTAATTCCATGTACAATCTTAATTCTCCTTTGCCATGTAACTTAACATATTCACAGATTCCAGGGATTGAGACAAGGACACCTTTGGAGAATCTTTTTCCTGTCTTCCGTATTGATATTTTGTAAAACCATGTCTGTTCAACAGGCAGACATCAAGGCCAGCTCCTGGCAATACAAAAACCTAATTGATAGTGCCAGGTCAGCTCCCAGATGTCAAAAAATATTCTGTTTCTTCTTCTAGGATATTTGTACTCAGGTCTCTTCCCTTTGAGTTAATTCATCTCACTGTACTATGACTTTTTGTTTAACTGTATCTATTTACAAACTTCAATAAAATTAAAAATATCTCTACTGCAGAAAAAAAAGTATTAAAATTATTAATTAAACAAGTACAATTTTGCAATGACTATAGTGGCTATTGTGCCAGTCTGCCTCAACAAAGGTCTCCCTTACCCTCTCTGGCCCGGTATTTCCCCAAGCATGAGGTCCTGCATTAGATTGATCCCTCCTAATGGTTTATCCAAAGGAAGTGAGTCAGACAATGTTCTGTTGTGATCCATAAGTTTTACATTGGCTAATTATTGGAAGTAGACCACCAGACCATTCTCCTAGTCTAATCTTATTAAGTTTTTAACCTTGTAACTTAACTTTACTAAGATCCAGTTTCATCAAAAGTCAGTGGGAGCTAAAAATAACATCTTCATGATTCTGCTTCGATGAAATCATGCAAATAGACTGTTAGAAACGATGTAGCTCACTCAGTAATTTCTCAATAAATATTTTTTAAATAATTTTTATTGTGCTCTAAGTGAAAGTTTACAAATCAAATAGGTCTCTCACAAAAAAAACTTATATACTCCCAATTGCTATCCCCCTAATGAGACAGTCCCCTCTCTCCCTCCACTCTCTCTTTTCATGTCCATTTCACCAGCTTCTAACCCCCTCCACCCTTTCATCTCCCCTCCAGGCAGGAGATGCCAACATAGTCTCAAGTGTCCACCAGATCCAAGAATCACGCTCCTCACCAGCGTCCCTCTCCAACCTATTTTCCAGTCCAATCCATGTCTGAAGAGTTGGTTTCAGGAAAGGTTCCTGTCCTGGGCCAACAGAAGGTCTGGGGGCCATGACCACCAGGGTCCTTCTAATCTCAGTCAGACCATTAAGTCTAGTCTTTCTATGAGAATTTGGGGTCTGCATCCCACTGCTCTCCTGCTCCCTCGGGGGTTCTCTGTTGTGCTCCCTGTCAGGGCAGTCATGAGTTGTAGCCGAGCACCATCTAGTTCTTCTGGTCTCAGGATGATGTAGTCACTGGTTCATGTAGGCCTCTCTGTCTCTTGGGCTCGTAATCACCTTGTGTCCTTGGTCTTCTTCATTCTCCTTTGATCCAGGTGGGTCGAGACCAATTGATGCATCTTACATGGCTGCTTGCTAGCGTTTAAGACCCCAGATGCCACTCTTCGAAGTGGGATGCAGAATGTTTTCTTAATAGATTTTATTGTGCCAACTGACTTAGATGTCCCCTGAAACCATGGTCCCCAGACCCCTGCCCCTGCTACGCTGGCCTTCGAAGCATTCAGTTTATTCAGGAAGCTTCTTTGCTTTTGGTTTAGTCCAACTGTGCTGACCTCCCCTGTATTGTGTGCTATCTTTCCCTTCACCTAAAATAGTTCTTATCTACTATCTAAACCCCTCTCCCGCCCTCCCTCCTGTAATGACAAAAGAATGTTTTCTTCTCAGTTAACTATTTCTCAAGTTCTTATAATAGTGGTCTTATACAATATTTGTCCTTTTGCAACCGACTAATTTCACTCAGCATAATGCCTTCCAGGTTCCTCCATGTTATGAAATGTTTCACAGATTCCTTGCTGTTCTTTAACGTTGCATAGTATTCCATTGTGTGAATATACCATAATTTATTTATCCATTCATCTGTTGATGGGCATCTCGGTTGCTTCCAGCTTTTTGCTATTGTAAACAGTGCTGCATAAACATGGGTGTGCATATATCTGTTTGTGTAAAGGCTCTTATTTCTCTAGGATATATTCCAAGGAGTGGGATTGCTGGATCCTATGGTAGTTGTATTTCTAGATTTTTAAGGAAGACCCAAATTGATTTCCAAAGTGCTTGTACCATTTTACATTCCCACCAGCAGTGTATAAGTGTTGCAATCTCTCCACAGCCTCTCCAACATTTACTATTTTGTGTTTTTTGGATTAACGCCAGCCTTGGTGGAATGAGATGAAATCTCATTGTAGTTTTGATCTGCATTTCTTTAATGGCTAATAATCGTGAACATTTCTTATAGTGAAGTGTCTATTCATATCTTTTGCCCATTTTTTTAATAACTTTTATTAAGCTTTAAGTGAACGTTTACAAACCCAATCAGTCTGTCACATATAAGTTTACATACATCTCACTCCCTACTCCCACTTGCTCTCCCCCTCTTGAGTCAGCCCTTTCAGTCTCTCCTTTCTTGACAATTTTGCCCGCTTCCCTCTCTCTCTATCCTCCCATCCCCCCTCCAGACAAGAGTTGCCAACACAATCTCAAGTGTCCACCTGATATAATTAGCTCACTCTTCATCAGCGTCCCTCTCCCACCCGCTGACCAGTCCCTTTCATTTCTGATGAGTTGTCTTCAGGGATGGTTCCTGTCCTGTGTCAACTGAAGGTCTGGGGAGCATGGCCGCCGGGATTCCTCCAGTCTCACTCAGACCACCAAGTTTGGTCTTTTTATGAGAATTTGGGGTCTGCATCCCACTGATCTCCTGGGTCCTCTGCTGTGCTCCCTGTCAGGGCAGTCATCGATTGTGGCCGGGCACCAACTAGTTCTTCTGGTCTCAGGATGATGTAGGTCTCTGGTTCATGTGGCCCTTTCTGTCTCTTGGGCTCTTAGTTGTCGTGTGGCATTGGTGTTCTTCATTTTCCTTTGCTCCAGGTGGGTTGAGACCAATTGCTGCATCTTAGATGGCCGCTTGTTAGCATTTAAGACCCCAGACGCCACATTTCAAAGTGGGATGCAGAATGATTTCATAATAGAATTATTTTGCCAATTGACTTAGAAGTCCCCGCAAACCATGTTCCCCAGACGCCCGCGCTTGCTCCGCTGAGCTTTGAAGCATTCATTTTATCCCGGAAACTTCTTTGCTTTTGGTCCAGTCCAATTGAGCTGACCTTCCATGTATTGAGTGTTGTCTTTCCCTTCACCTAAAGCAGTTCTTATCTACTGATTAATCAATAAAAAACCCTCTCCCACCCTCCCTCCGTCCCCCCCTCATAACCACAAAAGTATGTGTTCTTCTCAGGTTTACTATTTCCCAAGATCTTGTAATAGTGGTCTTATACAATATTTGTCCTTTTGCCTCTGACTAATTTCGCTCAGCATAATGCCTTCCAGGTTCCTCCATGTTATGAAATGTTTCAGAGATTCGTCACTGTTCTTTATCGATGCATAGTATTCCATTGTGTGAATATACCACAATTTATTTACCCATTCATCCGTTGATGGACACCTTGGTTGCTTCCAACTTTTTGCTATTGTAAACAGAGCTGCAATAAACATGGGTGTGCATGAATCTGTTTGTATGAAGGCTCTTGTATCTCTAGGGTATATTCCGAGGAGTGGGATTTCTGGGTTGTATGGTAGTTCTATTTCTAACTGTTTAAGATAACGCCAGATAGATTTCCAAAGTGGTTGTACCATTTGACATTCCCACCAGCAGTGTATAAGAGTTCCAATCTCTCCGCAGCCTCTCCAACACCTATTATTTTGTGTTTTTTGGATTAATGCC
Source organism: Loxodonta africana (assembly GCF_030014295.1). Classification (NCBI taxonomy): domain Eukaryota; kingdom Metazoa; phylum Chordata; class Mammalia; order Proboscidea; family Elephantidae; genus Loxodonta; species Loxodonta africana. The sequence continues at coordinate 266,496 of NW_026974977.1, forward strand.
AGCCTTGCTGGTGTGAGATGGAATCTCATCGTAGTTTTACTTTGCATTTCTCTAATGGCTAATGATCGAGAGCATTTTCTCATGTATCTGTTGGCTGCCTGAATATCTTCTTTAGAGAAATGTGTGTTCATATCCTTTGCCCACTTCTTGATTGGGTTGTTTGTCTTTTTGTGGTTTAGTTTTGACAGAATCATGTAGATTTTAGAGATCAGGCGCTGGTCCGAGATGTAATAGCTGAAAATTCTTTCCCAGTCTGTAGGTGGTCTTTTTACTCTTTTGGTGAAGTCTTTAGATGAGCATAGGTGTTTGATTTTTAGGAGCTCCCAGTTATCGGGTTTCTCTTCATCATTTTTGGTAATGTTTTGTATTCTGTTTATACCTTGTATTAGGGCTCCTAGGGTTGTCCCAATTTTTTCTTCCATGATCTTTATCGTTTTAGTCTTTATGTTTAGGTCTTTGATCCACTTGGAGTTAGTTTTTGTGCATGGTGTGAGGTATGGGTCCTGTTTCATTTTTTTGCAAATGGATATCCAGTTATGCCAGCACCATTTGTTAAAAAGGCTATCTTTTCCCCAGTTAATTGACACTGGTCCTTTGTCAAATATCAGCTGCTCATACGTGGATGGATCTATGTCTGGGTTTTCAATTCTGTTCCATTGGTCTATGTGTCCGTTGTTGTACCAGTACCAGGCTGTTTTGACTACTTTGGTGTATAATAGGTTCTGAAGTCAGGTAAGGTGAGGCCTCCCACTTTCTTCTTCTTTTTCAGTAGTGCTTTGCTTATCTGGGGCTTCTTTCCCTTCCATATGAAATTGGTGATTTGTTTCTCTATCCCCTTAAAATATGACATTGGAATTTGGATCGGAAGTGTGTTAAATGTATAGATGGCTTTTGGTAGAATAGACATTTTTACTATGTTAAGTCTTCCTATCCATGAGCAGGGTATGTTTTTCCACTTAAGTATGTCCTTTTGAATTTCTTGTAGTAGAGCTTTGTAGTTTTCTTTGTATAGGTCTTTTACATCCTTGGTAAGATTTATTCCTAAGTATCTTATCTTCTTGGGGGCTACTGTGAATGGTATTGATTTGGTGATTTCCTCTTCGGTGTTCTTTTTGTTGATGTAGAGGAATCCAAGTGATTTTTGTATGTTTATTTTATAACCTGAGACTCTGCCAATCTCTTCTATTAGTTTCAGTAGTTTTCTGGAGGATTCCTTAGGGTTTTCTGTGTATATAATCATGTCATCTGCAAATAGTGATAACTTTACTTCTTCCTTGCCAATCCGGATACCCTTTATTTCTTTGTCTAGCCTAATTGCCCTGGCTAAGACTTCCAACATGATGTTGAATAAGAGCGGTGATAAAGGGCATCCTTGTCTGGTTCCCGTTCTCAAGGGAAATGCTTTCAGGTTCTCTCCATTTAGAGTGATATTGGCTGTTGGCTTTGCATAGATGCCCTTTATTATGTTGAGGAATTTTCCTTCAATTCCTATTTTGGTAAGAGTTTTTATCATGAATGGGTGTTGGACTTTGTCAAATGCCTTTTCTGCATCAATTGATAAGATCATGTGGTTTTTGACTTTTGTTTTATTTATGTGATGGATTACATTAATGGTTTTTCTGATATTAAACCAGCCTTGCATACCTGGTATAAATCCCACTTGATCAGGGTGAATTATTTTTTTGATGTGTTGTTGGATTCTATTGGCTAGAATTTTGTTGAGGATTTTTGCATCAATGCTCATGAGGGACATAGGTCTATAATTTTCTTTTTTTGTAATGTCTTTACCTGGTTTTGGTATCAGGGAGATGGTGGCTTCATAGAATGAGTTGGGTAGTATTCCGTCATTTTCTATGCTTTGGAATACCTTTAGTAGTAGTGGTGTTAACTCTTCTCTGAAAGTTTGGTAGAACTCTGCAGTGAAGCTGTCCGGGCCAGGGCTTTTTTTTGTTGGGAGTTTTTTGATTACCGTTTCAATCTCTTTTTTTGTTATGGGTCTATTTAGTTGTTCTACTTCTGAATGTGTTAGTTTAGGTAGGTAGTGTTTTTCCAGGAATTCATCCATTTCTTCTAGGTTTTCAAATTTGTTAGAGTACAATTTTTCATAATAATCTGAAATGATTCTTTTAATTTCATTTGGTTCTGTTGTGATGTGGCCCATCTCGTTTCTTATTTGGGTTATTTGTTTCCTTTCCTGTATTTCTTTAGTCAGTCTAGCCAATGGTTTATCAATTTTGTTAATTTTTTCAAAGAACCAGCTTTTGGCTTTGTTAATTCTTTCAATTGTTTTTCTGTTCTCTAATTCATTTAGTTCAGCTCTAATTTTTATTATTTGTTTTCTTCTGGTGCCTGATGGATTCTTTTGTTGCTCACTTTCTATTTGTTCAAGTTGTAGGGATAGTTCTCTGATTTTGGCTCTTTCTTCTTTTTGTATGTGTGCATTTATTGATATAAATTGGCCTCTGAGCACTGCTTTTGCTGTGTCCCAGAGGTTTTGATAGGAAGTATTTTCATTCTCATTGCTTTCTATGAATTTCCTTATTCCCTCCTTAATGTCTTCTATAACCCAGCCTTTTTTCAGAAGGGTGTTGTTCATTTTCCAAGTATTTGATTTCTTTTCCCTAGTTTTTCTGTTATTGATCTCTAGTTTTATTGCCTTGTGGTCTGAGAAGATGCTTTGTAATATTTCGATGTTTTGGACTCTGCAAAGGTTTGTTTTATGACCTAATATGTGGTCTATTCTAGAGAATGTTCCATGTGCACTAGAAAAAAAAGTATATTTTGCAGCAGTTGGGTGGAGAGTTCTGTATAAGTCAATGAGGTCAAGTTGGTTGATTGTTGTAATTAGATCTTCCGTGTCTCTGTTGAGCTTCTTACTGGATGTCCTGTCCTTCTCCGAAAGTGGTGTGTTGAAGTCTCCTACTATAATTGTGGAGGTATCTATCTCACTTTTCAATTCTGTTAAAATTTGATTTATGTATCTTGCAGCCCTGTCATTGGGTGCATAAATATTTAATATGGTTATGCCTTCCTGATCAATTGTCCCTTTTATCATTATATAGTGTCCTTCTTTATCCTTTGTGGTGGATTTAAGTCTAAAGTCTATTTTGTCAGAAATTAATATTGCTACTCCTCTTCTTTTTTGCTTATTGTTTGCTTGATATATTTTTTCCATCCTTTGAGTTTTAGTTTGTTTGTGTCTCTAAGTCTAAGGTGTGTCTCTTGTAGGCAGCATATAGATGGATCGTGTTTCTTTATCCAGTCTGTGACTCTCTGTCTCTTTATTGGTGCATTTAGTCCATTTACATTCAGGGTAATTATAGATAAATAAGTTATTAGTGCTGTCATTTTGATGCCTTTTTATGTGTGTTGTTGACAATTTCATTTTTCCACATACTTTTTTGTGCTGAGGCGTTTTTCTTAGTAAATTGTGAGATCCTCATTTTCATAGTGCTTAACTTTATGTTAGTTGAGTCGTTACGTTTTTCTTGGTTTTTATCTTGAGTTATAGAGTTGTTATACCTTTTTGTGGTTACCTTACTATTTACCCCTATTTTTCTAAGTAAAAACCTAACTTGTATTGTTCTATATCGTCTTGTATCACTCTCCATATGGCAGTTCAATGCCTCCTATATTTAGTCCCTCTTTTTGATTATTGTGATCTTTTACCTATTGCCTTCCATGATTCCCTGTTATGTGTATGTTTTTTTAATTAATCTTAATTTGTTTGTTTTTGTGAATTCCCTATTTGAGTTGATATCAGGACGTTCTGTTTTGTGACCTTGTTTTGTGTTGATATCTGATATTATTGGTTCTCTGACCAAACAATATCCTTTAGTATTTCTTGTAGCTTTGGTTTGGTTTTTGCAAATTCTCTAAACTTGTGTTTGTCTGTAAATATCTTAATTTCGCCTTCATATTTCAGAGAGAGTTTTGCTGGATATATGATCCTTGGTTGGCAGTTTTTCTCCTTCAGTGCTCTGTATATGTCGTCCCATTCCCTTCTTGCCTGCATGGTTTCTGCTGAGTAGTCAGAACATATTCTTACTGATTCTCCCTTGAAGGAAACCTTTTTTTTCTCCCTGGCTGCTTTTAAAATTTTCTGTTTATCTTTGGTTTTGGTGAGTTTGATGATAATATGTCTTGGTGTTTTTCTTTTTGGATCAATCTTAAATGGGGTTCGATGAGCATCTTGGATAGATATCCTTTCGTCTTTCATGATGTCAGGGAAGTTTTGTGTCAGGAGTTCTTCAACTATTTTCTCTGTGTTTTCTGTCCCCCCTCCCTGTTCTGGGACTCCAATCACCCGCAGGTTATCCTTCTTGATAGAGTCCCACATAATTCTTAGGGTTTCTTCTTTTTTTTTAATTCTTTTATCTGATTTTTTTTCAGCTATGTTGGTGTCGATTCCCTGGTCCTCCAGATGTCACAGTCTGCATTCTAATTGCTTGAGTCTGCTCTTCTGACTTCCTAGTGCGTTGTCTAATTCTGTAATTTTATTGTTAATCTTTTGGATTTCTACATGTTGTCTCTCTATGGATTCTTGCAACTTATTAATTTTTCCACTATGTTCTTGAATAATCTTTTTGAGTTCTTCAACAGTTTTATCAGTGTGTTCCTTGGCTTTTTCTGCAGTTGTCCTAATTTCATTTGTGGTATCATTAAGCATTCTGTAAATTAGTTTTTTATATTCTGTATCTGATAATTCCAAGATTGTATTTTCATTTGGGAAAGATTTTGATTCTTTTGTTTGGGGGGTTGGAGAAGCTGTCATGGTCTGCTTCTTTAAGTGGTTTGATATGGATTGTTGTCTCCGAGCCATCACTGGGAAACTAGTTTTTCCAGAAAATCCGCTAAAAAAAAAATGCAGTCAGATCCCTATCAGAGTTCTCCCTCTGGCTCAGGCTATTCAGATGTTAATGAAGCCGCCTGGGGAGGGTGGGGGAGGGAACAGAGAGATAGGAGAGTAGCACCTCAGAATATAGCCAGAGTTGCTTGTCTTGCTTGGAATGACTATTATATCTGAGACTCCCGGGGGGCACGTCGCCTATGTGTGCTGGCTGTGTGGAGATTGCCCCCGGGGGGTCTGGCCCGCTGGAGTCACGGTCAGATCCTCCGCTTCCAGCCCCACACCCAGCGTCAAGGCTCCCCTACTGGGACGGTGCACTCTCGACTCCAAAATCAGTCGCTGCCTTCCGGGTACTTCTCGTCCCTCCAGCCGCGTGGCCGTGCCGCCCCCGAGAACCAGTTGGGCCTCCTCCCGGGGTTAGTTCAGATGGGTGGAGCAGGTCCCCGTGCTTGTGCCGTGACCGAGTGTCCCGGCTGGGACGCTGTTCTCCCTGCTCCAATACCAGTCGCTGCCTCCCAGGGACTTCTCCTACCGGCTGTGTCCCACGCTGCCCGCGCGACCCGGCTGGTCCCCTTCCCGGGGTTAGTTCAGGGGGGTGGAGCAACTTTCCCTGTTTATGCCGTACCTGCATCCAGTCCAAATCCCTGCGGGACGGTTCCCCGGCTCGGACGCTGCTCTTTCTGCTCCAAGACCAGTCACTGCCTCCCGGGGACTTCTCCTACCGGCTGCGTCCCACGCCGCCGGTGAAACCAGCTGGTCCCCCTCCCGGGATTAGTTCAGGGGGGTGGAGCCGCTCTCTGTGCTTGTGCCGTACCTGACTGGTACGCTGGCTCCAGGCTCCGGAAACAATCGCTGCTTCCCCGTATTAGTTCGTTCTCCGTCTCTAAATCTGTGTTTGTTGTTCAGGGTTCGTAGATTGTTATGTATGTGATCGATTCACTTGTTTTTCCGTGTCTTTGTTGTAAGAGGGATCCGAGGTAGCGTCTGCCTAGTCCGCCATCTTGGCTCCGCCTGTCTTTTGCCCATTTTTTAATTGGGTTATTTGTCTTTTTGCAGTTGAGTTTTTGCAGTATCATGTAGACTTTAGAGATCAGGCGCTGATCGGAAATGTCATAGTTGAAAACTTTTTCCCAGTCTGTAAGCCTTTTTACTCTTTTGGTGAAGTCTTTGGATGAGCATAGATTTTTGATTCTTAGGAGCTCCCAGTTATCTAGTTTTTGTTTTGCATTTTTAATAATGTTTTCTATACTATTTACGCCATGTATTAGGGCTCCGAACAGTGTCCCTATTTTCTCTTCCATGATCTTTACCTTTTTAGATTTTATATTTAGGTGTTTGATACATTTTGAGCTCAGTTTTTTTGCATGGAGTGAGGTATGGGTCTTGTTTCATTTTTTGCAGATGGATATCCAGTTATGCCAGCACCATTTGTTAAAAAGACTGTCTTCTCCCCCATTTAACTGTTTTGGGGCCTTTGTCAAAAATCAACTGCTCATATGTGGATGGATTTATATCTGGATTCTCAATTCTTTTCCACTGGTCCATGTATCTGTTGTTGTACCAGTACCAGGCTGTTTTGACTACCGTGGTGGTATAATAGGTTGTAAAATCAGGGAAAGTAAGGCCTCCCACTTTGTTCTTCTTTTTCAGTAATACCTTATTTATCCGGGGCTTCTTTCCCTTCCATATGAAGTTGGTGATTTGTTTCTCCATCTCATCAAAGAATGCTGTTGGGATTTGGATTGGAATTGCATTAAATGTATAGATCCCTTTTGGCAGAATAGACATTTTTATAATGTTAAGTCTTCCTATCGATGAGCAAGGTATGTTTTTCCACTCATGTAAGTCTCTTTTGGTTTCGTGCAGAAGTGTTTTGCAGTTTTCTTTGTATAAGTCTTTTACATCTCTGGTAAGATTTATTCCTAATTATTTTATCTTCTTGGGGGCTACGGTAAATGGCATTGATTTGGTGATTTCCTCTTCAATGTTCTTTTTGTTGGTGTAGAGGAATCCAACTGATTTTTGTATGCTTATCTCGTATCCTGATACTCTGCTGAACTCTTCTATTAGTTTCAGTAGTTTTCTGAAGGATTCCTTAGGGTTTTCTGTGTATAAGATCATGTCACCTGCAAATGGAGATACTTTTACTTCTTCCTTGACAATCTGGATGCCCTTTATTTCCTTATCTAGCCTAATTTCTCTGGCTAGGACCTCCAACACAATGTTGAGTAAGAGCAATGATAATGGGCATCCTTGTCTGGTTCCCAGTCTCAGTGGGAATGCTTTCAGGCTCTCTCCATTTAGGGTGATGTTTGCTGTTGGCTTTATATAAATGCCCTTTATTATGTTGAGAAATTTTCCTTCTATTCCTGTTTTGCTCAAGTTTTTATCATGAATAGGTGTTGGATTTTGTCAAATGCCTTTTCTGCATCAATTGATAAAATCATAGGATTCTTGTCTTTTGTTTTATTTATGTCATGGATTACATTAATTGTTTTTCTAATGTTGAACTATTCCTGCGTACCTGGTATGAATCCCACTTGGTCATGGTGAATTATTTTTTGATATGTTGTTGAATTCTGTTGGCGAGAATTTTGTTGAGGATTTTTGCATCTAAGTTCATGAGGGATATAGGTCTGTAATTTTCTTTTCTTGTGGTGTCTTTACCTGGTTTTGGTATCAGGGATATGGTGGCTTCATAGAATGAGTTTGGTAGTATTCTGTCCTTTTCTATGCTCTAAAATACCTTAAGTAGTAGTGGTGTTAACTCTTCTCTGAATGTTTGGTAGAACTCTGCAGTGAAGCTGTCCAGACCAGGGCTTTTTTGGGGTGGGGGGGTTTGATTGCCTTTTCCATCTGTTCTTTTGTTATGGGTCTATATAGCTGTTCTACCTCTTTTTGTGTTAGTTTAGGTAGGCAGTGTGTTTCTAGGAATTCACCCATTTCTTCTAGGTTTTCACATTCGTCAGAGTACAATTTTTCACAAAAATCTGATATGATTCTTTTAATTTCAGTTGGGTCTGTTGTAATATCGCCCATCTCATTTCTTATTCAGGTTATTTGGTTCCTCTCCTGTTTTTCTTTTGTCAGTTTGGCTAGTGGTTTATCAATTTTGTTAATTTTTTCAAAAAAACCAGCTTTTGGTCTTGTTAATTCTTTTCATTTTTTTTTTCTATTTCTTTTAGTTCAGCTCTAATTTTTAGTATTTGTTCTTTTTTCTGGCGCCTGTGAGTTTCTTTTGTTGCTCTCTTTCTATTTGTTCAAGTTGTGGGGATAATTCTTTGATTTTGGCCCTTTCTTCTTTTTGTATGTGTGCATTTATTGATATAAATTGACCTCTGAGCATTGCTTTCACTGTGTCCCAGCGTTTTTACAGGAAGTGTTTTCGTTCTCATTGGAATTTCTTTATTCCATCCTTAATGCCTTCTGTAATCCAGTCTTTTGTTTTGTTCAGTTTCCAAGTGTCTGATTTCTTTTCCCTGCTTTTCCTGTTATTGATTTCCACCTTTATGCCCCTATGGTCAGAGAAGATGCTTCGTAATATTTGAATGTTTTGGATTCTGCTAAGGCTTGTTTTATGCCCTAATATGTGGTCTTCTAGAGAATGTTCCATGTGCACTAGAAAAGAAAGTATACTTGGCTGCTGTCAGGCGGAGTGTTCTGTATATGTCTATGAGGTCAAGTTGGTTGATTGTGGCATTTAGGTCTTCCGTGTCTTTATTGAGCTTCTTTCTGGATGTCCTGTCCTTCACCAAAAGTGGTGTGTTGAAGTCTCCTACTATTATTGTTTTGTTAGAAATTAATAACTCAATAAATATTAACTGTTCTGATTTTTGTTATTGATTTTAATATTATTATTTTCTCTTTTAATTAATTTATTCAGGGTTACCAGAATTTGACTTATATTTCTACTTCCATTTTCTTTTTTCTCATATTATTGACTATATCCATAGGTATATGCCTGTTGGGAAATAAAATTCAAATATCCCTTCATAGATTGGTTTGACAATCCTAGTATAATTATATAACATAATTGTGTGGTTTGTCTATCTAACCACATTGCACATGCAAACAGGATGTGCCTCAAACTAGCAGACAACTAGGAATGAGGCATGTACAACCACTGGCATCAACCATTCCATGAGTGCTACGGCCATCTGTGATCAAGACATTTACACAATATTGGCAAAGTGAAAGCCACTATTATTATTTCTAGAAAGCAAACAGTAAACAGTAAAACAAATTCTCAAAGCAGATCTGCTTATTCTTTTCCAAACTACTCATATTCTTTCTAATATCACTGTACTGGCACATTGTGTTTCTGGTCCAATGTTGTCTTCATGTCACCTCTACCTCTGGCTACCACCATGCTACCTGGGACACCTGCATGGCTTCCGAGGCTTCTGTTCTACCCCTGGGCCTCACTGGGCCTTGCTTCACTAATGGAAAGACCCCTGCACAGGATCTCCTGAGCCTCTGCCACTGGGCCCTTCTTGACCTATGCTGCTGCCTCCTACCATGCTACCCAGGCCAGAGTGGTTCTCTGTCTTGCTGTCATGATACCAAGGCCTACCCTGCATGAGGGAATGTATTGTTCCCACCACGATGCCCGAAGGGGGAAGGAAGCAAATTACACCAGCCACACTCAGGTCTCTGTCCCACAGGTACAAGTGTTGCAGTACTTTAGTAGGAGGCACACCCCTGCACAAACACACTCAGTTCTCTCTCTATGGACCAGCAAGGCCACCATCCCTGTCTTCACTATTACAACTCTCTCTTCTTGATATAGGGAGTTCTAAGTGCAGGGACCCTGGGCCCAAAGGCTGCACTCCACTCTACGCTCTTTTTGATGGTAGTGAGGGGCCCCAGAACCTCTGTGGATTTGGCCCTTATATAAGCCTAACAGAATAGGAACAGCGACCAATCTCCTTGTTGGACCACATAGGGCACAATCCCATTAAGTGAATTTTCAATCCACTAGTTTTGTAGTAAATCTACTAATACCTTGCAAAATTTTGGCCCAGACAATCATTTTGTGAAGTTACAAGACCAGGGCAAGAAAGCCATATAAAAGTGATTCATTGCACTGCAATAATTCAGCCCATTTTCTTAACCCTTAACCAGTTCATAAGCAGAGCTATAACAAATCAATCAGTTAATGCTTATTATATTTTGATTATGTAGCACAGCATCGTATAACCTCCCATATTGGAGCTCCTGAGTGGTGCAAACACTTATACTGTATAATCTCCTGGAGCGGAGCCCCTGGGTGGTACAGTTAACATGTTCAGATGCTAACTGAGAAGATGGAGGTTCAAGTCCACCCAAAGGCACCTTGGAAGAAAGACCTGGTGATCTAATTCTGAAAAATCACCCATTAAAAACTCTACAGAGCACAGTTCCACTCTGACACACACAGGGTTGCCATGAGTCAGAGGTAACTCAATGGTAACTGATTTTTACTGTTTTCTGTTGCAAGATAAAGACATTAAAAAAAACTCTCATTACTGTACGTCAGTTCATAAGTCAACATATCCTGCTAAAGCAGAGAAGAAAGGAGATACTGAAATTATACTTGTTTGATAGATCTGGTGCTTTATATTTATTCCATACCCAAAACCAAAACTAAACCCATTGTCATCAAGTCTATTCCAACTCATAGCGACCCAATAGGACAGAGTAGAACTGCCCCATGGAGTTTTCAAGGAGCTTCTGGTGAATTTGAGCTGTTGGCGTTTTGGTCAGCAGCTGAGCTCTTAACGACTGCACTACCAGGGCTCCTTATTCTATACAGTAGCCTCTAAAAATAATCCTATGGAAGAGGCATTATGATGCCCCTTTTACAGATGATTAAACTCAGGCTCAGAGAGGTTATATAACAGGCCCAAAATATATAGCTAGAAAGTTTCAAGACTGGAAAAGTTCAATTCGGTCATGGCCTTTTGTTGGGTAAGACATGTCTAAAAGTCCACTCTGTTCCCACATCATTACCAGCTCTTTCTTGACACATTAGTTATTGTGAAAGTTTAGGTTAACAGGATTATGGACTAAGTGTATTTTCCAGGCATGAGTTAAGTGCTTTATGCATCGCAACTCATTTAATACTAATAATATTATAAGGCAAGCATCAAATTCAAAATAATCCCATTCTGACTTTAGCAGGTTGATAAAACAGGCCATTTTCTTCAGAGATCAAATATCCTGAGATTTTAAAATAGTCCTGTATGGAGGTAATAAATGAGGAGAGCATGTGGTCATCTGTATTCTTCCGAATGCTTTCCCACGAGCATTTCTGCAGCCTGAAGCTCAGGAATCCCTAAGGCTTTAGCCAGGTGCCTTGTATTTTATACCGGCAACAGAGGCATTGGTGGGGATCCGAACAGTGATCTGGGAACCAGAGGCTTAGAGTATTCCACACCTCCTGCACGGTGGCTCCTCTGATGCAGGTTAGTGCTACGACTCCTAGACTGAGTGCTTACAACAGGGGATGGTATGCGCTAATGCTTTCACTGTGGCCCACTTAATTTCTGTAATTTAAAAAACTATATCACAATCATACTATTTGGAAACCACGGAAATTAAAGCACCTGGATTGCACTTGATAACATCATAACTATTCCTTTTATATTCTTCCATAGACATTTTTTACAATTTGTTTATACAATTAGCATGATATCTAAGAGTGTCCCAGCTGTTATATTGTGTTCCATGGGAAATTTATTAGTTCTGTAATAATTCAGGATGCACGTTGTGGAAAACCTTGCAAAATAAGCCCTTTGTGTTTACAGGGTCTCCTCCCAGCCCTTCTTTTTTAGTCATATTTTAGAATGATATCCACAACGTATGGCAATGCTTCAAGGGACAAGACTAGCTCTCTGGCTGTCACTCCGAATTGCCAAATTGACTAATAAAGGATTTTTCACTTTTACCCTGAGATTAATTTTCATTGCATTCCTACCAGTAATGCATATCATAAAGAAACATTGAGTGTATAATGTTTGAATGCATAAAAATTATAAAAATTTAGTATAAACTATGTATTAATTTCCAGTGAGAAAGAACATCCTTTCATACTTATATTGCACTAACGTATCTTTATCAAATTATAATTATGAAAATAATACTACAGGTATTTCCCAGTGTAAGACAGGGTTCCATTCTGAAGACTCTTGTCATGTCAGTTCTGATATAAGTAGAATATCTATTTTTTAAAAAATATTCATTATTTTTGCCTCCTATTATCAATATCTTTATAAATCCAATCTTTATTTGTCTTTGGGATTGGCATGAGAATGATAACATCAACAAATTACGTGCTACAACGTTATAAGTAGTACATATTACTAAGAATAAGATGTACAAAGATAAGAAAGGATAGTCATAGGGCAGTTCGTTGTAACTCAAATATGTCTTAAGTCGGGGACGATCTGTACTAAGCTTTTTACGAAAGTTGAGTCTTAGTTAACACTCTGACTCTAAGGTAAATGGATGCGTATATCTGATTCTATCAAATTCTCTATTCATGAATTTCTCTTTGGGGAAAAGTTTGTGTAGAGATAAAATTTATGTTGGCTATCTTTTATTGATAACATACTAAATATAAATAATTTAATTAAACATTCTACATGCACTATCTTTTTTCATTTTTGCAAAGTAGAACAGTTACCCATTTTAAATACACTAACCTGAGACGCACAGTTTATAAGAGAGCTGCCTAACTTCACAGAACTCACAGTTGCTCCAATGAGCTCCAGCAGATTTCCCAGACTGAGATGCACTAGGAAGGAAAGGCGAGCGATATACTTCTGAAAAGTCAGCCAAAGTGAACCCAATAGATGGCAATAGTCCGATCAACAACCGATTATGGGAATGGCGCAGGACTGGGCAGCATTTTGCCCGGGGTAGCCGTGTGTTAGGTGACTTAATGGCATCTAACAACAACGATGTGTTTGAGAGCCCATTCTTTATGTTGTTTGCTTTATTCAAAAAGTTTTGTCACTATTAAGATAATAATTGGAACAAAAAACTGGCTGGCAAGCCCAAAATAACTGTGGGGAGTTTACTTTCATGACTAGGATTTTGGACCCATGCTTCCTACTTTTGAGACCAGGGAAAAATAAATTAATCTAACCCTCCATTCCTTCATCTGCAAATCCAAATCCTCTTCTACTTTGGTAGTGTGGAATTACAAAGAATTGAATTCACTTGGGAACAACTGCCTTTTTGATGTGAAATACAGATAATATTGTCTCTTTTTACCTGCTATTTTAAAATTTTTTGATTGAATTTTGAGACATTATTGAATTTGTGACAAGTTTCATGATATCTGTTACAATTCTTATAACACATTGAATATTAAAGGCATGAGAACACATTGCAAAATTAATAATCAAATAACCTAATAGCCTTGGAATAATTAAATTTACCATGGTCATGAGTGTTTCCTCTATGTTCAAAATAAATTCATAGACGGTAGACAGAGGACAGACAGAAAAATCTAAAGGAACAGAGAAAACATGTCACTTATGCTGAAAAATGAAGACTGATACGTAATGATATTTTTGTTCTTTGATATGAAATAAGTAACATTACATTACATGTGAGTTATGGGAAAACACTAATTTTACTTTCAAAATATTTTGGTAGGAAACATCTTTAGATGACCAATAATAACATAATAATGATAATAATCAATAACTTTATAGAGCTATCTTCTTGTGCATGCATTCTCCAGTGTACTTATATGCATTTTATTTTGTAATTATCAAATAATCCTATAGTAGATACTACTATGTCATCTCATTTTGCACATAATGAAACTGAGGTTTAAGCATATTGCTCAAATTTATCCAACTACTAAACAGTGGCATAGGTATTCAAACTCAAGAAACCTGGCCATTAAATATGTACTTTTATGTTCAATCTTCAGATGAATGCAGCTACCAGTTTAAATGTTTACTATTAGATCAGTCATGTAACTTTTCTGAACTTAGTAATTCATGCCGACTAAATGTGAAATATACATTTATTTCACATTATATGAACTGTCCAGCAAATAAAATGCCTGATATGATAATATTTCAAATACTCTTAGTTTAAAATAATTTCATCTTAAATTTAAATCTACAGAAGACTTTCAAAATCATATTCATTGAATCTTGGCGTCTGAGAAACATTGGAAAGCTGCCCTTAAGCTCAGGGCCTTAGCAGGTGGTTATCAAATCGCCGAAGCAGAGAATGAGCCCCGCTGGAAACAAATGAAACCAGTGCTCCAGTACAGCTGTCTACCAAAGTCTGCAAATTTTCCCAGTCTAGAAACAAGGAGAGTGGCTCATAGCAAAGTAAGTGACCTTCCCCAAATATCACACGTATTTGTGAACAAAATATGGACAGGTCTTTAGAGTTCTGACTCCTAGTCTTCATGTTATTTAAGCAACTCGTAACTCGTATGTCTATACCCAGTGTGCCCTGACCCAGGGCAGGCTTAAGTGAATGAACTTTGCATGTCATGACCTCCAGTTCAGCGGCAGCCAGAGACACAGACCTGTCCATCCACCCAATGCAGTAAGAAATGCTAACAAAGAAAATAGATTAGGAAAGGAAAATGTTTCCTTAAAAATAGAAAGTCATATGAATTTAAAAAGTAATAGGAAAACACAGCTTACCTGAAACTAATAGGAAAGTGAATACATTATTTAAAAAAAAAAAATCTACAGACACAGACTACTTTACACCTATGTTTTAGTGGCCTTTAAGGACACTGATTATCCCTATTTTGTTTTAAAAAAAATCAGAGGCTACACATTAAAAGATGAACTATAGCAATACATTTTGTGAGTTTAATATGTTTAATATTCATGCATGCAAAGACAGTACAATGTAATATTAAATCAACAATGATCATAGATTCAAACAACTGATATACCAATAACAAGTTGTTTGATCCAAATAACATTGAAATTGTTTAAAATGGTAGCCTATTAATGAAATGCAGAACATTAATATTAAATTATTAATATCATATAAGTATCCCAAATATATGTAATGTAAAATACAAAACTTCAGTCCAAAATAACAAAAATGTCAAATATATAAAATCAACTGGAGAAGATATTCACAATGCATATAAAATAACAAGTTATAAAGATATATAAATTATATACATAAATACATAAATTACAAAATACATGGGAAATTCTTCAAATTATTAAGAAAAAAGCCAAACAATCTAGAAACCATGAATAAGAGATATTCACAGAGAATTTGCAGAAGAAATCCAAGAGGTCGATGAGTAGATTAAAAGAGTTTCTGCCATGTAACTTAAATGACATGCAATTTAAATTTATTTTCACACTTATTTGATTGCTGTTAATTATCGCATCTAACAGTAAAATATGTGGAGGAATTATCACACAAATTGACAGTTGACTGGAGTGTAAAAGGTGGAGGTGCAATTATCTTAAACCCAAAATATTCTAGTAAAATATTTACTTGAGAAAATATCGCCACATGCACAAGGATATGGGTTACATTAACAAAAGATTGGAAAGAAGCTAAGTATTCTTAAATAAACATTATATATATACATGTATATTTATATATATAAATTGCATATATATGATGTAATAAAATTTGGCAGTAGTTAACAATATATTAAACTGAATATATATATATTTCACTCAAAATATATATATTTGAGGGAACAAAGCATAAAAGAATGATATGTTCACTATTATAGCATATTTATATCAATTTTGAAAAATGGAACGTCTACATATTTTAATGATATGAAAGTCATTGTTGGTATATACTAAGAATCAAAAAATTTTAATATGTATTAAAGGTCTGAAGATCATAGACCATTTACAAAATTTGCAAAGTTTTCCAAATAAGTTACAGAAAAACTAAAAAAGGATTTACTACACCACAGATTATGACTGAAGTCCAAACATAATACTGTTGGTAATCCTGAATTCACAGCTCTCTTTCACAATTTGAATTTGTGAGCAAAAGACACCACTTACCTAAGTATAATAGGTGAATCCATTTACGTATGCATCCATTCCTACCACCAAAAATACTTAGATGTAAAAGAAATGGAAGTTATAGATTCTAGTGAAAAGAGAAGCTATTCTGAAAGTGAATGAGTACCTGTATATTTTACCTGTGGGAGATGTTGGACCTCAGGTTCATTATATGAGAATATCATTTGGATAAGTCATAATTAATGGATTAGTTTTTGTCTTCTACTTTTAAAAGCATAAAATTATTGATGTCCAAATTTACATGAAAATTGCATGCAATATGAATTATGTTCATTTATGAAATTATTAACTTTTTTTGAATGGATAAAACCAAAACACCTGTGCTGTCAAGTCAATTCTGACCCTATAGGATAGGCTTGCCCCATTGAGTTTCCAAGGAGTGGGTGGTGAGTTTGAACTGCCAACCTTTTGGTTAGCTGCCAAAAGCTTAACCACTGTGCCACCAGGGCTCCCTTAGAATGGATATATAAATTAAAACCAGCAGCATTGTTTAAGAACATAATACATAAAAGTTTAAATGTTGAGGGGGTTCTAAACTTAACGAGATGTAGGCACCATGATCCGGAATGCAAGTCATGATAATATAAATGATATGGCGATGGGTACAGTAGTATCTGTGGAGGCTGAAAGCCTAGTGTGTTTAGAGCACAGGCTGCATGTAAGTGTGGAATAGAGAATTTTTGCTTTTGTTTTTTCCCCATCAAACTTAGTTTTATTGGTTGTAATTTTTTTGAAACTTTTGAAATTTTAATTTGTCTTGATATTGAAGAAAATCATGTGAGAATCCATTAAGCAAATATCTAAAACACATGCAAAAGTAATAACTATAGGCATATCACCTCAATACCTACTAAAGTGCATAAACCTGAATTTCCTTCAATATAGAAATACCAAAAGGGTAAAGAACTCGGATTGCATAAGTAATATTTCATAACGCCATAAGTAAATTATGTGTGGCATACTGACAAATTATTAGAAAACAATAGAGGTATAATTTGTACCACTGTATATGTATGTTATCTAATTTTGTGTGAATAAAAAATAATGTATAGTAACAGCAGAGATGGATAGTAGTATGCTATGGCAAAAATCTTGTTTGTAAGTGAAAGATTAAAGTAGTAAGTAGTCCTCCAAGCCTGAGATTTCCCAAGTCATTTGATCAAGTTTTCATAAAGATATGTACAAGCTTCATTTTAAACAAATCTCATTTCTGCATCATTCTTACATCTTTCAGGCACCAGTAGAGCCATGGTCAATGCCAACGGCACCACAGGAATAAACTTCATTCTTCTAGGGCTCTTTAACCACACGCAGATCCACCTATTCCTGTTTGCCATGGTGCTTATGATCTTCATCACCTCACTGATGGGCAACACCCTTATGATCATTCTCATTCATGTGGACCCTCAACTCCACATGCCCATGTACTTCCTGCTTAGCCAGCTTTCTTTCATGGACATGATGCTGGTCTCCACCATCGTTCCCAAAATGGCAGCCAACTACCTGATGCACACTAGGTCTATCTCTCCCACTGGCTGTGGAGTCCAGATCTTCCTTCTTCTCACTCTGGGAGGGAGTGAATTCTTCCTCTTAACGGCCATGTCCTATGACCACTATGTGGCCATATGTCACCCACTGCGCTACCCCATTCTCATGAGTCAGAAGCTCTGTTTACTCGTGACATCAGGTTCCTGGCTCCTGGGAGGGATCGATGGGCTGATGCAGGCTGGTGCCACTTTGAGCTTCCCTTACTGTCACTCACGGGAAATCAATCACTTTTTCTGTGAAGCACCATCACTGGTACGCCTTGCCTGTGCTGACACCACAATTTTTGAGTTTTTCATGTATTGTATGTCTGCTGCATTCTGATGCTCTTGATCCCTTTGTCTCTCATTTTGGCCTCATACAGCCTTATCCTGGCTGCAGTGCTCCGCATGCAGTCAGCTGGAGCGCAGAAAAAAGCCTTTAAGACCTGCTCCTCTCACCTGGTGGTTGTGGGACTCTTCTACGGCACCATCATGTTCATCTACATGAGGCCCAAATCTAACGGTTCAGAGGACCATGATAAGGTGGTCTCAGCTTTTTATACCATCTTCACACCTGTCTTGAACCCCCTTATATACAGTGTGAGAAACAAAGAAGTCAAGGGGGCCTTGAGGAGGTGGCTGGAAAAACATTTTATGTGATATCAATGCTGAGCATAATTTGCCAAAATGGCAGCAACCAAACTGGTTACAGGTTACGTTTCTAAAATATCGTTTTGCTATTTTGTTCATCCCATTTAAATTCTTCTTTTGTGTTGTATCAAGTTATTTTGCTCTTGCTTTGCCAATCTGGCTGCATTGTTCCTATATGATTATTTTTTATATATGGTAAATTAATTAAAAATTATATTTGTCCTCCTGTCATAACTTGCAGTGGTGTTTTTAGTCTGAAATTAGGGCTCTGACAATAAGTATGAGTGATTGAGTTTATAAATAGCATATGATACGTGTATAATTTGTATTTTTTGATAAATAATGGAAATCATTAATTTTGATGGGGATAATACCTTTTGAAAACAAAACGTAGATCCTAAATCACATAATAAAGATAAAATAAATTCACATGAAATAAGGACCCAATGTGACCATCAAACATAAAATACGTAAGAAGATATCAAGAAATATTTGCAAAATGTTGCTGTGGGAAGATTTGTTAAAGAAACTTCCAGACAGAATATAAAAATGCTAATTGGCTTTTCATGACCTATGTTAAAACGTAAGAGCAGAGAGATGAGCTGAAGAAAAAATATATTGTGTACAAAGGAGTCAGTACACAGTGGATTCAAAAATAAAACTTTCAGCGAAGAAGTCTCAAATTAAGAAAGGGCCTCAGGCCAAAGATCCAACACAAGTTGTGACTCTAAAATCATTTATTAAGGCTTCAGGACGATTTAAGACACAGTGCCTTAAATAAACATCCAAAGAGACAAAAGACCTTCTATAAATCTTGAGAGTCTTGTAGATTCTCTTTAGTTAAAAATATATAGGACTACTAAAATGTTTCAGGGCACTGTAGTGCAGCAGAGTCACAGGAAGCCCAAGGTTGGTAGTTGTGGGTTTTGTCTAATGGAGTAAATTCCAGTAAGATTCATGGAAAACTCACAATGTTTGCAAGCATGTTTTTCTGACAGAAATATCACTAGTTTGGTCTAAGGAGTAAGCTGATTGAGGTGACTACTCAGTTTTCTCATGGTAGAGCAAGGGTGACTCAGAAAGCAGAGGCAAAAATCATGTAGAGTAATTCCCAGAGAATCACACTGAATCTTAATTAAGGAGCTGGCCACAATTTCCACCAGAATTTTAGAATTGCAAGTGACTGTATGCTACCCCATTCCCTAATTTAAGAAATGTCTTAAGAGTAATTGTGTTGGTGCAATTATATAATCCCCATGCTGTGACAAAGAGAGAAACCAAGACTTCTAGTGCACACCCCCAGCTGAGAGCCCAGCCAAATTCAAAGCCATTTTTTTCAGTCCTTGGTGGCGCATCATGCAAATGTATCTTTCAGCTCCCAGTTGAGCCACTTCCACTGATGAAGTGTGGAGTAGAGATGAGCTGTCCCTGATGAAACCTGCTGAAATTGCAAATTCATTTGCAAAATAAATAATTGTTATTTTAAACTGCTGTGCTTTGTGGATACACACACACACACACACACACACACACACTGGAATAGTGCTCAGGTGAATATATGTGTTACCTAAAACCCATAATAAAGGTATCAACTACATTTGAATAAAAGGGGTTATAATTCTCTTTCCCTACTTCATATAATCTGGAACCATTGTTCTGAATATAATATTTTTATCTGTTTAGAATTATTTTATATTACAGAGAAGTCTTACCACTTTGGCTTTGATTAAAGTTTTAAGATGTTCTAGAAGTGAAAAATCAAAAACAATGTGGTTGAGGAAAAACCACTTAGATTTTTCTGTGAGAAGGCCGGGGTTGCCGTCTGGGATCAGTCAACTAAGAACAGGTACCTTGGGTAAGTTAGCTTCTCTGATATACAGCTATCCTGTCTGTAAAAACAGCATTCCTAAAATTAAAAATATATACATATAATCAAGATTAAATTTAAGTTAGTAATGTGAAAATAACATGACAGAGACTTCAGTGCCTGGAAACATGGCAGATGAGGTATCATAACCAACACACAGAGCTAGTTGAATAGATAGATAGACAGACTTGGAAACAGATTACAGGTATGTGGATCTAAGTTTTTCTTTCATGCATTAAAGAACTGCATATATATACCACAGACACACACATACACAAATAAAAACAGTAATTAGAAAAATAAGGCAGAAGGAAGTAGCTTCTTTACCAGAACATTAGTCAAAGGAAATAAAAAAACAATGCTGTATCAACTTTCATGGCTCTGTGTTTCATGGACAACAGGAGATAAACTACAAGGCCCCTAAAGGTGAGGATTCAGAAGAACTCTGAATAAACCAGGGAATGTAAGGGACAACACAATTCTGTCTGAGTTAGCTAGAAATTAACCTCCCAGCTCCTCAAGTAGGTCCAGGAAATCTGCAGAAAATTCTTTCTCAGTGAATGGCACCAAGTAGAGTGGCTGAGAACTCGGTCAAGAACTTGTAGGTCACATAAAAAGCCCATAATTGTCTGCTGGAGAGAGAGGTCCCATGGAGCAGCATTGCGGCACTAGACATGGGAGTGAAGAAGTATTCTTGGACATCCAGCCCAATAGGTTTTCAGATGACTCCAGCCAGTATCTGATTGCAACTTCAAAATGGACATTCTAGCAGAGAACCAACCCACTCAACCCAGAATCCTGGGGAGATAATAACTTATTGTTTTAAACTGCCAAGTTTCGTAGTGGTTTCTTAGACAGCAATAGCTGTGAAGATATGAGTTAAAATATATAATACCTTTTATTGTTTGAGTAGATGAAGTTGTAATAAAATTAGTTTTTGATTAATTAAGTGTATGGTACATTATCCTAGATTATCACTAAACATAAAAAAAGTAAAGTGCATATTGCCTTAAATGATACAAAGAAATTGTGAAATGCAAAAAATAATCAATCCAAAGAAGACACGAATGAGATGAAGGGGGGACACGGAGAAGATAGGTAACTAAAAATAACTACATTGAATAATATAAAGATTTTTTTAATTTAAAATAAAAACACTAATAAGCTGAAAAACACAAGTTTTTCAGCAAATGTAAATAGAAATGTTCCAAGCAAAGAATCTAGACTGGAGAAAACCTTTTAGTATTTTAAATTGTTATTCTTAGGTTCCTTCATGTCGATTCCTACTCAGAGTGACCCTATGCGCATCGTAATGAAACACTGCCCCATTTCGCCCAACCTAACTATCATTTCTATGTTTGAGTCCATTATCGCGGCCACTGTGTTAATCCATCATTTTTTGCTGACCCTCTACTTCACTAAGCATGATGTCCTTCTCCAGGGACTGGTTCCTCCTTATAATATGCCCAAATTACATGGGACAAAATCTCGCCATCCTTGCTTCTAAGGAGCATTCTTGCTGTACTTCTTCCAAGACAAATTTGATCATTCTTTTGACAGTCCATTTTATATTCAATATTTTCCACCAGCACAGTGATTCTAAGGCATCGATTCTTCTTTGGTCTTCCTTACTCATTGCCCATCTTTCACATGCATAAGAGGCAACTGAAAATACAATAGCTTGGGTCAGGTGCACCTTAGTCCTCAAAGCGACGTTTTTGCTTTTTAACACTTTAAAGAGGGCTTTTGCAGCCAATTTGCCAAATGCAATACATCCTTTGATTTTTTGACTGCTGCTTCCATTGGAGTTAATTGTAGATCAAAGTAAAATTAAATCCTTGACAACGTCAGTATTTTCTCAGTTTATCATGAGGTTGGTTACTGGTCCAGTTGTGAGGATTTTTGTTTTCTTTATCTTGAGGTGTAATTCATACTGAAGGCTGTAGTCTTTGATCTTCATCAGCAAGTGCTTCAAGTCCTCTTCACTTTCAACAGGCAAGGCTGTGTGTTCTGCATATTGCAGGTTGTTTATGAGTTTTTCTCTAATGCTGATGCTGCCTTCTTCATATAGTCCATCTCAGATCATTTGCTCAGCATACAGATTGAATAAGTGTGGTGAAAGGATACAGTCCTGACACACATCTTTTCTGATTTCAAACTAAGCAGTGTCCCATTGTTGTGTTCCAATTGCTGCCTCTTGGTCTATGTAGAGAATCTGCATGAGCAAAATTAACTGTCCTGGAATTCCCACTCTTTGCAATGTTATCCAAAATTTCTTATGATCTACTCAGTCAAATGCCTTTGAATAGTCAATAATTAACACATAAAAATTTCTCTGTTCCACAGTCAGCCCCTGGCCTTGTTCTGACTGATGATATTGAGCTTTTCCTTTGTCTCTTTCCGTAGATGTAGTCGTTTTGGTTACTGTGTATTCCATCTGGCGAGGTCCATGTGCATAGTCGCCATTTATGTCGGTGAAAAAAGGTATTATTAATGAAGAAGTCATTGGTCTCACAAAACTCTATCATTCAATCTCCGGCATTGTTTCTATCACCAAGGCCATATTTTCCAACTACCAATTGTTCTTCTTTGTTTCCAACTTTCACATTCCAATCACCAGTAATTACCAATGCATCCTGATTGTACGTTCACTCAATTTCAGACTACAGAAGCTGAAAAAATATTCAATTTCTTCAACTTTGTTCTTAGTGGTTGCTGCGTAAATTTGAATGGTAGTCGTATTAACTGGTCTTCCTTATAGGCCTATGGATATTATCCTATCACTGACAGCACTGTACTTCAGGATAGACCTTGAATTGTTCTTTTTGACGATAAATGTAACACCATTCTCTTCAAGTTGTCATTTCTGGCGTAGTAGGCTATGTGTTGTCCAATTCAAAATGGCCAATACCAGTCCATTTCAGCTCACTAATGCCTAGGATATCGATGCTTATGTGTTCCATTTCGTTTTTGAAGATTTCCAATTTTCCTAGATTCATACTTCGTATATTTCAGGTTCCAAGCATTAGTGGTATTTTCAATTGCCTCATATGCATGTGAAAGATGGACAATGAATAAGGAAGACTGAAGAAGAACTGATGCCTTGGAATTGTGGTGTTGGCAAAGAATATTTAATATACCAAAAGAACAAACGAATCTGTCTTGGAAGTAGTACAGCCAGAATGCTCCTTAGAAGCCAGGATGGTGATACTGCATCTTACATACTTTGGCCGTGTTGTCAGAAGAGATCAGTCCCTGGAGAAGGACATAAGTACAGGGTCAGCTTAAAAGAGGAAGACCCTCAATGAGATGGATTGACACAGTGTCTGCAGCTATGGGCTCAAGCATAACAACGAGTGTAAGTATGGCACGGGGCCGGACAGTGTTTCTTTCTGTGGTACATAGGATCGCTATGAGTCGGAAGCGACTCCACTGCACCTAATAACAACAACAATAAACATCTTTCTGGTATTCTCAGCTTTTCGCCAAGATCCACTGGACATCAGCAATTATATCCCTCCTTCCATGTCATTTTATTTTTTTTCTTTTAAATCAGGATTTTTTTAATTTTAATATTTATTTAACCACAACTTATTTAAAAAAGAAAAGAAAAGAAAGGGAACGTATATCTGTGTACCCAAAGCCTAGTACACAGAGCACATATTTCTTGTAGATCAGAGTCATTATACATGGTTGTCTGCTCAATGGATCAGAATCAAGTCATACAGAAATACAGCTGTATATGGCTTCAGTATGTCATATCCTCTTTGACAAGACAAGTGATGGAACTTACCATTGTGCCAGTTGGGTAGTGCTCACATAGTTCATCTGAAGAGTTGGTGTTTCTTACTCTTTGGTCGGCCATCCTAATGATCCATATCTTTCTTCATTATAATACCCTGATTCCATTACCCTTTGAAATCCTTCCATTGGCTATATACTTACATATTCAAATTTATCTCTCTGGGTTTATAGTTTCAGTCTTCCTCAATACATTTAATCAATTAATATACAAAAACAGAACCACCGTGGCCAGAAGTAGAACTGAAGTTAATGTAACAGTGGTTAAGAATTTCAACCTAGGTTTACATTCCTACCCATTACTATCCACAGGAACCTGGATGTGATAATAGCACCTACTTAATGGGGTTAATACGGGCACGGAATGAACAATGTATGAAAAGTACTTGGTACTGTTCCTGACAGTGCACAATAAACGTTGTAATTATAATTAACAATGCACAGGTCTTTGTTATTATGTGATAACAATGATGGAAATAATAGTAATTCCCAAATGCTATCAGGTGGATATTTTGATTTTTCTCTCTTTTTTTTAAATTATGCTTTAGATGAAGATTTACAGAGCAAATTAGTATCTCATTAAGCAATAAATACACATATTGTTTTGTGACATTGGTTGCCAACCCTACACCATGTCAACATTCTACCCTTGTCAACCTTGGGTTCCCCATTATCAGCTTTCCTGTTCCCTCCAGCCTTCTCATCCTTGCCCCTGCGTTGGTGTGCCCATTTAGTCTTGATTTGTTTTATGGGTCTGTCTTACCTTTGGCTGAAGGGTGAACCTCAGGAGTGACTTCAGTACTGATTTAAAAGGACGCTTAGGGGGCATACTCTTGAGGTTTCTCCAGTCTCTGTCAGACCAGTAAGTATGGTCTTTTTTTGTAAGTTATAGTTTTGTTCTGCATTTTTCTCCAGTTCTGTCCTGGACCCTCTGTTGTGATCCTTGTCAGAGCAGTCGGTGTTGGAAGCTGGGCACCATCTAGTTGTGCTGGACTCAGTCTGGTGGAGGCTGTGGTAGCTGCGCAGCCCATTAGTTTCCACATCCTTTTCTGAATCAGTTTGAATTTCTGGAAGTTTCCTGTTGATGTACTGCTGCAGCCATTTTTTAATTATCTTCAGCAAAATTTTACTTGAGTGAAATTTTAAGGAGGCATATTTAAATATAAAGACAAAGAATATATGAAATTTAAAAGGTCAAAAAGATACGTAAGACAAATATTAATTAAAAGGAAAGATGGTTTAGCTATAAAATATTAAACAAAGCAGACTTTAAAGAAAAAAAATCTCTAGATATGAAGATGCTCACACACACCATATAAGACAGGCTCTATTTTTTGGATTATTAGCTTGGAGTCCTGGTGGTGCAGTGGTTAAAAGCTGACACTTACCAAAAGGTTAGCAGTTCAAATCCACCAGCTGCTCCTTGAAAACCCTACAAGGCAGTTCTACTTTGCCCTATAGGGTTGCTATGAGTTGTAATTGACTCAACATGATTGGTTTTTATTTTTTCATACTAGCCAGCATGTTTTGTAATGCTCCTTGGTTTTCAGATACTTTCACTGACTTTATTTGACTCTATACCAAGGAGAACTACATTTCCCAAGATCCTTTGCCAGCATATTTCTTGTAGGAAATCACAATGTAAGACTGTCAGAAGATTAGAAAGGCTATAGGACAGAAGTCAGCAAATTTGTCCTCCTCTCTTTCCCCACTTCAACTATAGTTCCTGGAAGTAACCATGGCTCGCCATGATTTCACTTCCAATGAGATAGCCACACTCTCCATGGTTTCAAATATTGTCTGCTGGTCCTCACCTTGGTTCTGGGTTCTGCATGAGGGCCCCACCCATGGGGTCCTGGAAGCCATCTTGTCCTGCTGTTTGACGGTTTCCTGGGTGTTGGGAGCAACATACTGATGGGAGTCTCTAGGTCGATTCAGCTTCCCTTGTTTGGTTCCTTGAGTCCTTCATCTCCTATTGAAGTACTCATCTGAATTTTGTTCTCTCTTTTGAAATAGCTAGTGATCTTTCTCCTGATAACTGGTTTTTAGATGAGGAAATTAGGCTTGGAAAACTTAAATAAGTTTTTGAAAGAGACAACCTACTGGAGACATTTTCTTATGATGATGAATAGAGAAAAGTGAAAATATAATATCACTGAAACTCTAGGCTTGGAAGTGGTATACAGACACTTTCAGCCACATGCTATTGAGCAAACTTTATCACATAACTAGGTTAATGCGTGATGGAGTGAAGAAGTGTGCTCCTCATGTGATCAGCAGAAGGCAGTAAATATTTGTCAAATGGTAGTCTCTTTATCACAGACTCCAATCACCATGGGCAGAAAGTTAGTTGAAAACACTCTTTAGCAACCATAAGAGCATATTCCACAATTATCATGGTAGATAGGAAACCCTGGTGGTGTGGTGGTTAAGTGCTATGGCTGCTAACCAAAAGCTTGGCAGTTTGAGTCTACCAGGCACTCCTTGGAAACTTTATGGGGCAGTTCTACTCTGTCCTATAGGGTGACTATGAGTCAGAATCGACTCAATGGCAGCGGGTTTTTTGTTGGGTTTTTCGTCACGGCAGATAAGGTAATATGAATCTTTTAAAAAGCATATCTCAGAGAGAAGACCCGGGGCAATGCTATAAAAAATAAATGAGAAAACTACTCCAAGGAGGCAGAAAAGTGGCCTTATCAGTGACTATTCCTCATCTGAAATATAGTAGGCCTTTAAATGTCTGCCTAATGGAATTTCAGAACTTCTGGGGGCCCATGATTCCTGTGGATATCTCATTCTTTCCTAATACCAGTGTTTATTTCTGTTATCCTGTCCCTGTCCAACCAAGACATGCTGGATATTTGGATAACTGGGAAATTTAGATAATTCACAGGTCATCAGATAAAAGATGGACTTTATTGGTGACTGCTTATCACCAAGAGATCCTGGGCTTTGAGCTTATTCCATGACTGAATGGGACATTTGGTTGTCTCCTTTGGAGAGGACTTGGGACCCAGAAGGGTGAACTACTTGATTAGGAATGTGGGTTAGTCATCTGATCTTCATCCTTCCTGGCTCAAGTTTAGATTGCACTTCCCTTTTCTTTGAAGTTAGGTGTGGACTGTGAAACATTAGTGCAAGTGACATGTGTAACCCATGGCAAGAATTAAGAGCCAGTGAGTGAAATTCCATGTTCTTTACGTCTCGGAAACTCTATGGGGCAGTTCTACTCTGTCCTATAGGGTCGCTATGAGTCGGAATCGACTCGACGGCACTGGGTTTTGGGTTTTACATCTTCCATAAATTGCTGTTGCTTCACAAGGAGGGAAGCACCATCAGCCTGTGTCCCTGAGGGAGGACAAATCCCAAGATAACATGCAGCGTGATCCAGAAATCCACTATTGTGGTTTTATGACAGAGATTTTTTTAAATCACTGGTGTTATACTACAGCATAAACTAGAATATTATAACTAATTGCCCACATTCTAGACAAAAATTCATGTTTGTGATTCCACTCATCTAAAATTAACAAAATCTTGTCATTCCAGTGAGAAATTTGGGAATGTAGCTAAGTACACAGAGGGTAAAATTTCAATGTTGAAGGGGAATCAGATTTGTGTAAGTGGTAAAGACCAATGTTAAAACAATTTGGTAGTTTTTAAAATTTTTTCTAACAAAATAAGACATAAACTCTGAAGTAACCCAATCTTCAAAAATACTGATACAGGATAGATGGAAATTACATAGGAGAATACAAAATAAATTCTTTTGTTCTTCTCATGTTTTATAGAATTAATTAGGAGTCCCAAAGACAAGGAAATAATCCCAGAAATTATACTTTTCATTAAGATTTCTGCCATTTTATTTTCATATCAAAAATATTTGAAAGGTAAAAATAAATATATCCTTCCAGCTTTCAAAAATAGTTACTGAGTGTATCACAATAAACTGTTCTCTTAATTTGTTTCGTTTCTGTCAGTATGCAATAAAATTGCCAAGGAAAACAATAAGGCATCAGCTGGTATACTGGATTATGCGATGCTGAGTATATTCCTCAGCCTCCCTCAGAGGATGCACATGACCCCTTCCCTCACGAAAGGTGCTCTCACTTGTAAATTACTTTCACAGAAAAACAAACAAATATTTCTAATGCTAAGAAAACGTGGCTATAGGCATCAGATGATAGTGGGTAGAGCACCAAAATCAGAAAAAAAGTATTTACTTTTTATTAGATGAAATAAATTTCTAAATGTTCACCATCACTACTCATTTTTCTTTTGGTATCTGGAGACCATAAACATCACTATTCGTGGCACCATGACCTGCACAGTGACTAAGAAATGATAAATGTTTGATAACCTAATTGTTGACCTAAATAATATGTAAATTGATGGCTATATTTTCTTTTTTTATGTAGCATAAAGTAAGTTCCCTAAAACCGTTGCCATCGAGTGGGTTCTGACTCCGACCAACCCTATACGACAGAGTAGAACTGTGCCATAGGGTTTCCAAGGAGTACCTGGTGGATTTGAACTGCTAACCTTTGGTTTGTAGCTGTAGTTCTTAACCGCTATGTTACCAGGGTTTCCAAAGTGAATCCAGGGTCTTATATCAAAACTTGCTACTACATTCTGTAAATTGTATTTACAGGCTTGGAGTGGATAAGAAAAGAAATTATAAACAAGAAGTTGAAAAATGGACTCATTGAGAAAAAATGTATATATATATAGTCCAATCAAATGAATTATTTGCAAGGGAAAAAGAATTAATATTTTGTTATAAAAGCTATGATTGGCAATAAATTTACTTTAAGTGAAATAATAATAGCAAGATATAAAATTGTTCTAATTTGAAATTTTTAAGCTTAGTTTAAAAATCATAAACAAAGTGAGGGTAATGGGGAAGTTATGGTATACGGAAGTTTTTCAGAAGTAAATATTTAGCAAATGTGTATGGATAACAATTCTTTTTTTAAATATTAAGTATTCTTTTTATTGTGCTTTAAGTGAAAGTTTACAATTTGAGTAAGTTTCTCATACAAAAAACTTATACAGACATGGTTAATGTGATCCTAGTTGCTCTCCCTACAATGTGACAGCACTCTCCTTTCTCCCCTGTGTACTTCCTGTGTCCATTCATCCAGTTCCTGTCCCCCTCTGCCTTCTCATCTCGCCTCCAGACAGGCTCTACCCACACAGTCACAATGTGTCTACTTGAGCTAAGAAGCACAATCCTCACCAGTTTCATTTTATGTCTTATAGTCCAGTCTAATCTTTGTCTGCAGAAGTGGCTTCGGAATGGTTTTAGTTTTGGGCTAACAGAGAGTCCAAGGGCCATGACCTCTGGAGTCCTTCCAGTGTTCAGTCAGACCGTTTAGCCTGGTCTCTTTTACTAGAATTTGAGGTCTGCATTCCACTTTTCTCCTGCTCCATCAGAGATTCTCTGTTGTGTTCCCTTTCAGTGCAGTCATTGGTGGTAACCGGGCACCATCTAGTTATTTCCTTGAGTCTTTGGTGTTCTTCATTCTCCTTTGCTCCGGGCGGATTGAGATCAATTGGTGCATCTTACATGGCCGCTTGCTAACTTTCAAGACCCCGGACACCACTCATCAAAGTGGGATGTGGAATACTTTCTTAACACAATTTGTTACGTCAGTTGACCTAGATGTCCCCTGAACCATGGTCCCCAGACCCCCACCCTTGCTACTCTGTCCCTCAAAGTGTTTCGTTGTATTCAGGAAACTGCTTAGCTTTTGGATTAATCCAGTTGTGCTGACTTCCCCTGTATGGTGTTGTCCTTCCCTTCACCTAAAATAATTCTTGTCTACTCCGTAATTAGTGAATATCCCTCTTCCTCCTTCCCCATTCTCGTAATCATCAAAGAATGTTTTCTTCTGTGTTTAAACCTTTTCCTGAGTTCTTATAATAGTGGTCTCATGCAATATTTGTCCTGCAACAGACTAATTTCAATCAGCATAATGCCTTCCAGATTTCTACATGTTATGTTTCATGGATTCATTGTTTTTCTCTATTGTTGCATCGTATTCCATTGTGTGAATATACCATAATTTGTTTATCCATTTATCCATTGGTGGGCACCTTGATTGTTTCCATCTCTTTGCTATTGTAACAGTGCTGCAGTGAACATGGGTGTGCATATATCTATTCTTGTAGGGCTCTTATTTCTCTACACTATATTCCAAGGAGTGGGATTGCTGGATCGTATGGTACTCCTATCTTTTTAAGGAAACGCCAAATCGATTTCCTAAGTGGTTGTACCATTTTACATGCCCACCAGCAGTGTATAAGTGTTCCAGTCTCTCCACAAACCTCTCCAACATTTGTTATTTTGTGTTTTTTAGATTAGAGCCAGCTTCGTTGTGGTAAGATGGTATCTGATTGTAGTTTTGATTTGCATTTCTCTAAAGGCTATTGATCATGAGCGTTTCCTAACGTAGCTGTTAGCTGCCTGAACGTCTTATTTGGTGAAGTTTCTGTTCATACACTTTGCCCATTTTTTAATTGGTTTATTTGTCTTTTTGTTGTTGAAGTTTGGCAGTATCTTGTAGATTTTAAAGATTTAGACACTGATCAGCTTTGTTGTAGCCAAATTTTTTTTCCCAGTCTATAGGTAGTCTTTTTACTCTTTTGGTGAGGCCTTTGGATGAGGGTAAGTGTTTCATTTTTAGAAGCTCCCAGTTATCAACTTTACCTTCCAGTGTTTGTGCATTGTTGGCAATGTTTTGTATGCTGTTTATGCTATGTTTGAGGGCTACTAGAGTTCTTATTTTTTCTTCCATGATCTTTATCATTTTAGATTTTATATTTAGGTCTTTGATCCATTTTGAGTTAGTTTTTCTGCATGGTGTGAGAGGTATGGGTCTTGTTTCATTTTTTTGCAGATGGATATCCAGTTATTCCAGCACCATTTGTTAAAGAGACTGTCTTTTCTCCATGTAATGGACTTTGGGCCTTTGTTAAATACAAGCTGCTCATACATGGATGAATTTATGTCTGAATTCTCAACTCTGTTCCATTGGTCTATGTACCTGCTGTTGTGCCAGTACCAGGCTGTTTTGACGACCCTGGTGTTGTAATATGTACTAAAATCAGGTAGTGTGAGGCCTCCCACTTTGTTCTAATTTTTCAGTACTGTTTTACTTATCTAGGGCCTATTCCCTTTCCATATGAACTTGGTGATTTGTTTCTCCATCTCATTAAAAAATGCCATTGGAGTTTGGATCAGGCTTGCATTTATCTACAGATTGCTTGGAGTAGAATAAACATTTTCACAATCTTGAGTCTTCCCATTGAAGAACAAGGTATGTTTTTTCACTTACGTAGGTCTCTTTCGGTTTTTTGCAGTAGTGTCTCATAGTTTTCTTTGTATAGGTCTTTTATGTCTCTGGTTAGATTTGTTCCTAAGTATTTAATCTTCTTGGGGCTATTGTAAATGGTATTCATTTCATGATTTCCTCTTCGGCTTTTTCTTTGCTCATATAGAGGAATCCAACTGGTTTTTGCATGTTTACACGTTTATCTTGTGTCCCGATACTTTGCTGAAATCTTCTATTAGTTCCAGTAGTTTTCTTGTGGATTCTTTAGGGTTTTCTGTGTATAAAATCATATCATCTGCAAATAGAGATAGTTTATTTCTTCCTTACCAATTTGGATGCTTTTTTTTTTTTTTTTCCTAGACTAATAGCTCTGGCTAGGACCTCCAGAACAATGTCGAATAAAAGTGATGATAAAGGGCATCCTTGTCTGGTTCCCGTTCTCAAGGGGAATGATTTCAGACTCACTCCATTTAGGGTGCTGTTGGCTGTTGGCTTTACATAAATGTCCTTTATTATGTGGAGGAATTTTCCTTCTATTCCTATTTTGCTGAGACTCTTTATCATGAATGGGTGTTGGACTTTGTCAAATGCCTTTTCTGCATTAATCCATAAGATCATGTGGTTCTTGTCTTTTATTTATATGATGGATTACACTGATTGTTTTTTAAATGTTAAACCATCTCAGCATACCTAGTATGAATCCTACTTGGTCATGGTGAATTACTTTTTCAATATGTTGTTGGCTAGAATTTTGCTGAGGGTTTTTGTGTCTAAGTTCATGACGAATATTGGTCTGTAATTTTCTTTTTTTGTGGTGTCTTTTTTTTTAGAATGAGATTGGGAGTATTCCATCCTTTTGTATGTTCTGAAATACCTTTAATAGTAGTGGTGTTAACACTTCTCTGAAAGTTTGGTAGAATTCTCCAGTGAAGTCATCAGGGCCAGGGCTTTTATTTATTGGGAATTTTTAATTATCTTTTCAATTTCTTCTTTTGTTATAGGTTTATTTAGTTGTTCTACATCTGTTTGTGTTAGATTAGGTAGGTAGTGTGTTTCTAGAAATTTATCCAATTCTTCTAGGTTTTCAAATTTGTTGGAGTACAATTTTTCATAATATTCTGTTATGATTCTTTTAATTTCAGTTGGGTCTGTTGTAATATTGCCGATCTCATTTCTTATTCGGGTTATTTGCTTTCTCTCCTATTTTTCTTTTGTCCATTTGGCCAATGGTTTATCGATTTTGTTGATCTTTTTATAGAACCAGCTGTTGGTCTCGTTAACTCTTTCAATTGTTTTTCTTTTTTCTATTTCATTTAATTCTGCTCTAATTTTTATTATTTTGTTTCTACTGGTACCCTAGGACTTCTTTTGCTGCTTTCTTTCTATTTCTTTGAGTTGTAGGGATAATTCTTTGATTTTGGCCTTTTCTTCTTTGGATGTGTGCATTTATTGCTATAAATTGACCTCTGAGCACTGTTTTGCTGTGTCCCACAGGTCCTGGTAGGAAGTGTTTTCATTCTGATTTGATTCTACGAATTTCTTTATTCCATCCTTAATTTCTTCTATAACCCAGTAGTATTTCAGCAAGGTGTTGTTCAGTTTCTGTGTGTTTGATTTTTTTTTCACTTGCTTTATGTTATTGGTTTCTACTTTTATGGCATTACGGTCAGAAAAGGTGCTTCGAGATATTTTGATGTTTTGGATTCTGTTAAGACTTGCTTATGACCTAATATGTGGTCTATTCTGGAGAACGCTCCATGTGCATTGGAAAAGAAAATATGCTTGTCTGCCGTTGGGTGGGGTGTTCTGTATGTGCCTATGAGATCAGGTTGGTTGATTGTGTCATTTAGATTTTCACTGTCTTTATTTAGCTTCTTTCTGGATATTCTGTCCTTCACCAAAAGGGGTGTGTTGGAGCCTCCTACTATTATTGTAGAGCTGCCCATCTCTGTTTTCAGTGCTTTTAGAGTTCATTTTATGTATTTTGGAGCCCTGTCATTGGGTGCACAAAAGGGTCCTTCCTTATCCTTTGTGGTAGATTTTACTTTAAAGTCTATTTTGTTAGAAATTGATATTGCCGCTCTTCTTTTTTGGTTGTTGTTTGTTTGGTATCTCTTTTCCATCCTTTGAGTTTTAGTTTGTTTGTATCTTTATGTCTAAGGTGTGTCTCTTGTAGGCAACATATAGGCAGATCATTTTTTTTTAATCCATTCTGCCACTCTCTGTCTCTTTATTGGTGCATTTAGTACATTTACATTCAGCGTAATTATGTCTAGGTATGAGTTTAGTGCTGTCATTTTGATGTCTTTTTTGGGGTTGTTGACAGTTTCTTTTTTCCACTGAATTTTCTGTGCTGAGTAATTTTTCTTTATGTATTGTCTTTTCCTCTTTTCCATTGCTGTTGCTTTTGTTTTTGCTGTCTTCATGTTTTTCTTTTTTTATTATTATTTTGATGTGCAGGATTGTTATTTTCCTTTGTGATTACCTTGATATTTACCCCTATTTTCATACTCCATATGAAAGATCTATGACTACATCTTTTAGTCCTTCTTTTTTGAGTTAATGTTGTCATCTTTTACTTCCTGATGTCTGTTTCCCTGTTCTGAGCATTTTAGCTTTGATTTAGTTTTGTGATTTCTCTGTCTTGGATGATATCTGGTTTCCCTGTTCTCTGTTCTTGTCTTGGATTGTGATCTGATGTTATTGAGTTTCTAACTGGAGGATTTCCTTTAGAATTTCTTGTAATTTTGGTTTGGTTTTGGCAATTTCCCTCAACTTCTGTTTATCTGGAAATGCCATAATTCACCTTCATATTTGAGACAGTTTTGCTGGATATATAATTCTTGGCTGGCAATTATTTTCCCTTTAAGTCTTTATATATGTCCTCCCATTGCCTTCTTGCCTGCATGGTTTCTGCTGAGTAGTCCGAGATTAGTCTTACTGACTGTCCTTCGCAGGTGACTTTTTGTTTATCCCTAGCTGCTCTTAAAATTCTCTTTATCTTTGGTTTTGGCAAGATTGACTATAATATGTCTTGATATCTTTCTTTTGAGATCTACCTTCTGTGGGGTTAGACGAGCATCTTGGATGGATATCTCATCTTTCATGATATCAGGGAGGTTTTCTGCCAACAAATTTTCAACAATTTTCTCTGTATTTTCTGTTTTTCCTCCCTGTTCTGGTACTCTGATTACTTGTAGGCTATTTCTCTTGATAGAGTCCCACATGATTCTTAGGGTTTCTTCATTTCTTAAAATTCTTTTATCTGATTTTTCTTTGAATATATTGGTGCCAAGTATTTTGTTTTCAGTCTCACTAATTCTGACTTCACTTTCTTGAATTCTGCTCCTTTGACTTTCTACTGAGTTGTCTAATTCTGAAATTTTATTGTTGATCTTCTGAGTTTCTGACTGCTGTGTCTCTAAGGATTCTTGAAGCCTATTAAATTTTTTGTTATTCTCTTGAATAACCTTCTTAATTCCCTCAACTGCTTTATCTGTGTGTTCCTTGGCTTGTTCTGCATTTTGCCTGATCTCTTTTTTATTTTTTTCTTTCCTGATATCTTGAAGAGTTCTGTATATTAATATTTTGTATTCTATCTCTGGTAATTCTAGGAATATATCTTCATCTGGAAGATTCCTCAATTCTTTGCTTTGGAAGCTTGCTGACATGATCATTGTCTGCTTCTTTATGTGATTTGATGTTGACTGTTGTCTCTGTATGTTTGCATACTGTGTCCTAGCTTCTTGCTTTGTTTTGTTTTGAAATACTTAATAAACTTAATAGGCTGCTCAAATTAGTTGGCTTGATTAATGGAGCCTTTGAAGCTCTAATGTCCTGTCACCAGATGGCTAGAGCTGTTATCAGATATATGAGCCTAGAAGTCCACTCAGTTTTCTTGTAAGGATTCAGCTCATATTTCCAGGTAGTTGGTCACCAAGTGTGTGGTGTAGGCTCTCACCTACTGTCTTTGAGGAGCAGTGGCGATTGGTGTATGCACAGGTCTCTTGTTGCATCAGGTGGTCACACTCTGAGCAAGGTAGGGGGCTGACAACCTTTCCCTGAGTGTTTGTGAGGAAGACATGTCCCTGTTCTCTAGAGTGCACAAGCGGGTGAGCTCTGCAGCCATACCACTGACACCCGATACTTTTCACTGTAACGACTGGGAGACACCACTTATCCTTGTATCCCTGATATGGGTGGCTAGCTGGTATAGGTGGAGCCACCAGTCCTCAGGCCCCTGATGTGGGTAGTTGAGGACCCTCCTTAATAGAGCAGTGTCAAGCATCAAGAACCCACCTCGCCACTGCACAGCTGAAACCGTTAAAGTCAGACCTTAGGCCACACGCCCATGCACTGTAAGAAGAACCCAGCTCCTGAAATGGGCCACACAGTTCTATGCAGGGGTGAAAGCCATTCAAAGTCTATGGACCACTTGCGCCTGGACAGGAGCTGCTTCTGCCCTGAGTTTCCAGCTTAGAGGAGCCATCAGATCATTTTTTCCCTGTTTGTTAATTTGTTCCTTCTCCAGTGGCTCTGGTTGCATGCCAGGACCTATCTCAGGCCCAGGGAAATCGAATGTCACTGAAGCCAGCTCGGGGGCCTGGGACAGAGGGGTGAGGGATCAGTTAAATGGGGGAGAGTTTTTTTGAAAAGGGAGGTATTTGATCTGTGCAGTGAATTAAATGCTAGCACTTATGCAGAGAGCGCTGTTCTTCTCTGATTCTGGAGGCGTGAGTAGACTCTGTGCCACTGGCTCTCTGTGGCTGGGGAAACCGTGTACAGAAAGCTACTGCCAGCCCCTCTGCAGTCACACCAGCAGATCAGGGATGAGGGGTGCTGGTTCCCACTGAGTTAGGTCCGGCAACTTCTTGCTGCTTCTGAACCGTATCTCCCTCCCTCTGTTGCTAAGTCCAATTTCTTAACTTTGCCTTTGATGTTCAGGGCTTCTAGCTTGTCATATATATAATCAATTTACTTGTTTTTTCAGGTCTTTGTTGTAAGAGGGACTATCAGAAGCATCTGACTACTCCACTGTCTTGGCCCTGCCTGCATCTGATGCATTCTTGTCTAGCTATATTTGATAGATATTTTTCTAGGTTAGAATATAAGTTTTCCTAATGCTTTCAAAGTAGACATTATGTTCTCATGCCTGACTGATGGAAATTCACAGTCATGGGAATGCTTTCCTTTTTTTTTTTTTTTGATTCAAAAAATCCTCTTATAAAATGTAATAAAGAAAAGTATGTAAAGTTGTTTATTTGCATTTTATGAATTCCTAACTTGGATTATTTCTAGCACAAATATAAATATTGAAAAAACTGCAAATATATCATCACAAAGTTTCACAATCCATATTTGCAACAATGGCTGAGGGCACCTGCTTTCCCTTGGACCATTACTATTACTATTTTTAAATCTTCCAATATCTGCTAAACCATTTGGAAAAATGATGAATTCCAACTGCCATTTTAATTTAAATTTATTTTTTAGTGAAATTAGATAAATTTCCATGAATATAGTAGTGCCTTCTTATCTTCTACTGGACTCTCCTGACATATATTTTGCTCATTTTTATACTTTTATGTTGATTTGAGGAGTGCTATAGGAAACCCTGGTGGCATAGTGGTTAAGAGCTATGACTGCCAGTCAGAAGGTCGGCAGTTTGAATCCACCAGGTGCTCTTTGGAAACCCTATGGGACAGTTCTACTCTGTCAAAATTGACTCAATGACAATAGGTTTTGGTTTATATGTATCATAAAGACAGGAAAGAAAGAAGAGACCAAAACGGATGTCAAAAGAGACTTCGAAACTTGCTCTAAAATATCCGGTAGCTAATGGGAATAGAAGAAATTAAGAAGTAGAAGAGCTGAACAGAAGATTCAAAGGGCAGCTTGAAAGACAAAATAAAATATTATAATGAACTGTGCAAAGATCTGGAAGTAGAAAATCAAAAGGGAAGAAAACTCTCAGTATTTCTCAAGTCAAAAGAACTGAAGAAAAATTCAAGCTGCAAGTCGCAATATTGAAGGATTCTATGGGCAAAATATTGAACGAAATATCAAGAGAAAGATGGAAGGAATACACAGAGTCATTATACCAAAACTAATTGGCCAATGTTCAACATTTCAGGATGTAGCATATGATCAAGATCCAAAGGTACTGCAGGAAGTCCATGCTATGCTGAAAGGAATGGCAAAAAACAACGGTCCAGGAACTGACAGAGTACCAACTGAGATGTTTCAACAAACAAATGCAGCACTGGAAGTGCTCATTTGTCTATGCCAAGAAATTTGGAAGACAGCTACCTGGCCAACCAACTGGAAGAGAGCCAATATATATGCCTATTCCCAAGAAAGGAGGTCCAATCAAATGCAGAAATTCTTGAACAATATCATTAATATCACATACAAGCAAAATTTTGCTGAAGATCATTCAAAAGTGGCTGTAGCAGTGTATTGACAGGGAACTGCCAGAAGTTCAAGATGAATTCAGGAGAGGATATGGAATGAGGGATATCATTGCTGATGTCAGATGGATCCTAGCTGAAAGCAGAGAATACCAGAAAGATGTTTACCTGTGTTTTACTGACTATGCAAAGACATTCGACTGTGTGGATCATAACCAATTATGGATAACATAGCAAAGAATGGGAATTTAGAGCACTTAATTTTGCTCATAAGAAACTTGGACATAGATCAAGAGGCAATCGTTCCAACAGAACAAGGGGATACTTCATGGTTTAAAGTTAAGGAAGATGTGCATCAGGTTTGTATCTTTTCACCATACTTATTCAATCTGTACGCTGACCAAGTAACCTGAGAAGCCAGACTGTATAGAAGAATTTGGCATCAGGATTAGAGGAAGACTCATTAACAACCTGTGATATGCAGATGACAAGACCATGTTTACTGAAAGTGAAGAGGACTTGAAGCACTTAGTGATAAAGATCAAAAACCACAGCCTTCATTATAGATTACACCTCAACATAAAGAAAACAGAAATCCTCACAACCAGACCAGTAAGAAACGTCATGATAAAAGGAGAAAATATTGAACTTGTCAAGGATTTCATTTTACTTGGAGTGACAATCAAAGCAGCATTCAAGAAATCAAATGACGTGTTACTTTAGGCAAATCTGCTGCAAAAGACTTCCTTAAAGTGTTAAAAAGCAAAGATGTCACTTTAAGGACCATGGAGTGCCTGATCCAAGCCATGGTGTTTTCAACTGCCTTATACGTGTGTGAAAGCTAGACAAGGAGTAAGGAAGACCAGAGAAGAGTTGGTGCCTTTGAATAATGGTTTTAGTGAAGAATATTTAATGTACCGTTGACTGCCAAAAGGAGAAAAAAATCTGTCCTGGAAGAAGTACAGCAAGAATATCCTACTGAGCAGTTACATCTCTCTTATAGGGTTGCTGTAAGTTGGAATCAACTCAATAACATGGGTTTCATTTGGTTTAAGTGGAGTTCAAGGAAAAAATGTTTTATATAAATATCACAAAATACATTTCCTAAATCTAAACTGATAATTTATATTTAGGAAATGTATAAATTTTGTTGCATTTTTTATTTATGAGAAAATAAAATTTGTAACTCTTCAGGGTTATACTTTATCTATATTAATGGGGTGCCAATTATACTTTCTGAGCATTCTTTTTAGTTCGTATGATTTTTCAGTTGAGTCTAATAGTGTTTCAGGTTGATTATATCATACGTAAATACCATTCGTTTTTGCTAGCTTTTCAAAGGTAAGATATTTTTGGTTCCAGTGTTGTTTGCCATGATATCCAGGTCTACAACTTCCAAGAAAAATGTTGAGTATTTGATCCTTAATGTTTGATTGTAACATTGAGGGAAAACATTAACAGTGTTTTATTTTCCATTTAAACTATGTATGCATTTTATCATATTACAGATTTTTTTCTGCCTCTTCTAGACTATTAAAAAAAATTAGTATGTTTGTATTTAGTGTTCTATGGGAATTTGTATTATTTTTTACCAAAAAGGTTTATCCCCCACTGATGTGATGTCAGGGTTTTTCTCTAATTTGGACTCATCAATGACTTCTCTCTTTCTTTAACATCTTATATACAACATTTTCTGTTGGTTGTATCCTCAGAATAGATTCCATATCTGCCCACTTCTAAATTACTCCCTTGCCAACACCCTGGGCCTGGCTGCCACTACAGCTTGCTCAGACACTGTAAGGGCCTCCTAACTGCTCTCCCAACCTTCAGTTTTTCCCTCTAGAGTCTAATCAGACAACAACCAGGTGGAAGTTCTTAAAACATTACTCAGGTGACATGTCTCTCTGATCAAATCTTTTCAAAGATTTTAAATAAATCCAAGTCCTTTAGGCTGCCATGATAATCTTTTGGACATATCTCTCGCCTCACTACACAGCAACCTTCTCTCCCTTGATTTCTGCTGTGCATCCTGCTTGTTTTGTTTCATTTTCTCTAGGCCTTTGGACTGGGGTTTGTTCTCTCTCCTAGTATTTTTTTTTTTTTTTTTGCATATTTTCCTGTTGTTTGGCTCTCCCCTATCATTCAGATCTCTGCTGAGATATCACTGTTAAGAAAGGACTTTGCTGACCAACTAATTTAACCTATAAATTAACATTCT
The DNA here is from genome assembly GCF_030014295.1 of Loxodonta africana. Taxonomy (NCBI): domain Eukaryota; kingdom Metazoa; phylum Chordata; class Mammalia; order Proboscidea; family Elephantidae; genus Loxodonta; species Loxodonta africana. Next base: position 306,200 of record NW_026974977.1, read on the forward strand.
ACTTCAATGCCTTGCTCATTTTGTAAGCATTAGCATCACTTTGATTTTTACTGTTATCTCTATTTGTATATGCATTTTTTGTGTATTTCTACATTGGACTGTAAGTTTCTGATGGGCAGAGAATTTGTCTGATGGTTTACTTATGTTTCTATGGGACCTGAAACAGCAGTTGACAAACAATATGCACTTACTTAACATTTTTTTTTTGTATTTTTTTATTAACTTTTATTAACCTTCAAGTGAACGTTTACAATTCCAATCGGTCTGTCACATATAAGTTTACATACATCTTACTCCGTTCTCCCACCTGCTCTTCCCTTATTGAGTCAGCCCTTTCAGTCTCTCCTTTCTTGACAATTTTGCCAGCTTCCCTCTCTCTCTATCCTCCCATTCCCCCTCCAGACAAGAGCTGCCAACACACTCCCAAGTGTCCACCTGATATAATTAGCTCACTCTTCATAAGCATCTCTCTCCCACCCGCTGACCAGTCCCTTTCATGTCTGATGAGTTGTCTTCGGGGACGGTTCCTGTCCTGTATCAACAGAAGGTCTGGGGACCATGGCCGCCGGGATTCCTCTAGTCTCAGTCAGACCATTAAGTATGGTCTTTTTATGAGAATTTGGAGTCTGCATCCCACTGATCTCCTGTTCCCTCAGGAGTTCTCTGTTGTGCTCCCTGTCAGGGCAGTCATCGATTGTGGCCAGGCACCAACTAGTTCTTCTGGTCTCAGGATGATGTAGGTCTCTGGTTCATGTGGCCCTTTCTGTCTCTTGGGCTCCTAGCTGTCGTGTGACCTTGGTGTTCTTCATTCTCCTTTGTTCCAGGTGGGTTGAGACCAATTGATGCATCTTAGATGGCCGCTTGTTAGCATTTAAGACCCCAGACGCCACATTTCAAAGTGGGACGCAGAATGTTTTCATAATAGAATTATTTTGCCAATTGACATAGGAGTCCCCTCAAACCATTTTCCCCAGACGCCCGCCCCTGCTCCACTGACCTTTGAATCATTCATTTTATCCCGGAAACTTCTTTGCTTTTGGTCCAGTCCAATTGAGCTGATCTTCCATGTACTGAGTGTTGTCTTTCCCTTCACCCAAAGCAGTTCTTATCTACTGATTAATCAATAAAAAACCCTCTCCCTCCCTTCCCCCTTCGTGACCACAAAAGTAAGTGTTCTTCTCAGTTTTTACTATTTCTCAAGATCTTATAATAGTGGTCTTATACAATATTTGTCCCTTTGCCTCTAATTTCGCTCAGCAGAATGCCTTCCAGGTTCCTCCATGTTATGAAATATTTCAGAGATTCGTCACTGTTCTTTATCGATGCGTAGTATTCCATTGTGTAAATATACCACAATTTATTTACCCATTCATCCGTTGACAGACACCTTGGTTGCTTCCAGCTTTTTGCTATTGTAAACAGAGCTGCAATAAACATGGGTGTGCATATATCTGTTTGTGTGAAGGCTCTTGTATCTCTAGGGTATATTCCGAGGAGTGGGATTTCTGGGTTGTATGGTAGTTCTATTTCTAACTGTTTAAGATAACGCCAGATAGATTTCCAAAGTGGTTGTACCATTTGACATTCCCACCAGCAGTGTATAAGAGTTCCAATCTCTCCGCAGCATCTCCAACATTTATTATTTTGTGTTTTTTGGATTAATGCCAGCCTTGTTGGAGTGAGATGGAATCTCATCGTAGTTTTAATTTGCATTTCTCTAATGGCTAATGATCAAGAGCATTTTCTCATGTATCTGTTGGCTGCCTGAATGTCTTTAGTGAAATGTGTGTTCATATCCTTTGCCCACTTCTTGATTGGGTTGTTTGTCTTTTTGTGGTTGAGTTTTGACAGAATCATATAGATTTTAGAGATCAGGCGCTGGTCGGAGATGTCATAGCTGAAAATTCTTTCCCAGTCTGTAGGTGGTCTTTTTACTCTTTTGGTGAAGTCTTTAGATGAGCATAGATGTTTGATTTTTAGGAGCTCCCAGTTATCGGGTTTCTCTTCATCATTTTTGGTAATGTTTTGCATTCTGTTTATGCCTTGCATTAGGGCTCCTAGGGTTGTACCTATTTTTTCTTCCATGATCTTTATCCTTTTAGTCTTTATGTTTAGGTCTTTGATCCACTTGGAGTTAGTTTTTGTGCATGGTGTGAGGCATGGGTCCTGTTTCATTCTTTTGCAAATGGATATCCAGTTATGCCAGCACCATTTGTTAAAAAGACTATCTTTTCCCCAACTTACTGACACTGGTCCTTTGTCAAATATCAGCTGCTCATACGTGGATGGACTTATATCTGGGTTCTCAATTCTGTTCCATTGGTCTATGTGCCTGTTGTTGTACCAGTACCAGGCTGTTTTGACTACTGTGGCTGTATAATAGGTTCTGAAATCAGGTACAGTGAGGCCACCCACTTTCTTCTTCTTTTTCAGTAGTGCTTTGCTTATCCGGGGCTTCTTTCCCTTCCATATGAAATTGGTGATTTGTTTCTCTATCCCCTTAAAATATGACATTGGAATTTGGATCGGAAGTGCGTTAAATGTATAGATGGCTTTTGGTAGAATAGACATTTTTACTATGTTAAGTCTTCCTATCCATGAGCAGGGTATGTTTTTCCACTTAAGTATGTCCTTTTGAATTTCTTGTAGTAGAGCTTTGTAGTTTTCTTTGTATAGGTCTTTTACATCCTTGGTAAGATTTATTCCTAAGTATTTTATCTTCTTGGGGGCTACTGTGAATGGTATTGATTTGGTGATTTTCTCTTCGATGTTCTTTTTGTTGATGTAGAGGAATCCAAGTGATTTTTGTATGTTTATTTTATAACCTGAGACTCTGCCAAACTCTTTTATTAGTTTCAGTAGTTTTCTGGAGGATTCCTTAGGGTTTTCTGTGTATAAGATCATGTCATCTGCAAATAGTGATAACTTTACTTCCTCCTTGCCAATCCGGATACCCTTTATTTCTTTGTCTAGCCTAATTGCCCTGGCTAGGACTTCCAGCACGATGTTGAATAAGAGTGGTGATAAAGGGCATCCTTGTCTGGTTCCTGTTCTCAAGGGAAATGCTTTCAGGTTCTCTCCATTTAGAGTGATATTGGCTGTTGGCTTTGCATAGATGCCCTTTATTATGTTGAAGAATTTTCCTTCAATTCCTATTTTGGTAAGAGTTTTTATCATAAATGGGTGTTGGACTTTGTCAAATGCCTTTTCTGCATCAATTGATAAGATCATGTGGTTTTTGTCTTTTGTTTTATTTATGTGATGGATTACATTAATGGTTTTTCTGATGTTAAACCACCCTTGCATACCTGGTATAAATCCCACTTGATCATGGTGAATTATTTTTCTGATGTGTTGTTGGATTCTTTGGCTAGAATTTTGTTGAGGATTTTTGCATCTATGTTCATGAGGGATATAGGTCTGTAATTTTCTTTTTTTGTAATGTCTTTACCTGGTTTTGGGATCAGGGAGATGGTGGCTTCATAGAATGAGTTGGGTAGTATTCCGTCCTTTTCTATACTTTGAAATACCTTCAGTAGTAGTGGTGTTAACTCTTCTCTGAAAGTTTGGTAGAACTCTGCAGTGAAGCCGTCCGGGCCAGGGCTTTTTTTTTTTTGTTGGAAGTTTTTTGATTACCGTTTCAATATCTTTTTTTGTTATGGGTCTGTTCAGTTGTTCTACTTCTGAATGTGTTAGTTTAGGTAGGTAGTGTTTTTCCAAGAATTCATCCATTTCTTCTAGGTTTGCAAATTTGTTAGAGTACAATTTTTCATAGTAATCTGATTCTTTTAATTTCATTTGGTTCTGTTGTGATGTGGTCCTTCTCGTTTCTTATTTGGGTTATTTGTTTCCTGTATTTCTTTAGTCAGTCTAGCCAATGGTTTATCAATTTTGTTAATTTTTTCGAAAAACCAGCTTTTGGCTTTGTTAATTCTTTCAATTGTTTTTCTGTTCTCTAATTCATTTAGTTCAGCTCTAATTTTTATTATTTGTTTTCTTCTGGTGCCTGATGGGTTCTTTTGTTGCTCACTTTCTATTTGTTCAAGTTGTCGGGACAGTTCTCTGATTTTGGCTCTTTCTTCTTTTTGTATGTGTGCATTTATCGATATAAATTGGCCTCTGAGCACTGCTTTTGCTGTGTCCCAGAGGTTTTGATAGGAAGTATTTTCATTCTCGTTGCATTCTATGAATTTCCTTATTCCCTCCTTGATGTCTTCTATAACCCAGTCTTTTTTCAGGAGGGTATTGTTCATTTTCCAAGTATTTGAGTTCTTTTCCCTAGGTTTTCTGTTATTGATTTCTAGTTTTATTGCCTTGTGGTCTGAGAAGATGCTTTGTAATATTTCGATGTTTTGGACTCTGCAAAGGTTTGTTTTATGACCTAATACGTGGTCTATTCTAGAGAATGTTCCATGTGCGCTAGAAAAAAAAGTATACTTTGCAGCAGTTGGGTGGAGAGTTCTGTATAAGTCAATGAGGTCAAGTTGGTTGATTGTTGTAAGTAGGTCTTCCGTGTCTCTATTGAGCTTCTTACTGGAATTCCTGTCCCTCTTCGAAAGTGGTGTGTTGAAGTCTCCTACTATAATTGTGGAGGTGTCTATCTCACTTTTCAATTCTGTTAAAATTTGATTTATGTATCTTGCAGCCCTGTCATTGGGTGCATAAATATTTAATATAGTTATGTCTTCCTGATCAATTGTCCCTTTTATCATTATATAGTGTCCTTCTTTATCCTTTGTGGTGGATTTAAGTCTAAAGTCTATTTTGTCAGAAATTAATATTGCTACTCCTCTTCTTTTTTGCTTATTGTTTGCTTGATATATTTTTTTCCATCCTTTGAGTTTTAGTTTGTCTGTGTCTCTAAGTCTAATGTGTGTCTCTTGTAGGCAGCATATAGATGGATCGTGTTTCTTTATCCAGTCCGTGACTCTCTGTCTCTTTATTGGTGCATTTATTCCATTTACATTCAGCGTAATTATAGATAAATAAGTGTTTAGTGTTGTCATTTTGATGCCTTTTCATGTGTGGTGTTGGCAATTTCATTTGTCCACATACTTTTTTGTGCTGAGACGTTTTTCTTAGTAAATTGTGAGATCCTCATTTTCATAGTGTTTGACTTTATGTTGGTTGAGTCATTACATTTTTCTTGGCTTTTATCTTGAGTTATGGATTTGTTATACTTTTTTGTGGTTACCTTATTATTTACCCCTATTTTTCTACGTAAAAACCTAACTTGTATCATTCTATATCGCCTTGTATCGCTCTCCATCTGGCAGTTCAATGCCTCCTGTATTTAGTCCCTCTTTTTGATTATTGTGATCTTTTACCTATTGACTTCCATGATTCCATTATGTGTATTGTTATTTTTTTAATTAATCTTAATTTGTTTGTTTTTGTGATTTCCCTATTTGAGTTGATATCAGGACATTCTGTTTTGTGACCTTGTATTGTGCTGGTATCTGATATTATTGGTTTTCTGACCAAACAATATCCTTTAGTATTTCTTGTAGCTTTGGTTTGGTTTTTGCAAATTCTCTAAACTTGTGTTTATCTGTAAATATCTTAATTTCTCCTTCATATTTCAGAGAGAGTTTGGCTGGATATATGATCCTTGGCTGGCAGTTTTTCTCCTTCAGTGCTCTGTATATGTCATCCCATTCCCTTCTTGCCTGCATGGTTTCTGCTGAGTAGTCTGAACTTATTCTTATTGATTCTCCCTTGAAGGAAACCTTTCTTTTCTCCCTGGCTGCTTTTAAAATTTTCTGTTTATCTTTGGTTTTGGCGAGTTTGATGATAATATGTCTTGGTGTTTTCCTTTTTGGATCAATCTTAAATGGGGTTCGATGAGCATCTCAGATAGATATTCTTTCGTCTTTCATGATGTCAGGGAAGTTTTGTGTCAGGAGTTCTTCAACTATTTTCTCTGTGTTTTCTGTCCCCCCTCCCTGTTCTGGGACTCCAATCACTCGCAAGTTATCCTTCTTGATAGAGTCCCACATGATTCTTAGGGTTTCTTCATTTTTTTTTAATTCTTTTATCTGATTTTTTTTTCAGCTATGTTGGTGTTGATTCCCTGGTCCTCCAGAAGTCCCAGTCTGCCTTCTAATTGCTCGAGTCTGCTCCTCTGACTTCCTATTGCGTTGTCTAATTCTGTAATTTTATTGTTAATCTTTTGGATTTCTACATGCTGTCTCTCTATGGATTCTTGCAACTTATTAATTTTTCCACTATGTTCTTGAATAATCTTTCTGAGTTCTTCAACAGTTTTATTGGTGTGTTCCTTGGCTTTTTCTGCAGTTTGCCTTATTTCGTTTCTGATGTCTTGAAGCATTCTGTAAATTAGTTTTTTCTATTCTGTATCTGATAATTCCAGGATTGTATCTTCATTTGACAAAGATTTTGATTCTTTTGTTTGGGGGGTTGTAGAAGCTGTCATGGTCTGCTTCTTTATGTGGTTTGATATGGACTGCTGTCTCCGAGCCATCACTGGGAAACTAGTTTTTCCAGAAAATCTGCTGACTGGTAAGCTGGCTCCAGGCTCTGAAAACAATCGCTGCCTCTCCGTATTTGTTCATTCTCCATCTCTAAATCTGTGTTTGTTGTTCAGGGTTCATAGATTGTTATGTATGTGATCGATTCACTTGTTTTTCCGAGTCTTTTTTGCAAGAGGGATTATTAATCACATCGTTTTGTTCTATTTTATATTCTCCATTGTCTAAACAGAAGCATAGCAAAAGGGGGGCAGAGGAGGGCACATGCACCAGGGTCCAAGTCCAAGGGTGCAGCAGACAAGGTACAGAATGCTTTTAGGTGCCACATATATGAAAGCCAGACAAGAGGGGGGAAGACATTTCTGCTGACTCATCAACATCTATTCATCTTGAAATTTGGGATAGGGAAAGGCTGAACTTAAAGATTGCCCCTGGAAACTCCTTACCCTCACTATGCCCTGTGTGTGAAATATACTACAAAGTATAAGAATTGCAACTTTCTTGATATTTTGATAAAAGTAACATAAAAATTATACGACAGCAATTTGCTTTGGATTTTAATGGTTCAGTAGCTTTCTGGTTTAGGTATTTTCTATTCAGTGTTTTTTTGGTATTTTATTGATTATATTTTGTTAATGTATATCTGTGAACAGACTTACACGCGTGTATATGAATGCACACTTGCATGCACACACTCCTAGACTCGTGAACACACATATCCACTCAAGGATTTCATGGATAAAATTATAATATTGACATGAAGGTAGATCTCAATAATTCTTGAGTTATAGAAAGTTAATGGTTAAGAAGACTAAATTCCACCAATACTGTTTATATATTCTACGCAAATCTAATAAAAATCACAACAAAATTTGTAAAGAAAATGACAAACTAATTCTAAAACTTATGTAGGTACGTAAAGGCCCAATAGTAGCCAGAGTAATACCAAAAAATAAGTAACAGCCCCTACCAGATACCTGACATTTTGTAATAAATGAACAGTGCTGTGTCCTTATTTAAATAAACAGACTTCTCATTTGACTAAATCCAGTTTTTTTTTTTTTTTTTTTAGTTTATGTCATTGTTTAATTTCTACAACCAAATTTATACTTCCAAATAGAATCTCTTCCCTGAAATCCATGGTTGAATATCAACTTCCAAGGTAATATCTCCATGAGGATATATATTAAGTATTCAAAATTGACATATTTGAAGTTTAAAGGTTGATTACGCTCTCCAGGATATTTTCCTGCTCAATCTTCACCCTATCGTTAAATGATGCCTTTATTCAACCAAAGCTTTAGTAGCATCCCTGACTCCACTGTTCTCTCAAAGAATGCATTATTCAGCATTTCCTCATTGTCTTCAGGACTTTGCTACTTTTGCTATTTTCCATAGTTGATGGTTCAAGTCATCATACTTACTCACCTGTACTTTTGTAGTATCTACCTAAATGGTCTTACTGTGCCCATCTTTGTACCATAAAGCACATGGAATAATCCATTTAAAGTATGTTAGATTTTATTAAGGTTCTACTCAATTTTACAAAAACTTGAGTTGAATGGAAAGCTTTTAAAATTAAACTCAAGGCCCAACTCCACATGGCCTCCATTATTGTATGCTCCTCAATTCCTATTACCTCACTGGGCTCTTTCATTGTATTACATCTATATTTTGCTGAGGTTTCTTCTTTGGATAATAACTCATCTCTTATTTTAGGGCTTTAGCCAGTTCATTTGCTTTGAGCAGTCTGCTTCTAGAAATGATAGAGAGACTTCATCCCTGAACCAGTTACTATCTTGTCCTTTTACCTTACTTTTTAAATTTTTCTTCAGATAGCAAGGCACCATCTTACTATATATATGTAATTATGTGTATCTATTTCTGTCTATCTACTACTAGAAAAAGAATCGATGCATGCAAACTCCAGTATTGATGAAGAATATTCAATATACCATAGACTCCCAATAGAATGAATGTTTAGTCATTCAGTCTTAGAAGAAATACAACCAAAATGTACCTTAGAAATTAGGATGGTGTCTTAGTCATCTAATGCTGCTATATCAGAAATACCACAGGAGGATGGCTTTAACAAAGAAAAATTTATTCTCTCACTGTCTAGTAGGCTACAAGTCCAAATTCAGGTCGTGAGCTCCAGGGGAAGGCTTTCTCTCTCTGTCTGCGCTGGAGGAATGTCCTTGTCATCAATCTTCCCTTGGTCTGGGAGCATCTCAGTGCAGACCCAAAGGACATGCTCTGCTTCAGCACTCCTTTCTCGGTGGTATGAGGCCCCCATGTCTCTCTTCTCACTTCTCTCTTTTGTGTCTCAAAAGAGATTCACTTAAGACACTACCTGATCTTATACATTTCATCAACATAACTTCTGCTAATCCATCTTATTACATCATAGTGATGGGGTGTACAACACTTAGCGAAACCACATCAGATCGTAAAATGATAGGCAATCATAGAATCGTACAAGGGAATCATGACCTAGGCAAGTTGACAGATATTTTGGGGGGGACACAATTCAATCCATGACAGATGGTGAGACTTCAAATTGCTTGCTTTGGACATGTCATCAGGAAAAACTAATTGCTGGAAAAAGGTACCATGTTTGGTAAAGTAGAGAGCCAACCAAAATGGGGGAAACCCTCAGTGAGACGGATTAACCCAATAGCTGCAACAATGGACTCAAAATACCAAAGATCATGAAGATGTTACAGGACATGGCAATCTTTCATTTTATGATGCATAAAGTCACCATAACTCGGAACCAACTTGATGGCAGCTAACAACAACTAGAATGCATATACTTTGACATCCTGCTTGGTACCCGAAAAAAATATTTGTATCCAGAAAGTATTTCTTGGATGAGTGAATGCAACTTGTGTAGATTAGATTATTAGTCACCAAATATTGACATTATTCCCCTGCTTGCCCCCACACACATAGACCTACACTGTCTCCATGGGAGGAGTATATTTCCTGACCCACTGACACTAGTCTTGGCCATGGTACTTGGTTAATGGAATGTGGATATGAGTGTGAGTGTGGTGTTTCCCAGCCTAGTCTGTAAGAGACTTCTCCTCTGAAAGCTTGAAGTTCTACCATGAGATGAACATGCCTCAAGTGTCTGCTGCCCCTTCAACTTGTCCAAGGAAATTAAGAGATGCATGGAAACAACCTGAACTCAAAACCTAGCTGATCTGTAGAGTTGCATGAAATACTTTTTATTATGTGTCACTAAGATTCTGTGGTTGTCTTTCATGCATTATTGTAGTAAATTCTGACTAATATCCCAACCCAGTGCCTTCGAGTCGATTCCATGACTAATATAAGAACATGATATGGAAGCCAAATACAGGCCTAATGGTATATGAAATATATGATTAATTCACTATACCTAGAAACAAGGGAGAGGGTTATCCTTGGTGCATCCTGAGTAGCGGGGTATTTCTCTTCTCTTTCACGTCAGGATTTGCGATATGACTTGCTGGGCAAATGGAATATGAGTGAAGTGAAGGATTCCACATTCAAACAGAAGAATTAAGTGCCATTTATCTGGTTCCAGGCATATTCCTATGCATTTGCCATGATAGTGGCTAACATAAGAGCTGCTAACCACAAATGAAATAGGAAAGATGATAATACAGAGCAGATTTGCACTTGACTCACATCTAAGAGGTATTATAAATGAGAAATATCCCCACATTTTAAGTCAATGAAGCTTGTGGATTGTCAATCAACTAGGATAGAGTTCAAGCCCAGTTCCAAGGATATAATCTAACCATTTCACCAATAACTGTAATCCCATTTGTCGTGATTATGTCTGGAGCATGAATTAAACCAGATGTTGTCTAATTAGGTCAGTTGTTTATTTTTCCTAAAGGGGTTCATGCACCTGTAATTATTATACAAGTTTGAACTCAGGTTTTTTTTTTTTTTTAACCCAGTTAAAACAAATTTTAACTGATTTAGTGATAATGCAAAAAAAGTGCTGTTGCTGATAATAATGGCGATGATATACACCCGTCCCAACCCATATGTATTTTATATAATTAATACTGACAGGAGCTTGGGTGAAATTTTGACTTGCTCTACAAGCATGACTAGAAACCAGTGAGATATCATAGATGTCTCCTATGAACAATAGGCATATTGGTTTTGACAGACCCTAAACCAAAGAGGTCTCTATAATAGCTGACTTGAATATCATATTTTTAATACCATTAGGTGACCATTTATATATTTTTATAACTGGTCCTTATTAATGGTAAGATAAACGGGACATTAATAGATTTGAATATCAGTATAACAACAGGGAACTGCAAGAAATTCAAGCCAGATTCAGAAGAGGGAGTGGAACCAGGGATATCATTGCTGATGTCAGATGGATCCTGGCTGAAAGCAGAGAATACCAGAAGGATGTTTACTTGTGTTTTACTGGCTATGCAAAGGCATTTGACTGTGTGGATCATAACAAATTACGGATAACATTGTGAAGAATGGGAATTCCAGAACACATAATTGTGTTATCAGGAACCTGTCCATGGATCAAGAGCCAATTGTTCAGACAGAACATGGGGAGACTGAGTGGTTTACAGACAAGAAAGGTGAGTGTCAGGGTTGTGTCCTTTCACCATACCTATTCAATCTCTGTGCTGAGCAAATAATCTGAGGAACTGGACTACATGAAGAAGAATGAGGTATCAGAATTGGAAGAAGACTCATTACAGCCTGCATTATGCAGATGACACAACTTTGCTTGCTGAAAGTGAAGAGGATTTGAAGCATTTACTGAGGAAAATAAAAGACTACAGCCTTCATTATGGATTACACTTGAACATAAAAAACCAAAAATCCTCACTATTGGACCAATAAGCCAAACCATGATAAACAGAAAAAAGATTGAAGTTGTCAAGGATTTCATTTTACTTGGATCCACAATCAATACCCATAGCAGCAGCAATCAAGAAATCAAAAGATGCTATTTCCAGAGGCAGAGCCAAAGTGGCAGAATAGACAGGCGCTTCCAGCGAGCTCTCTTTACAACAAACACCTGAAAAAAACAAGTGAAACAAGTATATTTATGACAAGCTAGGAGCGCTGAGTATCAAAGGCAAGCTTAGAAAAAGAACTGAGGGGCAGGGGGAGGAAGAGATGGTTCAGAAGTGGAGAGGAGTTACCAGACCTGAATCATGGGGAACCCTCAGGCACCATTCCCAGGAGCTGCAGTGGCTGGTTGGTACTAGCGTTCGGCCACAGTTTCCTCAGGGAGAAGCAGCCAGCCATACAGCCTACTCAGACCTCCGGAACCAGAGAAGAATGGCGCTCTCAGCAAAAGCTAATTACCTTCATATATTTCACTGCAATCCCCACTCTGCACCCCCACCCCCCTACTCCCAAGATGGCTTCAGTGGCTGACTTCCCTGGGCCTGAGATAGGTCCTGTTTAGAGCCTAGACCCATCCTCACGGGCTTTGAGAAGGAGTAAATTTGCAACTGGGGAAAATCTTAATTTACCAGCTCCATTAACCAGGGAAGCTCAGGACAGAAGCAGCTCCTGATCAGACATAAGCGGTCCATGGACTTTGACAACCTTTCCCCTCTGCATGGACCTGTCTGGGCCTATTTCAGGAGAATAGGCCCCTGTTGGCAGACAGCAACTATTTCAGCTGTGCAGTGGAAAGGTGGGTGTTTGATGTTTGACATTGCTTTGCCTATTAAACAGGGTCCTCACCTACCCATATCAGGGGCCTAAGGACAGATGGCTCCACTCAGGTCACCCAGCCAACCACAAAAGGGGTCCGAGGATAACTGGTACTTCTCAGTCCTTACAACCAAAAATATTGGGTGCTCATGGTCCATCTAAAGAACCCACCCAACTGTACACTCTAGGGAATAGGGGCACACTTTCTTCAGAGACACTTGGGGGATGATTCTCAGCCCCCTGCCTTGTTCAGAGTATGACCACCTGCTACAACCAGATACAGGTACCTGCACCAATCACCCCTGCCCCTCTAAGGGTGTAGGACACAGCCTGCACCACACACTTGATGATCAGCTACCTAGACAACTGAGCTGAATTCATACAAGAAAACTGAATGCACTCCTAGACTGATCTGCCTGATAACAGCTCTAACCATCTGGTGAGAGGACATCAGAGCACCAAAATTGAAAATAATCAAGTTAGCTCACTCAAGCAACCCATCTGGGCATATCAAAACAAAACAAAGCAAGAAGCTATGACACAGTAAGCAAACATAAAATAAACTAATACAATAACTTATAGATGGCTCAAAGAAAACAGTCAATTTCAAGTCACATAAAGAAACAGACCATAATCACCTCAACAAACTCTCAAAACAAAGAATCAAGGGATCTTCTAGATGAAAGTGCATTCCTGGAATTACCAGAGGCAGAAAACAAAACATTAATATGCAGAACCTTTCAAAACATCAAGAAGGAAATAAGGCAATGTGCAGAACAAGCCAAGGAACATACAGATAAAGCAATTGAAGAAATTAAAAAGATTATTCAGGAACATAAGGAAAAATTTCATAAGCTGGAAAAATCCATAGACAGACAGCAATCAGAAATTCAGAAAATTAACAATAAAATTAAAGAAATAAACAACTCCAATAGAAAGCCAGAGAAGCAGATTTGAGCATATGGAAGGCATAATTTCTGAACTTGAAGATAAGCACTTGGCACTCATACGTTTGAAGAAAAATCAGACAAAAGAATTTTTAAAAAATGAAGAAAGCTTAAGAATCATGGCAGACTGTATCAAGGGAAATAACCTACGAGTAATTGGAGTATCAGAACAGGGAGGGATAACACAAAATACAGAGAAAATTGTTGAAGATTTTTTAGCGGAAAACTTCCCTGATGTCATGAAAGATGAGAAGATATCTATCCAAGATACTCATCTAACTGAACATGAGACAGATGTCAAAAGAAAGTCTCCAAGACAGATTATACTTGAACTTGCCAAAACCAAAGATAAAGAAAGGATTTTAAGGGTAGCTAGGGATAAAGTAAAAGTCACCTAGAAAGGAGAGCCAATAAGAGTAAGCTTGGACTACTAGGCAGAAACCACACAGGCAAGAAGGCAATGGGATGACATATAAAAAGTTGAAGGAAAAAATTGCCAACCAAGAATCATATATCCAGCAAAAATGTCTCTCAAATATAAAGGTGAAATTAAGACATTTCCAGATAAACAGAAGTTTAGAGAATTCATAAAAACCAAAGCAAAACTACAAGAAATACTAAAGGGAGTTCTTTGGCTAGAAAATCGATAATATCAGTATCAACCAAAGACTAGAACACTGGGCAGAGCAACCAGAAGTCAACCCAGATGGGGAAATCCAAAAAAACAAAGCAAAATTATTTAAAAAAAAAAAAGCTCAAAACAGGGTAACAGCAATGTTATCATATAAAAGAAGACAACATTAGAATAATAAAGAGGGAGTAAGAAATGTTATCATACACCTTCTATATGGAGAGGAAAATATGGCAATACAAAGAAATAGAAGTTACATTTAAATTTGGAAAAATAGGGGTAAAGAATAAGGTAACCACAAAGGAGACAAACTATCCTACTCATCAAAATAAAATACAAGGGAAAAATACAGACTCAGCAGAAACAAAATCAACAACAACAAATATGAGGAAAAGACAATATATAAAGAAAATCTACTCAGCATATAAAATCAAGTGGGAAAAAGAAACTGTCAACACACAAAAAAAGACATCAAAATGATAGCACTAAATGCACACCTATCCATAATTACTCTTAATGTAAATGGACTAAATGCACCAATAAAGAGACAGAGAGTGGCAGAATGGATTAAAAAACAAGATCCGTCTATATGCTGCCTACAAGAAACATACATTAGAATTAGAAACACAAACTAAAACTCAAAGGATGGAAAAAAAAATCAAGCAAACAACAATCAAAAAAAGCAGGAGTAGCAATATTAATTTCTGACAAAATAGACTTTAAAGTTAAATCCATCAGAAAGGATAAGGAAGGACACTATATAATGATTAAAGGGACAATACACCAAGAAGATATAACCATATTAAATATTTACACACCCAATGACAGGGCTGCAATATACATAAAACAATCTCTATCAGCATTGAAAAGTGAGATAGATAGCTCCACAATAATACCAGGAGATTTCAACACACCACTTTCGCTGAAGGACAGGATATCCAGAAAGAAGCTCAATAAAGACACGGAAGATTTAAATGCCACAATCAGCTAACATGACCTCATAGACATATACAGAACACTCCACCCAACAGCAACCAACTATACTTTCTTTTCTAGTGCACATGGAACATTCTCTAGAATAGACCACATATTAGGCCATAAAACAAGCCTTAGCAGAATCCAAAACATTGAAATATTACAAAGCATTTTGTCTGACCAGAGGCCATAAAAGTGGAAATCAATAACAGGAAAAACAGGAAAAAGAAATCAAACACTTGGAAACTGAACAATACCCTGCTCCAAAAAGATTGGATTATAGAAGACATTAAAAAAAAAAAAATAAGGATGGAATAAAGAAATTGATAGAATCCAATAAGAATGAAAACACTTCCTAACAGAACCTTTGGGACACAGCAAAAGCGGTGCTCAGAGGCCAAATTATATCAATAAATGCACACATACAAAAAGAAAAAATGGCCAAAATGAAAGAATTATCTCTACAACTTGAAGAAATAGAAAGAGAGCAACAAAAGAAACTCACAGGCACTAGAAGAAAACAAATAATAAAAATTAGAGCAGAACTAAATGAAATAGAAAACATAAAAACAATTGAAAGAATTAACAAGATCAAAAGCTAGTGTTTTTGAAAAAAATGAACAAAATTGATAAACCACTGGCCAAACTGACAAAAGAAAAACAGGAGAGGAACCAAATAACCCGAATAAGAAATGAGATGGGCCATATCACAACACACCCAACTGAAATTAAGAGACTCATATCAGATTACTCTGAAAAATGGTACTCTAACAATTTGAAAACCTAGAAGAAATGGATGAATTCCTAGAAACACATTACCTACTTAAACTAACACAAACAAAGGTAGAACAACTAAATAGACCCATAACAAAAGACGAGGTGGAAAAGGTAATCAAAAAACTCTCCCCCCCCAAAAAAAAGCTCCGACCCGAACAGTTTCACTGAAGAGTTCTACCAAACTTTCAGAGAAGGGTTAACACCACTACTACTAAAGGTATTTCAGAGAACAGAAAAGGACAGAATACTCCCAAACTCATTCTGTGAAGCCACCATATCCCTGATACCAAAACCACATAAAGACATCACACACACACACAAAAATTACAGACCTATATCCCTCATGAACTTAGATGCCAAAATCCTCAACAAAACTCTAGCCAATAGAGTTCAACAACATATCAAAAAAATAATTCACCATGACCAAATGGGATTCATACCACGTATGCAGGAATGGTTCAACATTGGAAAAACCATTAATGTAATCTATCATATAAATAAAACAAAAGACAAGAATCACATGATTTCATCAGTTGATGCAGAAAAGGCATTTGACAAAGTTCGACACCATTCATGATAAAAACTCTCAGCAAAATAGGAATACAAGGAAAATTCCTCAACATAATAAAGGGCTTTGATACAAAACCGATAGCCAACATCATCCTAAATGCAGAGAGCCTGAAAGTATTCCCCTTGAGATAGGGAACCAGACAAGTTTGCCCTTTATCAACACTTTTATTGAACACTGTGCTGGAGGTCCTACCCATAGCAATTAGGCTAGATAAAGACATAAAGACATCCAGATTGGCAGGGAAAAATAAAAGTATCTCTATTTGCAGATGACATATCTTATACACAGAAAACCCTAAGGAATCCTCCAGAAAACTACTGAAACTAATAGAAGAGTTCAGCAGAGTATCGGGATACAAGATAAACATACAAAAATCAGTTGGATTCCTCTACACCAACGAAAAGAACACCGAAAAGGAAATCCCCAAATCAATACCGCTTACAATAGCCCCGAAGAAGATAAAATACTTAGGAATACATCTTACCAGAGATGTAAAATACCTAAACATAGAAAACTAGAAGACGCTACTGCAAGAAACCAAAAGAGACCTACCTATGTGGAAAAACATATGTTGCTCATGGATAGGAAGACTTAACATTATAAAAATGTCTATTCTACCAAAAGCAATCAATAGATTTAATGCAATTCCAAGCCAAATTCCAACTTTTTAAAAATAATTTGTATTGTGCTTTAAGTGAAAGCTTACAAATCAAGTCAGTCTCTCACATATAGACTTATATACACATTACTACACAATGAGATAGCCCGCTCCCTCCTTCCAGTCTCTCTTTTCGTGACCATTTTGTAAGCTTCTAACCCTCCCATCTTCCCTCCAAACAGGAGATGCCAACATAGCCTCAAGTGTCCACCTGATACAAGTAGCTCACTCCTCATCATCTCTCTCTCCAATCCGTTGTCCAGTCCAATCCAGGTCTAATGAGTCCAATGACATTTTTTAATGAGATGGAGAAAAAATCACCATCTTCATAGGGAAGGGAAAGAGGCCCCAGATAAATAAAGCATTCCTGGAAAAGAAGAATAAAGTGGGAGGCCTCACTCTACCTGATTTTAGAACATATTACACTGCCACAGTAGTCAAAACAGCCTGGTACTCCTACAACAACAGATACATAGACCAATGGAACAGATTTGAGAATCCAGACATAAATCCATCCACATATGAGCCGTTGATATTTGACTAAGGCCCCAAAACAGTTAAACGGGGAAAAGACAGTTTTTTTTAACAAATGATGCTGGCATAACTGGATATCCATCTGCAAAAAAATGAAACAAGACCCATACCTCACTCCATGCACAAGAACAAACTCAAAATGGATCAAAGACCTAAATATAAAATCTAAAATGATAAAGATCATGGAAGAAAAAATAGCGACACTGTTCGGAGCCCTAATACATGGCATAAACAGTATATAAAACATTATTAACAATGCAGAAGAAAAATTAGATAGCTGGGAGTTCCTAAAAATCGAACACCTATGCTCATCCAAAGACTTCACCAAAAGAGTTAAAAGATTACCCAGACTGAGGAAAAGTTTTTAGGTATGACATTTCCAATCAGTGCCTGATCCCTAAAATCTACATGATACTGCAAAAATTCAACTACAAAAAGACAAATAACACAATTAAAAAATTGGTAAAAGATATGAACAGACACTTCACTAAAGAAGACATTCAGGTAGCTAACAGATACATGAGGAAATGTTCATGGTCATTAGCCATTAGAGAAATGCAGATCAAAACTACAATGAGATTTCATCTCACTCCAACAAGGCTGGCATTAATCCAAAAAACACAAAACAAGAAATGTTGGGGAAGTCGTGGAGAGATTGGAACACTTATACACGGTTGGTGGGAATGTAAAATGGTACAACCACTTTGGAAATCAATTTGGCGCTTCCTTAAAAAGCTACAAATAGAACTACCGTAAGATCCAGCAATCCCACTCCTTGGAATATATCCTAGAGAAATAAGAACTTTTACAGGAACAGATATATGCACCCTTATGTTCATTGCAGCACTGTTTAAAATAGCAAAAAGATGGAAGCAACCAAGGTGCCCATTAACGGATGAATGAATAAATAAACTTTGGTATATTCACACGACAGAATACTACACATTGATAAAGAACAGTGATAAATCTGTGAAACATTTCATAACATGGAGGAACCTGGAAGGCATTATGCTGAGTGAAATTAGTTACAAAAGAATAAGTATTGTATAAGACCACTACTATAAGAACTGAGAAATAGTTTAAACAGAGAAGAAAATATTCTTTGATGGTTAAGAGAGATGGGAGGGAGGGGGGAAGGAGAGGGATATTCACTAATTAGGTAGTAGATAAGAACTACTTTAGGTGATGGGAAAGACAACACACAATACAGGGGAGGTCAGCACAACTGGACTAAACCAAAAGCAAAGAAGTTTCCTGAAGAAACTGAACGCTTCGAAAGCCAGAGTAGCAGGGGCAGGGGTTTGGGGACCATGGTTTCAAGGGACATCTAAGTCAATTGGAATAATAAAATCTATTAAGAAAACATTCTGCATCCTACTTTGGAGATTGGCATCTGGGGTCTTCGGCCCTAGCAAGCGGCCATCTAAGATGCATCAATTGGTCTCAGTCCACCTGGATCAAAGGAGAATGTAGAACACCAAGGACACAAGGTCATTAAGAGCCCAAGAGACAGAAAGGGCCACATAAACCAGAGACTACAACAGCCTGAGACCAGAAGAACTAGATGGTGCCCAGCTACAACTGATGACTACCCTGACAGGGAACACAGAGAACCCCTGAGGGAGCAGGAGAGCAGTGGGATGCAGACTCCAAATTCTCTAAAAAGACCAGACTTAATGGTCTGACTGAGACTAGAAGGACCCTGGTGGTCATGGCCCCCAGACCTTCTGTTGGCCCAGGACAGAAACCAACTCTTCAGACAGGGATTGGACTGGACAATAGGTTGGAGAGGGATGCTGGTGAGGAGTGAGCTTCTTGGATCAGGTGGACACTTGAGACTGTGTTGGCATCTCCTGTCTGGAGGGAAGAGGAGAGGGTAGAGAGGGTTAGAAGCTGGAGGAATGGACATGAAAAGAGAGAGTGGAGGGAGGGAGTAGGCTGTCTCATTAGGGGAAGAGCAATTGGGAGTATGTAACAAGGTGAATATAAGTTTTTGTGTGAGAGACTGACTTGATTTGTAAACTTTCACTTAAAGCACAACAAAATTTAAAAAATTAAACAAATCAAAAGACGCATTGCATTAGGTAAATCTGCTGCAAAGGACTTCTTTAAAGTGTTGAAAAGCAAATATGTCACCTTGAAGACTAAGGTGTGCCTGACCCAAGCCATTGTGTTTTCAATCACCTAATATGCATGTGAAAGCTGGACAATGAATAAGGAAGACCAAAGAAGAATTGACACCTTTGAATTTTGGCCTTGGCAAAGAATATTGAATGCACTGCCAAAAGAAGGAACAAATCTGTCTTGGAAGAAGTACAACCAGAATGCTCCTTAGAAGCAAGGATGGCGAGACTGTGTCTTACATACTTTGGACATGTTGTCAGGAAAGATCAGTTCCTGGAGAAGGACATCATGCTTGGTACAGTACAGGATTAGTGGAAAAAAAGGAAGACCCTCAAAGAGAGAGACTGACACAGTGGGTGCGACAATGGGCTCAAGCATAGTAACGATTGTAAGAATGGCCCAGGACCAGGCAGTGTTTTGTTCTGTGATACATAGTTTGGCTATGAGTCAGAACAGACTTGATGGCACCTAACAACAATCGACTTGAAAATGATACCTTCAGTTCTTTTTTTACTCCAATTTACTGAACGCTCTGTAATTCTGGTTGACTCATAGTGCCACAGTATTTCAAATTTATTTTCCTAACTTTTTTCAGATTCTTTGAAATGATCCTACTGAGTGATTTGGATAACTTTTATATACAACTTCCATCAACCTAGTTGCATGGTACATTCAAATATTAACAACAAAAAAAAAATTAGTCAACCCATTTATTTAAGTCTGATCAGAGCCACTTCATTTCTCACAAAATGATTTAATAAATATCTAATTATTTTACAAATAGTTGTGTTGACATTTGCAAACATATTCCATTTTTTCATGCTGTACTTGAGTCATATTAAGCCCTGATATCCTCCTTCCTTTTGGGAATGTGAGAGTGGAGAGGCAATTAAGAATAATCCACAGCGGGCTCCAGTCAGGCATTTCCTTTCCATGGACCCTTCCTTTATGATAAAAATCTCACATGAGATGATTCTAGATGATATAATTATCAAGGGAGAGTAAAATCCCCATGTTTCCATATGATGTTTCATTTCACTGGGAATTAAAATTACCTTGATTAGTGTTTATTTTCCTGGTGCCACACACAAGCAGTTGCACATAGAAGATATTGCTTATTTAAGATGTTTCTATTCATTTGTTTAACTTAATAGTCTTCTTTGGGACCCAGTCAAGACAGCCAAATTGCATTTGGTTCTTTTTCTCGTCTTTATGAGCCAATGATGTAATCACCAGGAAGGTAAGTAGCTATAAAAATGAATGTTTCTGCAAACATGACTTTAAATGCATGACTGCAGGACATCAGGAATGTTCTGGATGAAATATGATGAATATGTTGCTGCTTCTAAGATTTTGTGGAAACCCTGGTGGCATAGTGGTTAAGTGCTACAGCTGCTAACCAAAGGGTCAGCAGTTTGAATCCTCCAGGCGCTCCTTGGAAACTCTATGGGGCAGTTCTACTCTGTCCTATAGGGTCGCCATGAGTAGGAGTGGAGTCGACTCGACGGCACTGGGTTTGGTTTGGTTTTTCGGTTCTAAGATTTTGCAGGTAAGGATAAATTTTCTTAATCTTTTTATTCCCATAAATGATTGTCTAATCAAATATACATTATTCTATTTTAAACACCATTGTAGAAGCAACCTTCTGTATGTTCCTGCTACGAACATATTTTACCTTTTGTTTATTACTGTTCTAGTCCTACTCTTCTGAGAACCAATCCTTTTGAAATCCTTACCTGCTCTTCATATTAGGTGTCTAACTTAATACTATCTCTCTATG